>NC_134353.1:953073447-953435114 GCF_048569485.1 Anomaloglossus baeobatrachus | reverse complement strand
GCAGTGTACATTCCACCGCCATACTCAAGAAAAGTTCTGCAGGAAGCTCTTAAGTTTCCAGCGCAGGCTCCTGCTTTGCCACTCCTGCTCCTTGGGGATTTTAATAATACAATTGATGAAGATATGGATAGACTGCGACAGAGAGTGGAGGCGCCCGGTCCTGGCCCCAACGCGGTATCCCCGCACGTCCCCACTGCCAGGCCAGCGTGGGTGCCCTCTCTCTCACCTGCCAGCTCCCACTGCAGTATTACCATACGCTCCCGTTCCCAGGCTCCAGCGGAGGCGTCCTCCCTCTCTTTTGCCCGGTGGAGCTGCCGGACCCAGGGCCGTGGGGTACCATGTCTCGGGCTTTTAGTTTTCGGGGGATTGTCACAGGTGGCTGCGTAAGTAAAAATAAATAAAATAATAGTGTCTTGCGACGCCACCTACGGCTCTCGGTAATGTTACCAACGCTGCTTGCAGACCTCCGGGGTGATGATAAAGGAGCTAGTTTGTAACGCTCCCCGTAGGTGGAGCGATGTCCCTCAGGCCTTTGGAAAATATCGAGATTTCACACACAGGGAGACAGCTTACCACACAAGTCTTGATATCGGTCTCTTCAAGGCCGCTGAGATGTGGCTCCCCATGTTCAGGCAAACACAGTCTGTAGTGAGAGCAGGACCTTGGATAGCAATAACTGTCACACACAACACACACACACCGGGTCTTTCCTTCTGCAGCTTTACTGATGTTAGCAGGGATAAGTCCAGGGTACAGTCCACATGGTCAGGTGGCAGTTGGGATTTCCACATCTGTGAGTTTTGAGGCCTCCTTATTGCTGTGTGTCTGTTTAAAGAAGTTGTCCAGTTACCAAAACTGATTTTTTTTTTTCTGATAAATCTTGCTAATATGTGCCCCTCAACACATCTATTATGCTCTCTCAGCAAAATTACCTTATATTGTGCACTAGTAGCACATGCTCATTGCTGGCTCCAGCTCTGATGGGGTTAATCTCTCCTCTGACTTCCTGTGTTCAGTTCCTACAAGTCCCAGAATTCTTTGTGGCTCTAAGGCGGTGTCTAGCTTATCTAACACACCCATTGTGTCTAATACACCCACTCTGCTCTCCGACCAAACCCTCCTCCCTGCCTCTTCCCAGTGGATGTGCACTCAGAGAAATCACACAGAGACAGCAGCAGCTCTACACAGCCAGGGGAAGAAAGTGTGTGTGTGCGTATATACAGTGTATGTGTATGCGTATATACAGTGTGTGCATATATACAGTGTGTGTGTGTATATACAGTGTGTGTGTATACAGTGTGTGTGTATATACAGTGTGTGTGTGTATATACAGTGTGTGTGTATATACAGTGTGTGTGCGTATATACAGTGTGTATGCGTATATACAGTGTATGTGTATGCGTATATACAGTGTGTGTGTATATACAGTGTGTGCGTATATACAGTGTGTGTGCATATATACAGTGTGTGTGTATATACAGTGTGTGTGCGTATATACAGTGTGTGTGCGTATATACAGTGTGTGTCCGTATATACAGTGTGTGTGCGTATATACAGTGTGTGTGCGTATATACAGTGTGTGTGTGTATATATACAGTGTGTGTGTGAGTGTGTATGTGTGTGTGTATGTCATACTCACCTGTCTGCAGGGTCCCGGTGCCATGCCTGCTTCCAGCCCCTGTCTCGGTCCCGCCGCTCTGGCTGTGTGCAGTCTCCCCGGAGCACGTACGAAGCTTGCAGGACCTGGCGGTGGATCACCTGATGCAGTCACCTGACGCATCAGCTGATCGATTCTCGTGGTGTCGCCGGCTTTTTCGCGCCCGGCTGGCTATCAGCTGATCCTGCCGTCAGGGGACTTCATCAGCTGATTACCGGCAGCTCCTGCAGTGATGGGCCAGGATCAGACTCCCCTGCAGGAGCTGCCGGTAATCAGCACATAAGTGAGTATGTATTTATTTATTTTTTTTTCTACTGATGCATCAGCTGATTGTATAATCGGCTTTTATACAATCAGCTGATGTGTCATGTGATTCACCTGACACATCATCTGATCGCTTTGCCTTCCAGCACACCGATCAGATGATATTGGATCCGGATTGGACGGTGCGGGACCCTTGACCCAGGATTACTGCGGAGGGGGGTTTATTTCAATAAAGATGGAGTCACTAATTGTGTTGTGTTTTATTTCTAATAAAAATATTTTTCTGGTTGTTGTGTTTTTTTTTTTTTATCATTACTAGAAATTCATGGTGGCCATGTCTAATATTGGCGTGACACCATGAATTTCGGGCTTAGGGCTAGCTGATAATATACAGCTAGCCCTAACTCCATTATTACCCAGCTAGCCACCCGGCATCAGGGCAGCTGGAAGAGTTGGATACAGCGCCAGAAGATGGCGCTTCTATGAAAGCGCCATTTTCTGGGGTGGCTGTGGACTGCAATTCGCAGTGGGGGTGCCCAGAAAGCTTGGGCACCCTTCACTGTGGATTCCAATCCCCAGCTGCCTAGTTGTACCCGGCTGGACACCAAAATTAGGCGAAGCTTACGTCATTTCTTTTTTTTAAATTATTTCATGAAATTCATGAAATAATTAAAAAAAAAAGGGCTTCTCTATATTTTTGGTTCCCAGCCGGGTACAAATAGGCAGCTGGGGGTTGGGGGCAGCCCGTACCTGCCTGCTGTACCCGGCTAGCATACAAAAATATAGCAAAGCCCATGTCATTTTTTTTTTCTTTTTGGGTAAAAAACTGCATACAGTCCTGGATGGAGGATGCTGAGCCTTGTAGTTCTGCAGCTGCTGTCTGCTCTCCTGCATACACTAGTGAATGGAGGATGCTGAGCCTTGTAGTTCTGCAGCTGCTATCTGCTCTCCTGCATACAATGAACATTTTGAATAAGGAAATGACATCAGACCTTTTTTTTTTTTTTCATCAACAATCTTTAATGGCATTGTGCACTGATTAAAAACGCAGTGAGCAAAAACGCAGCAAAAAACGCACCAAATCGCGGCAAAAACGTGACATGCAGCACCGCAGGTGACAGAGCAGAGCAAGTTGGTGACATGCTCTGCTCTGACACATAGTGTGCTGCATGTCACTGTATCCACTCTGGGACTTGTTGTGCAGGTGACCGGATGATACATGTCACTAACTTGCTCCACTCTGTGACTTCTGCTGCATTGTTCCAACTGTATACACTCTCACCTGAACAAGTCTCAGAGTGGGGCAGTTAGTGACATGTATCATCCGGTCACCTGCACAACAAGTCCCAGAGTGGTGAAAGATAGTGACATGCAGCACACTATGTGTCAGAGCAGAGCATGTCACTGTCTCCACTCTGGGACTTGTTGTGCAGGTGACCGGATGATACATGTCACTAACTGCCCCACTCTGTGATTTCTGCTGCATAGTACCAACTGTATACACTCTCACCTGCACAACAAGTCCCATAGTGGAGACAGTTAGTTGACATGTAGCATCCGGTCACCTGCACAACAAGTACCAGAGTGGAGAAAGATAGTGACATGCAACACACTATGTGTCAGAGCAGAGCATGTCACTGTCTCCACTCCGCTGACCTCACAGCCCGTACACGCTGCGATGGATGCAGGGGGACAGAGAACAAGTAATCGGCCGACACTGGAGTCATCTGATTACTTGGGATGAATCAGAAGTAAAATGCTCTGGTGCTCGATGGGCGAAGCCCATGCCGATTTTTTTTTTAAAAAATTCATTAAAAATAAAAAAACAAAAAAATCACATTGTTTGTGGGCTCCCGCTGCATTTTTTATTGCTAAGGGTAACCAAAGCAGCTACTGGCTGCTAGCCCCCGCTGCTTGGTGTTCCTTTCACTGGCAATAGAAATGCAGGGAAGCATTTTTTTTTTTATAAAGGTTTTTCCCTGAAAACGTTTTTAAGAAAATGACGTGGGCTTCGCCATATTTTTGTATGCTAGCCAGGTACAGCAGGCAGCTACGGGCTGCCCCCAACCCCCAGCTGCCTAGTTGTACCCGGCTGGGAACCAAAAATATAGGGAAGCCCTTTTTTTTCATGAATTTCATGAAATAATTAAAAAAAAAAAAATTATGTGGGCTTCGCCAAATTTTTTAGTCCAGCCAGGTACAACTAGGCAGCTGGGGATTGGAATCCACAGTGCAGGGTGCCCAAACTTTCTGGGCCCCCCACTGCGAATTGCAGTCCACAGCTGCCCCAGAAAATGGCACTTTCATAGAAGCGCCATCTTCAGGCGCTGTATCCAACTCTTCCAGTGGCCCTGGTGGCAGGTGGCATGCTGGGTAATAAGGGGTTAATACCAGCTATGTTTCACCAGCTGGTATAAAGCCCGAGATTTTTAATGTCAGGCCAAGTTTAACCTGGCCATTAAGAATCTCCAACAAAGGGTTTAAAAAAAAAAAGACATTACACAGAGAAAAATACTTTATTAGAAATAAATACACAGACACAGTAGGGACTCCATGTTTATTACTCCCTCTCACCCCTCCACGATGGAGAGATTTCTGTACTGACCATGCCAGGAGAGAGCGAGGAAAAAGAGCGAGCGGGGGGGGAGGAAAAGAGAGCAAGCGGGGGGAGGAAAAGAGAGCGAGCGGGGGGAGGAAAAGAGAGCGGGGGGGAGAAGAGAGAGGGGGGGAGAAGAAAGAGGGGGGGGAGAAGAGAGAGGGGGGGGGAAGAGAGAGAGGGGGGGAGAAGAGAGAGAGGGGGGGAGAAGAGAGAGAGGGGGGAGAAGAGAGAGGGGGGGGAGAGAGGGGGGGGAGAAGAGAGAGAGGGGGGGAGAAGAGAGAGAGGGGGGGAGAAGAGAGAGAGGGGGGGAGAAGAGAGAGGGGGGAGACGAGAGAGAGGGGGGAGAGAGTGGGAGGGAGAGAGGGGGGGAGAGAGAGGGGGGGAGACGAGAGAGAGGGGGGAGAGAGTGGGAGGGAGAGAGGGGGGGAGAGAGAGGGGGGGAGACGAGAGAGAGGGGGGGAGAGAGTGGGAGGGAGAGAGGGGGGGAGAGAGAGGGGGGGAGAAGAGAGAGGGGGGGAGAAGAGAGAGGGGGGGGCAGAAGAGAGAGAGAGGGGGGGCAGAAGAGAGAGAGAGGGGGGGAGAAGAGAGAGGGGGGGAGAAGAGAGAGAGAGGGGGGAGAAGAGAGAGAGAGGGGAGGGAGAAGAGAGAGAGAGGGGGGGGAGAAGAGAGAGAGGGGGGGAGAAGAGAGAGGGGGGAGGAAAAGAGAGCGCGGGGGGAGGAAAAGAGAGCGCGGGGGGGAGGAAAAGAGAGCGCGGGGGGGAGGAAAAGAGAGCGCGGGGGGAGGAAAAGAGAGCGTGGGGAGGAGAAAAAGAGAGTGAGGGGGGAGGAAAAGAGAGCGCGGGAAAAGAGAGGGGAGAGGAGAGAGGGATAAGAGGGGGGCAGAGAAGAGGGGGAAGAGGGGAGGGGGAGAAGAGTGGGGGGAGAGAACAGAGTGGGGAAAGAACGGGGGGGGCAGAGGTGCTCTGTCACCAACTATCTCCACTCTGTGACTTGTGGTGCAGGTGACAGAGTTCAGACAGTTGGTCCCATGCAGCAGGACAGATGGCAGAGCACAGCGGTGACATGCCTGTCAGTGTCTTGCTGCTGGGAGGAGCAGATGATCACACTGCCCGACAACGGCCGCTCTCCTGACATCGCAGCAGAGCGGGCGGGTGGAGAGTGTGAGCACATACTTACGTGCAGGGGGGGATTCAGCTGAAGACCCCCCCCCCCCCGTACTGCACACGGGCGCCCCGTGCCTCACCATCTGCAGGACGCCGGCTCCACACTGACGTCCTCCGGATCCTCCCCTCGATACTGGGCTGTGATGTGCGGTAGTCACCGCCCACAGCCCTGTCACTCAATCTGAGTGGTGCCAGCCTCCTCTGACGTACCCGTCCAGTTTGAGAGCCTGGAAATGCCGGGACGTCAGAGGATGCTGGCGGCCACAGCTCCAGGGGGTCATGTGACCGGCACTGAGCGTGCAGGATAGCGCCGCTCAGTGCCAGAACTGGAAACAGAAGACAATGGAGAAAACGCCTAGAAAGGTAAGTAGAACTCATACAGAAAATAAAAAAAATGGGTGAACCACCCCTTTAAGTCCTGGGCTGTGTTAAGCCTGGTCCTGACCTCTCCTGTGTCTCTCACTTGTATAGCAGGGGTAATGAACTGTTCTCCTGCACACCACTATCTCTGCTGCGGTTCCTGGCTCAATTGATGGCTGTGCTACAAGTGTTTCTGTGCTGGGAGACTGAAGTCCCCCTCGCCTTCCGGACTTTTCTGCTGGGACTGACTAAACCCGTGCAGACTCGGACTCCGTATCCGAGTTGTTTCTTCTGGGGTGTACCGAAATGGTTCCTTCACCCCTTCTCTGTCTCGCCTTGCCTCTGACCCTCACTCAGGATCCCTCACACTGCTAGGCTTTTCCCCTGGTACTCGCCCAACACAGCACCATTTTCAGGTGGCTTCCTCTGTCAGTCCTGCACTAGACCCCACCGGTTTCATCTGCCTCTCTCAGCCCCCAGCATTGGAATTTCTAGGAGACGTCAACTGACATCAGTACGTCTGACGTCAGCTAATGACAAAAAAATGTAAAAGCGATCAGACATCACATTAATGCAAAAAATTGTTTATTAAGTTATAGAAGGTGATACAGTGGGGGTGGAAAATGTGACCACACAGGTCAGGAAAAGAGCACACAATTCCCACAGCAAGTGTAATTGCTAAATGTTAAAGCATACATAGATATTAATAAAGGTATAAATTACAATACCGGAAAATGGTAATCCAGGCAGGCACAGATTATATAAAAAATTGCAAATGCTAAGTATATCGGAAGTAATATAAATAGCTCAAGGATTACAGACTGAAATGTGTACAAAAATGACCACCTATGGTAAATTTACATCAAAGGATCTGGGAATGTAAATTGCAATGCGCTAACAGAGTATTTAATGGCACTGATTAAAAGCAACTATATATTCCATATTAGTAACCAGAGCCCTTGGTGTGATAAATGTCATATTATTCCAAATCATACAGAAGGGATCATATGTAAATAGATTATACAGGGGATAGAACATACTATCATCTCAGGCTGCTTTAACACTACAATTTTTTAACATGCGTCCTGAACGTTTTTTTAATGCAAAAACGGATCCAGTGCAAATGCGTTTTCATTTCAATGCATTTGCAATGGACTCGCGTCACCATGCGTTCACATACGTTTGCGTGCAGTTTAGTCAGGATCCAGTGACTTGCAGTTTTTTAATTTTTTTTTTCAAAACCGCTACTTGTAGCGTTTTTGAGCTGCGTCCAAATACTGCAAGTCGCTGGATCCTGACTAAACCGCATGCAAACGCATGCATGTGAACACTGGCATGCTGGTAAACAGGATCCTGTTTGGCCAGAAACCAGCCTGGCATGATCACAGTCTCTCTCTCTCCTCTCTTCTCCCTCCTCTCTTCTCGCTTCTGCTCTCTTCTCTCTCCTCTCTTTTCCTCTCTCTCCTCTATTCTCTCGCCTCCCTCTCTCTCCTCTCTGTCTCTCTTCTCTGATTCTCCTCTCTTTCCCCCAGCTGTGTCTGAATTTCAAGTCTATCCCGTTCAGTTCCCCCTCACTCCCGATCACATGACTCCAATGCCCGCCCATAAACTTCAAGTGACAGGATCCAGTAAAATAACACATGCGTTTGCATGCGTTTTTCTTTGCAAAAACAGGATCTGCTTTTGCAGAAAAAAAATGTTCATGAGGCATGTTAAAAAAACGTAGTGTGAAAGCAGCCTAAGATAGTAAACAGAGATCCGCTTACCAAGTTTGATACAGAGAGCAAACCAGACTGCGTAATCCTGCACTACAAAAAAGTGTTGCTGGTATTGATAGAGAACAGCGCCCACCCGACAGCCATTTCGGCATGAGCCTTCGTCAGGGAGTGACATCATGTGCATGAACATTAGTATAAAAAGGTCCAGTGTCCAATCAGTGCATGACCCGCCACAGATTGACGCATGAGTGTCCCTGGAAGCAGGCCCGCCCAACAGCTGCACCACATAGGGCTTGGGGTCACGTGGAAATCACAAGATCACAGAGCCCCAGTGCATAGAGATGCAGCGCACGGATGGAGGAGACCGCAAGAGAACTGTGCATGTGTACGAGGCAGGTCACGGCCGATGAGACAAATGGATTACCACAATTTGGAAGCATGCCATCTACTGATCTAAGGCTGTCAAGGTAGAAATTTAGTTGAAGATAGCTAATGGTATCTTCGTTTAGGATATTCAGAGGCCGGTGCCATATTAGCTATATATCAGAGCTGATGTTAATGAATCAGACAATGATAACACAAGACATGTTCTTCTTGAGCCAGCGTCACCAACTAAACTCATGTATTGGATAGATTCAATTATACAGAATGCATTATTGACCTTGGGACTAGAACAGGAAGTTTAGAGAGTATTCCACTCCCCAATCTTTCCCAGTATGCTGTAAAATACATCTCTGTTCGTTATACATTCTTTCTGTGTAAAACTACTGATAAGACTTTTGCTCATCATTATGAAGACTTTCATTGTCTGTACATCTGTTCACTCATCCTTGGTAACCCCTTCATGACTATACAGCTTAGAATCATATTATAGGTCTGTGCAATTGCTATATAGACACACAAATAATTATACACCTACATCTATATTTTGATTATTTACATACACAGATATTCTTACTATGTTTGAACAAACAATTTATAGCTTAGGCCACCTCCACAAGGCAAGAGTTGATTTACTGCTATAACATTTCCCACATTTTAAACAAACATGTCTTTTACCTTGTGTGAATTTTCATGTCTAACAAAAGTGAATCTGTGAGGAAAGCATTTCCCACATTCTGAACATGAAAATGGCTTCTCCCCTGGGAGAGATTTTAGATGCACATTAAGCTCTGATTTCTGAAAAAAACATTTCCCACAATCTGAATATGAAAATGGCTTCTCCCCGGTGTGAGTTTTAATATGTCGATCCAGCTGTGATTTCAGAATAAAACATTTTTCACAATCTGAACAAGAAAATGGCTTCTCCCCTGTATGAGTTTTTATATGCTGATCCAGCTGTGATTTCAGAATAAAACATTTCCCACAATCTGAACAAGAATATGTCTTCTCCCCTGTATGAGGTTTTTATATGCTGATCCAGCTGTGATTTCAGAATAAAACATTTCCCACATTCTGAACATGAAAATGGCTTCTCCCCTGTGTGAGATTTTATATGCTGATCAAGCTGTGATTTCCGAAAAAAACATTTCCCACATTCTGAACATGAAAATGGCTTCTCCCCTGTGTGAGATTTTATATGCTGATCAAGCTGTGCTTTCCGAATAAAACATTCCCCACATTCTGAACATGAAAATGGCTTCTCCCCTGTGTGAGATTTTAGATGCACATTAAGCTGTGATTTCCGAATAAAACATTCCCCACATTCTGAACATGAAAATGGCTTTTCCCCAGTGTGAGATTTCATATGGAAATCAAGAGATGATTTCTGAATTAAACATTTCCCACAATCTGAACAAGAAAATGGCTTCTCCCCTGTGTGAGTGTTTATATGCCTATCAAGATCTGATTTCCGAATAAAACATTTCCCACAATCCAAACATAAAAATGGCTTCTCCCCGGTGTGAGTTTTTATATGGTCATAAAGCTGTGATTTCCAACGATAACATTTCCCACATTCTGAACATAAAAATAGCTTCTTCCCTGTGTGAGATTTTATTTGCTGATCAAGCTGTGATTACAGAAAAAAACATTTTCCACATTCTGAACATGAAAATGGCTTCTGCCCTGTGTGAGATTTTAGATGCACATTAAGCTGTGATTTCCGAATAAAACATTTCCCACAATCTGAACATAAAAATGGCTTCTCCCCGGTGTGAGTTTTTATATGGTCATAAAGCTGTGATTTCCAACGATAACATTTCCCACATTCTGAACAAGAAAATGGCTTCTCCCCTGTATGAGTTTTTATATGCCGATTCAGCTTCGATTTCTGAGTAAAACATTTCCCACATTCTGAACAAGAAAATGGCTTCTCCCCTGTGTGAGTGTTTATATGCCTATCAAGATGTGATTTCCGAATAAAACATTTCCCACATTCTGAACATAAAAATAGCTTCTCCCCTGTGTGAGATTTTAGATGCACATTAAGATGTGATTTCCGAATAAAACATTTCCCACATTCTGAACATGAAAATGGCTTCTCCCCTGTATGAGTTTTCATATGCCGATTCAGCTGTGATTTCAGAATAAAACATTTCCCACATTCTGAACATGAAAATGGCTTCTCCCCCGTGTGAATTTTCATATGCACATTAAGCTCTGATTTCCAGCTAAAACATTTCCCACATTCTGAACAAGAAAATGACTTCTCAATGTGAGTTTTTAGATGAACATCAAGCTGTGATTTCAAACTAAAACATTTTCCACATTCTGGGCATGAAAATGGTTTTCCTTTGTGAATTATTTTGTGGGAAATTAGAGCTGACTTTTGGGTAAAACACTTTCTACATTGATTACATGAATACGGCTTCTCCCCTGTCTGAGCTGTCTGCAATTTGCCCCTTCAATGACCAACAACACAAGCTTTCCCTACACTTTCCCTAACTCCAGACACACTGCGTACAAGATGGCATCTGTGGATCTTTTTTGGGGGGGGGGGTGTTCTCCAGCTTCTCCTTTTTCTACAGATTCAACATGCGATCCTTAACCATAATGGTTGGAGGGCCCACACTCATACATTTTGAAAGGCTCTCTTTCATACATTTGGGAAAGCCCACAGGTGGCCCTCTACCAGAAATTTTGGAGGGTCCTTCCTCTAGTTCCTTTCATCCTGGTCTGATTTACCCTCCCAATCAGTCCCAGGCTGGAAATACTGCCTCGGTGAAGCAGCAACAGGCTCTGCTTAAATGACTGTCTTTAGATGATAAATCACACACTGCAGAAGAGTTGTTGAGAGGTCTAATAGACACAACAGATCTGTGTCTCTTGCCCTCCGAACCAACAACCAGCCGTGCTTGTGTGGGATAACGTGCCTGTAACCTGGTGGTGGCTCTGAAGCTTAGGAAGCTCGCACATGTACCATGCACCATGCCTGGACCACGTGTTCAACTTCGTGGTTCAGCAGTTTATGAAAAACGAGCCCAATTTGCCAGAGCTACTTGTGAAGATACGCTGTGTGTGCGCCCATTTCCACCAATCCACTCCAGCTACTACTTGTCTGGCAGGGCTTCAGCAATGGTTGCAAGTGGCAGCTTAGCGACAGCTGTGTGACGTGACCACACTGGAACTCCACATTGCACATGTACTTGCCAAGACTTTCTGACCAATAGAAGGAATTAGTTGAATACCAGAAACAGCTTAATTTTTAAATATATTCCATCGCACTTTATAATACCAGCTCTAACGTGAGGTATTCCGGTCAGCCCCCATGCAAAAAAAACTGACTCATGAACATGGATGTCCGAAATCTGTGACTTTTTACAAAATATTGAAGAAACAACGAAGATGGTGATGATGAAGCCAATCCTTCCAATATCCTTCCAAAACAGCAGAAATGCGTTTTACAGTGCAGTACCACTGTTTTGGCATAGCCATTTGCTTCCTACACTATTGACAGAAGAAATATATGTCACGCTCCCGATGCCTCAGCACCGCCCCTTACCCGCTGATCCGGTCGCACCATCCCGGCACCGCTCCGTACCCACTGATCCGGCCTCACCGTCATTGCACTGCTCTTTAACCACTGATCCAGTCCACGTGTCCACTGGTCATGGCTGCCGCTCCCGCTCGTGCTCTCCTGTGTCCTGCTCCTGGTCTTATGAGTCTGACTCTGAGTCTTAGTCACATGGTTCTGTATAGGACCAGGCCGCGCCCACTCTCCTAGTCTTATAGGCCCAGCACACCTGCAGCAGGAAATGACATGAGGCTGTGCTGGGTATATAAGACTGGCCTTTCCATTTGGGCGGCGCCTGATCAACGTGTCTTGAAGCTTAGTCTTATGAGCTAGGTGCTCAGGTCCCCTTGTGCTGTGTCCTGTTACCTGGAGTACTGTTTGTCTTTGCTACCTGGTACCTGTGCCTGTTTCCTGTATTGTCCTAAAGAACTCCGTGACCCTGGTGACCTGGTTATACCTGTCCCTGCCACGCCAGTGCTCCGGCTGCCGTGTACCCTGCCCTCCGGTGGGGTGCATGGTCCAGTGGATCCACCTCCTGGGCCCACCAGTCCTCCCGGCCCTGACAGATTGATCAGGCCATGGATCCTGCTGGAGCACAAGCGTCTGAGCTGGCTGAACTACGCCAGGAACTGGTGCAACAGCGTGACACCTTACACCGCATACTGAAGTTCCTGACGTCTGTGGACCACCGGTTGTACACGTTACAGACCGCCGCCTCGTCTCCGTCGACGCAGCAGACAGCGTCTAAGTCCGACCCTATTGTCCCCTCGGCTTCGCAACTCCACCTCGCTGCTCCGCCTCGCTATGCGGGGGATCCCAAGACCTGCAGAGGCTTCTTGAACCAGTGCTCCCTGCATTTCAAGTTGCTTCCCCATTTGTTTGTTTCAGACCAAGCTAAGGTGGCCTTTCTAATGTCCCATCTGGAAGGCGAAGCATTGGCCTGGATGAATCCTTTGTGGGAGAATGAGGACCCAGTGACCACCGACCTCCTGGAATTCCTGCAGGCCTTCCGTGATACCTTTGATGAACCGGGACGCACCACCGTGGTTACCTCCTCGCTCCTCCGGCTACGCCAAGGAACCCTGACGGTGGGCCAGTACACCATCCAGTTCCGCACGCTTGCCTCCGAGCTAGGCTGGAACAATGAGGCATTGACGGCAGCCTTTTGGGAGGGCCTGTCGGGCCGCATTAAGGACGAATTAGCCGGTCGTGACGTTCCCCGTACTTTGGACGCTCTGATATCCCTAGCCACCCGGATTGACCTCCGTTTCCAAGCGCGAACCAAGGAAGTATCTCGGGAGAAGCGACCAATCCATCACATCTCCGTTCCGCAGAGGTCTACCGTTCCCCCGCCACTGCCGTTCTGCGATTCTACTCCTGAACCAATGCAAATTGACCAACTGAGCCAAGCTGAGCAACGCCATGCAGAGCGACTCGCCCAGGGCCTGTGTTTCTATTGTGGAAGCGGTTCACATCTGCTCCGCTCATGCCCTGAGAGACCAGGAAGACCCCGAGTCCAAGGGATGGTGGGAACCGCCACCCTTGGTACCGGAATCCCCTCAGTCCCGGTTACTCAGACTGTCCAGATAACGACTGAGAAGACCCGGTTCACGGCAGAGGCTCACATTGATTCGGGGGCAGCGGGTAATTTCATTCACCAATCTACAGTGTCCCGATACCAGATACCTGTGACCCCGCTTGCCAAACCCCTCTGGTTCGCCTCCGTGGACGGAAAACCGTTATACGAACCCGTCATATATACAACCGAACCCGTGAGACTCTGTGTTGGTACTCTGCACACGGAGACTATTACTTTCTATGTCATCCCGAGAATGGCTCCCGCGCTTCTGCTGGGTCTGCCCTGGCTACAACTCCATGATCCTGACATCAGTTGGCGCTCTGGCGCAATCACTCGTTGGAGTCCGTTGTGCCAGGATACCTGTCTACAGCCTGTTCCTCGGTCCCTGTCACCTGGGCCTGTCATGTCACAACAGGAGGAAGAAGTGACGACGCAGTCCAGCGTCGTACCACAACTCCCGTCTCTTGTACCTGTGGTGCCACCAGAACAAGAAGAGGAGACGACGCAGTCCAGCGTCGTACCACAACTCCTGTCGCCTGAGTCCTTGGTGCCACCGGGCCCTGATGAAGAAACGACGCAGTCTAGCGTCGCTCCACCGTCCCTGGCTATTGAGACTTCGATGTCCCCGGCTACTGAGGATGAGACAATGTCCTGTACCCGGTCCGAGACGCCCGATCCGGTCGTCCACGACCCCGGTCCTACTTCTGCCTGTCCTCCGCTTCCTGTTGCCCCCGTTGCCACTACTGCTAGATCGTCGGCTAAGCGTCGTGCGGCCAAGAAGGCGGCACGGGGTCAGCGGTCCTTCCCCGCCTTTGCCTTGGTTCCTGGTCCGGTGACTCGATCCGGGGTGCCCCTGGGGTACTGTGCACGGAGGGGGGGCATAGAGGGGGGGTACTGTCACGCTCCCGATGCCTCAGCACCGCTCCTTACCCGCTGATCCGGTCGCACCATCCCGGCACCGCTCCGTACCCACTGATCCGGCCTCACCGTCATTGCACTGCTCTTTAACCACTGATCCAGTCCACGTGTCCACCGGTCATGGCTGCCGCTCCCGCTCGTGCTCTCCTGTGTCCTGCTCCTGGTCTTATGAGTCTGACTCTGAGTCTTAGTCACATGGTTCTGTATAGGACCAGGCCGCGCCCACTCTCCTAGTCTTATAGGCCCAGCACACCTGCAGCAGGAAATGACATGAGGCTGTGCTGGGTATATAAGACTGGCCTTTCCATGTGGGCGGCGCCTGATCAACGTGTCTTGAAGCTTAGTCTTATGAGCTAGGTGCTCAGGTCCCCTTGTGCTGTGTCCTGTTACCTGGAGTACTGTTTGTCTTTGCTACCTGGTACCTGTGCCTGTTTCCTGTATTGTCCTAAAGAACTCCGTGACCCTGGTGACCTGGTTATACCTGTCCCTGCCACGCCAGTGCTCCGGCTGCCGTGTACCCTGCCCTCCGGTGGGGTGCATGGTCCAGTAGATCCACCTCCTGGGCCCACCAGTCCTCCCGGCCCTGACAATATAGAAGTGGTTGAGAGACAGATGTAGGGCTAGTGCTCCCATAACCATACAGACAAGAGACAACTTTGAGACCCATCATGGAGACTTGACATTTAAAAGCATGTTTGCGTTGCAGGTGCAGGCCCCTTGCTCCCAGAAGACTAGCACTACCCAAAAGAAAACTTGGAGACCCATATTGTAATCTTGACATTCAAAATGCTTCCAGGCAAACAGCAGCATCAATTGCCCTCTCGCCATAGGGCCTTAAAAGAACAGGGAGGTACGGTCCATGCAATACACAGGCTGTGGCCCGTGATTTCAATTTTAAAATGTGAACGGACAGTGGCCATGCCTACTACAGCAGCTGATCCAGGACATTTATAGTACCATAGAAATATTTTTATAACCATGTTAATCCATGCAGGACATATGTGATGTCGCCCAGGCGTAATGTAGCCAACTAGGTGGTTTGCACCGTAATTGCACATGACCTTCCCTGGCTCCAGGTTCAGTGAAGACAGCAGTTTATCAAACTCGGCCTGGATAGTGTTGCACAACTCTGCAGCTGAGTCGCTGCATTCTCTGAGACATACTAATGTAAGCACTGCCTAACTGCATTGGCTTACTCACAGGATGTTGCCTGGCATTTACATTTTAAAAGTCAACAAATATAATGTTTAAAAACATTTCAAAACAGACAGCAGTAAAGTGACATCAATTGCTCCCCCCCATTTCACTATAGTGTCTTTGCACAGCAGGAAGGTATGGTCCATGCAAGACACAGGATGTGGCTTGGCATTTAAATGTTAAAAATCAAGAGATGCATGACAGACAGGTGTAGGCCTTTTGCTCCCAGAAGACTGTCCTTCCAGACAAATTTCTCTTTGCGTGAGGTGGAAAGAAAGGGTATCTTTTTCATGTAGACTGTAACGACATTCTCAAACTTGGAGTGACTCATTTCCACCCTAGTTTGGCAGCATTGCTGCCCTTGCATACACATATGAATGAAGACTCCATTTGGGAATTGCCAACGTAACCTTCTCGGTTTCCTCCTCCTTCTTATCTGTTGAGCTACTCAGTTGCATGCCTCTGGGTTCACACCAAGTGGGATCTACAACATCATCAGGCTCTAGCTTGTCCCACTCCTTCTCTTCCTGACTTGACATCACAGGACAGTAAGCGTGCGCCTCAGGTATCTAAGTCTCATCATCATCACCTCTACCCCCAGGAGTTAACATCAGTTGACGAGGGTTGGGATTCTGCTGGGACCCTAAATTGTCTGGGCCAGGATCCAACTCACAAAGATTTTGGGCATCGGTGCATATACTTTCCTCCTCTTCAGTCTAGGAATCTTTAGAGCGGACCTGTGATGCCCATGGGATAGAATGTGTGAACAGCTCTTGAGACTCTTGCATGTGTGGTTTTCCCCAGTCACTTTGCCGTTTGGCGATTTGTGACGGGAGCGCAAACAATTATAATTGGAGTGGCACCTTGGAGGAATGAACTGTGTGTGATGTTGAGGTGCAGGAAGAGGAGGAGATGCCAATTAATGCAGCGCTTGCCATCCATTCCAGCACCTGTTCTCTATCAGCTGCCGAGTACGGGGGCTGCTGTACCATGGGGTGGTGGAACGCTTTAACTTAAAAAGGAAATGGGGTTTCATTGCGGAATCTGTCTTGAAAGAAGGAGTTTTCATCTCCCACCGGGATGTGAGACCCCATCTGCCCAAAGTACACCCCGATCGAGACCTGCACGTAGGAGACAAAGTTAAATACACCCATCATCATGGGGAGTGGGTCTGGTACATAGTTTGATGTGGAGGTCGTTGCAGAGAAACCAGCCCCCGCTCCTACTACAGCACCAGTTCCCCAGCTGCCACCAGGAGGCAGTAGAGATGCACGGGACCAGTGTACCCAGACTGTGAGTGCTGATACCAGGAGGCCAATTGATCCAGATGGCCCCTTTCCAGTACCCTGGTAGCTATAACCTGCTAAGCTACCCAAAATGTTGCTTTTGTTGATTGTTCCAGTTTAAATATAGAAAATAAAAGTTTAAAAATGTTGCATTAACCGGTTTTGCATAATTGATAAAAATGGACCCAGACTGCAGGACTAGCAGCAGTCAAAAACTTTACCCTGTAAATAGTTGCACCAGTTGTGTAGCATCAGAGTACAACCTTACCAGTGGACCCTAATTGATACCGCCACCAAGGAGAGGATGGATGCAGGAAAGGTCTGCGGCAGAGGCGGCCGAGACCTGATCACTAGAGAAAACGGTAACCTGCCTCCTAGAGAGTTTTGGGACCAGGACCTTTGGATGGTGGGTGAAGGGAAAGGGGTACTCCAGTTGCACTGTTAAAGCCAAAACCTCCGTTGCGTGGGAAGAACGTTGATGTTTAATATGCAAAATAAAAGTGTTAACCTGTATCACTTTGCAGCCCGAGGACAAACTGGAATTAACAAAGGGGGAATGTAGTGCCCCTGAAGCCATCAGGGAGCTACAAGGTTCTGCATCCCCACCAGGATGCAGGGCCTACCCCCAGGGATCCAGAAGACCAGTGCCAGTAACAAAACATTCCAGTTAATCCCTGTTTTTCCCCAAATTCCCCATAAACTGGTACCAGACAAGAGTTGGACCTAAGGATGGCCGCTTAGAGGTGGAGCCAATCCAGTCCACTAGGTGACCAGGTGGGAGGGGCAGACAACGGACAGTCAGAGAAGAGACAGATAGTGAGTTGGCGACGGAGGGAGCAAGTGGAAGCACTGACAGGAGTGTGACAGTGACCTTAGGGCCCAGGCGGTTGGTTGCCGGTGGAGTACAGTGGAGTACTCCCGGAACCACAGCACCAACGGGGTACACAATCCTAGGTCAGGCAAACGCTCCAGGCAGACCTGATAAAATCTGCACAGTGAGGGGACCATCAAGAACCTCACTGACCTTGAAGTTCGGGACACAGTAGCAATGGGAGAATGGAGGAATAGGACCAGAGACTCCATCTCCACAGGGTTCACGCTACCGTCATACGGACTTCAGTTAAGAGACTACCAGGAGGGGACCCCCAGCGCTCAAAGCCATGGAGACCTACCAACCAAAGACAGGTGCAGGGGAAAGAAACCACCAGGTCACTAAACCGGGATTAGGACTAAGGGGACCAGCAAACAAAACCAGCCTTCCTCGGGTGACCAGTTTCCATCTTACTGTGAGTAAAGGAACCAGTTACACTGCAACCCCTTGTGTGCCCTAACTTCTTTCTACACCCATCTGCATCACCTACCCTCTGGGGCCTTGCCCTGCTTGCAGAGGGCCTAACATCTAGGCTGCCACCAACATCAGCCCCTGTAGCAAGAACTGTGCAGCGGCGGCTCCATCCACATAGCCGCAAACCGCAAGTGGCGTCACGTATAAACTTTTCTTCAAATTCCCATGTAAATATTCCCCCCTTTTAAAAAGCATCCAGGGCAACGGCCACCAAGTGAGAATTCCCCTATACACCTCCCGGGACCGAGTACCCCATAACCCTAGCCCCCTCTCATCTTTCTAGAGGTAATACCAATATATTTGGTCAGCAGTGGGGCTGGTTGGTAAGCTCGTACCCCACTGCCACCAATAATTGTAATTTATAGCACTTTGATTTTTCTTTAGGCTGCACATTCAGTACAACAAAAAAAGTCTTCTATTTATTCCCTGGTTGTACTCAGTCCTGTTTACATCTGCATATTACACTTTAGTCATATGTTTACTTATTGCACAATGGCACTTTGTGTGGTTCAATGCACAAAGGCACTTTATGTGTGTGCAATATTTGATCGTATTATACATATGACATCAATTTGCGAGTGAGTGTATAGGTTGAAGACCTATGAGAAGGAAGAGAGGGGTACTAGTTGTTTGATTGAAGTCCCCTATCTCCTGTAAACTGCATTTTGTTTTTCTCAGGGTGCTAATATATATTTTCTTGTGGTACTAGTGATCACTAGGTGATGATCATTGTTGGACCTTGAGTCATTTTAATAACACTCATTAAAAGTTATATTTTATTACCATTTTTATTCTTATTCACAAATTTTGGTAATCACGTTCTCTCTACTAACTCAAACTATGCTAGAGGGGTCAGCCTGCTAGTACACTGAAATGTACCTTTTGTATGTCAGTCAGTCAAAATAGATGAAGAAGGGAGGTATGTCTGTCTATTGGCACAGTTGGTTGGTGTTCCATATATCAGAGAGGCAGTGTACATTCCACCGCCATGCCTCTGACCCTCACTCAGGATCCCTCACACTGCTAGGCTTTTCCCCTGGTACTCACCCAACACAGCACCATTTTCAGGTGGCTTCCTCTGTCAGTCCTGCACTAGACCCCACCGGTTTCATCTGCCTCTCTCAGCCCACAGCATTGGAATTTCTAGGAGACGTCAACTGACATCAGCCAGTATGTCTGACGTCAGCTAATGACAAAAAAATGTAAAAGCGATCAGACATCACATTAATGCAAAAAATTGTTTATTAAGTTACAGAAGGTGATACAGTGGGGGTGAAAAATGTGACCACACATGTCAGGAAAAGGCACACAATTCCCACAGCAAGTGTAATTGCTAACTGTTAAAGTATACATAGATATTAATAAAGGTATAAATTACAATACCGGAAAATGGTAATCCAGGCAGGCACAGATTATATAAAAAATTGCAAATGCTAAGTATATTGGAAGTAATATAAATAGCCCAAGGATTACAGACTGAAATGTGTACAAAAATGACCACCTATGGTAGATTTGCATCAAAGGATCTGGGAATGTAAATTGCAATGTGCTAACAGAGTATTTAATGGCACTGATTAAAAGCAACTACCGTATTTTTCGGACCATAAGACGCACTTTTTCCCCCCCAAATGTTGGGGGAGAGTGGGGGGTGCGTCTTATGGTCTGATGGTGGCTGCGGGGAATGTGGGTGCTGTGGTGGAGCGGGTCATCGGGGGCACGAGCAGGCTGTAGCAGCCTGCGTGACCACGTGGACCCGCTCATTTAATATGCACGCCCATCATCCTTCAGCGCTGAACCAGGCACTGACAGGTGGGCGGGGGATAAACAGCTGGCCCGCATGATCACCCCTGGCAACTACGGCCTGGAGTGATCATGTGCGGCTGTATTCACTGCTCCCCGCGCATCATCATCAGCGCAGGGAGCAGTGAATCAGTGTACAGTACTCACCGTTCCCCTGCAGCATCGCTCGTGCTCCCGTCTCTGTCAGCGGCAGCGCCGCTGAGTGGAGCAGTCCCTGCTACCCTGCTGAATCGCGATCATCTCCTGTGTCTGTGCCGGTGGCTGGGTGGAGACTAGCGCCGCGCACAACGATGACGTCATCGCTGTGCGCACGTGTCCACACGCAGCCGCCGGCACAGACACAGGAGATGATCGCGATGCAGCAGGGTAACGGGGACGGCTCCACTCAGCGGCGCTGCCGCTGACACAGAAAAGAGGACGAGCGACGCTGCAGGGAGTGAGGTAAGGTGAGTATGAACGTTTATTTTTTTTATGTGCCACAGGATGTGTCCATACACCAGGATGGGGGTATACTATGAGCAGGATGGGGTCATATGAGCAGGATGGGGTCATATGAGCAGGATGGGGGTATATGAGCAGGATGGGGTCATATGAGCAGGATGGGGTCATATGAGCAGGATGGGGGCATATGAGCAGGATGGGGGCATATGAGCAGGATGGGGGCATATGAGCAGGATGGGGGCATATCAGCAGGATGGGGTCATATGAGCAGGATGGGGTCATAGCAGGATGGGGTCATATGAGCAGGATGGGGGCATATGAGCAGGATTGGTGCATACGAGCAGGATGGGGGCATATGAGCAGGATGGGGTCATATGAGCAGGATGGGGGCATATGAGCAGGATTGGAGTATATGAGCAGGATGGGGGTATATTATGAGCAGGATGGGGGTATATTATGAGCAGGATGCGGGTATATGAGCAGGATTGGGTCATATGAGCAGGATGGGGGCATAGCAGCAGGATGGGGGCATATGAGCAGGATAGGAGTATATGAGCAGGATGGGGGTATATTATGAGCAGGATGGGGGTATAATATGAGCAGGATGGGGGTCGCTGGATCCTGACTAAAAGCATGCAAACGCATGCATGTGAACGGTGGTATGCTGATAAACAGGATCCTGTTTGGCCAGAAACCAGCCTGGCATGATCACAGTCTCTCTCCTCTCTTCTTCCACTCTCAGTCTCTCTCTCTCCTCTCGTTCTTCTCTTTTCCTCTCTCCTCTTCTCTCTCTTTTCCTCTCTCCTCTATTCTCTCGCCTCCCTCTCTCTCTTCTCTCTCTCCTCCCTGTCTCTCCTCTTTCTCTTGCCCCCAGCTGTGTCTGAATTTCAAGTTTATCACATTCAGTTCCCCTCACTCCCGATCACATGACTCCAATGCCCGCCCATAAACTTCACACGTGTTTGCATGCGTTTTTCTTTGCAAAAACAGGATCCGCTTTTGCAGCAAAAAAATGTTCATGAGGCATGTTAAAAAAACGTAGTGTGAAAGCAGCCTAAGATAGTAAACAGAGATCCGCTTACCAAGTTTGATACAGAGAGCAAACCAGACCGCGTAATCCTGCACTGCAAAAAAGTGTTGCCGGTATTGATAGAGAAGAGCGCCCACCCGACAGCCATTTCAGCGTGAGCCTTCGTCAGGGAGTGACATCGTGTGCATGAACGTTCATATAAAAAGGTCCAGTGTCCAATTAGTGCATGACCTGCCAGAGATTGACGCATGAGTGTCCTTGGAAGCAGGACCGCCCAACCGCCGCACCACATGGGCTTGGGGTCACGTGGAAATCACAAGATCACAGAGGCCCAGTGCATAGAGATGCAGCGCACGGATAGAGGAGACCGCAAGAGAACTGCGAATGTGTACCAGGCAGATCACGGCCGATGGGACAAATGCATTACCACAATTTGGAAGCATGCCATCTACTGATCTAAGGCTGTCAAGGGAGAAATTTAGTTGAAGATAGCTAATGGTATCTTCGTTTAGGATATTCAGAGGCCAGTGCCGTATTAGCTATATATCAGAGCTGCTGTTAATGAATCAGACAATGATAACACAAGACATGTTCTCTTTGAGCCAGCGTCACCAACTAAACTCATGTATTGGATAGATTCAATTATACAGAATGCATTATTGACCTTGGGACTAGAACAGGAAGTTTAGAGAGTATTCCACTCCCCAATCTTTCCCAGTATGCTGTAAAATACATCTCTGTTCGTTATACATTCTGTGTAAAACTACTGATAAGACTTTTGCTCATCATTATAAAGACTTTCATTGTCTGTACATCTGTTCACTCATCCTTGGTAACCCCTTCATGACTATACAGCTTAGAATCATATTACAGGTCTGTGCAGATGCTATATAGGCACACAAATAATTATGCAACTACATCTATATTTTGATTATTTACATACACAGATATTCTTATTACGTTTGAACAAATAATTTATAGCTTTGGCCACCTCCACAAGGCAAGAGTTGATTTACTGCTATAACATTTCCCACATTTTAAACAAACATGTCTTTTACCTTGTGTGAATTTTCATGTGTCTAACAAAAGTGAATCTGTGAGCAAAGCATTTCCCACATTCTGAACATGAAAATGGCTTCTCCCCTGGGAGAGATTTTAGATGCACATTAAGCTCTGATTTCTGAATAAAACACCCCTGTGTGAGTTTTAATATGTCGATCCAGCTGTGATTTCTGAATAAAACATTTCCCACAATCTGAACAAGAAAATGGCTTCTCCCCTGTATGAGTTTTTATATGCTGATCCAGCTGTGATTTCAGAATAAAACATTTCCCACAATCTGAACAAGAAAATGGCTTCTCCCCTGTATGAGTTTTTATATGCTGATCCAGCTGTGATTTCAGAATAAAACATTTCCCACATTCTGAACATGAAAATGGCTTCTCCCCTGTGTGAGATTTTAGATGCACATTAAGCTGTGATTTCCGAATAAAACATTTACCACAATCTGAACATAAAAATGGCTTCTCCCCGGTGTGAGTTTTTATATGGTCATAAAGCTGTGATTTCCAACGATAACATTTCCCACATTCTGAACAAGAAAATAGCTTCTCCCCTGTGTGAGATTTTAGATGCACATTAAGATGGTATTTCCGAATAAAACATTTCCCACATTCTGAACATAAAAATGGCTTTTCTCCAGTGTGAGATTTCATATGGCAATAAAGAGATGATTTCTGAATAAAACATTTCCCACATTCTGAACATGAAAATGGCTTCTCCCCTGTATGAGTTTTCACATGCCGATTCAGCTGTGATTTCAGAATAAAACATTTCCCACATTCTGAACATGAAAATGGCTTTTCCCCAGTGTGAGATTTCATATGAAAATCAAGAGATGATTTCAGAATAAAAGATTTCCTACATTCTGAACATGAAAATAGCTTCTCCCCCGTGTGAATTTTCATATGCACATTAAGCTCTGATTTCCAGCTAAAACATTTCCCACATTCTGAACAAGAAAATGACTTCTCCTCAATGTGAGTTTTTAGATGAACTTCAAGCTATGATTTCAAACTAAAACATTTTCCACATTCTTGGTATGAAACTGTTTTTCCTTTGTGAATTATTTTGTGTGAAATTAGAGCTGACTTGTGGGTAAAACACTTTCTACATTGATTACATGAATACGGCTTCTCCCCTGTCTGAGCTCTTTGTTGTTTAACACCCCTTCTGTGGCTTTTATTTTGCTGAACATTCTGCAGTGAATCAAGACTTTGTTTAGAAGCAGCAGATGACGGATCCTGCCTGTGAAGGACTGAGGGTAGATCTGGGACAATTACTTGCTCTTCATATGTATTCTGTATAATGCCACTAACTTCTGTGAAAATAATAAAAAACAGATTTTGTGAAATTTGCCCCTTCAATGACCAACAACACAAGCTTTCCCTACACTAACTCCAGACACACTGTGCACAAGATGGCATCTGTGGATCTTTTTTTTGGGGGGGATGTGGTGGGGGGAGTGTTCTCCAGCTGCTCCTTTTCCCACCATATCTACAGATCCAACATGCGATCCTTCACCATAATGGTTGGAGGGCCCTCACTCATACATTTTGAAAGGCCCTCTTTCATACATTTGGCAAAGCCCACAGGTGGCCCTCTACCAGAAAGTTTGGAGGGTCCTTCCTCTAGTTCCTTTCATCCTGGTCTGATTTACCTTCCCCATCAGTCCCAGGCTGGAAATACTGCCTCGGTGAAGCAACAGGCTCTGTTTAAATGACTGTCTTTAGATGATAAATCGCACACTGCAGCAGAGTTGAAAGGTCTAATAGACGCAACAAATCTGTGTCTCTTGCCCTCCGAACCAACAACCAGCCATGCTCGTGTGTGATAACCTGGTGGTGGCTCTGAAGCTTAAGAAGCTCGCACATGTACAATGCACCATGCCTGGACCACGTGCTCAACTTCGTGGTTCAGCAGTTTATGAAAAACGAGCCCAATTTGCCAGAGCTACTTGTGAAAGTACGCTGTGTGTGCGCCCATTTCCACCAATCCACTCCAGCTACCACTTGTCTGGCAGGGCTTCAGCAGCGGTTGCAAGTGGCAGCTTAGCGACAGCTGTGTGACGTGACCACGCTGGAACGCCACATTGCACATGTACTTGCCAAGACTTTCTGACCAACAGAAGGCATTAGTTGAATACCAGATACAGCTTAATTTTTATTTACATAACGCCAAATATATTCCATCGCACTTTATAATACCAAGTCCAACATGAGGTATTCCGGTCAGCCCCCATGCATAAAAACTGACTCATGAACATGGATGTCTGAAATCTGTGACTTTTTATAAAAAATTGAGGAAACAACCAAGATGGTGATGATGAAGCCATAATCAGCATAACCATCCTGCTTTGGTGCCTCCTCAAATGCTTCATGTTCCCAATTAAAGAAGAAGCTTTGCATGTGGGACCAAACACTAAACGGGCATATTTACAGACTGCTTGCACTGGAAATGTAGCCATTTAGGCTACTGGACACTGAGGCTTGCCGTAACCATATGGCAGTGGCTGTCCTTTGGGACTTACTCCCCAGTGCAACTATTTTTTGCCCTACAACAGCACATATAAGAGATGAGTGAACCTTTCAGGGTTCGTTTCGCCGAGCCTAACCGGCAAAACTGAACCTTTATCAAACCTTTCTGAACCCCACTGAATTCAAAGGGAGGCCAAACATAAAGCAGAGAAAACACCTTGGGGGAAGGGGGGGGGAATTTGGGGCGAAATCCTTCCAAAACAGCAGAAATACGTTTTACAGTGCAGTACCACTATTTTGGCATAGCCATTAGCTTCCTACACTATTGACAGAAGAAATATAGAAGTGGATGAGAGACAGATGTAGGGCTAGTGCTCCCATAACCATGCAGACAAGAGACAACTTTGAGACCTATCGTGGAGACTTGACATTTAAAAGCATGTTTGCGTGGCAGGTGCAGGCCTCTTGCATGTGTGGTTTTCCCCAGTCACTTTGCCGTTTGGCGATTTGTGACATGAGCGCAAACAATTGTAATTGGAGTGGCACCTTGGAGGAATGAACTGTGTGTGATGTTGAGGTGCAGGAAGAGGAGGAGATGCCAATTAATGCAGCACTTGCCATCCATTCCAGCACCTGTTCTCTATCAGCCTCATTTCAAAGTTGAAGCAATGTGTGGCTGTCAAAGAAATCTAGTGGAGTAGGCTGCCTAGTAACAGTTGTTCTCGTTGCTCTTGGGATAGGATGAGCCGGTGTTTGCTCACTAGACCTTTGGCTAATGGAACTTCCCACATGTACACCTACAACACCCCACCTATTTCCCCTTCCACGACAACCTCGTTGTCATTTACCACTCCTGAAGAAATGAAGTCAGTCTGAAAAATTGGGAAAACTTTGAAAGTGTACCCAAGTGCAGTGGCAAAAACCATAAAACACTACAAAGAAACTGGCTCACATGGGGACTGCCCCAGGAAAGGAAGACCAAGAGTCACCTCTGCTGCGGAGGATAAGTTTATCAGAGCCACCAGCCTCAGAAATCGCAGGTAAACAGCAGCTCAGATTAGAGACCAGGTCAATGCCACACAGAGTTCTAGCAGCAGACACATCTCTAGAACAACTGTTAACACTTTCACCACCCAGCCTATTTTGACCTTACTGACCTCACCATTTTGCGCAATTCTGACCAGTATCCCTTTATGAGGTTAGAACTCTGAATTGCTTCAACGGATCCCGGCAATTCTGAGATTGCTTTTTCGTGACATACTGTACTTACGATTTTTTTTGCGTTTATTTTTGAAAATTTGGCGAAAATTTTGCAATTTTCAAATTTTTAAATTTTATGCCCATAAATCTGAGAGATATGTCACACAACATAGTTCCTAAATAACATTTCCCACATGCCTATTTTACACCAGCGCAATTTTTTTTTTTCATTAGGAAGTTAGAAGGGGTGATCAGCAATTTCTAATTTTTGCAACAAAATTTACAAAAAATTTTTTTAGGGATCACATCACATTTGGAGTGACTTTGAGAGGCCTAGGTGACAGAAAATACCCAAAAGTGACCCCATTCTAAAAACTGCACCCCTCACACTGCTCAAAACCATATCCAAGAAGTTTATTAACTCTTTAGGAGCTTCACAGGATCCAAAGCAATGTGGAAAAAAAAAATTAAATTTTACTTTTTTTACACAAAAATGTTACTTTAGCCATAAAATTTAGCAGTTTCACAAGGGTATCAAGAAAAATGCCCATAAAATGTTTTGTGCAATTTCTCCTGAGTACACAGATACCTCATATGTGGGGGAAATCAATTGTTTGGGTGCTCGGCCGGGCTCGGAAGAGAAGAAGCGCCATTTGACTTTTCAAACTCAAAATTGTCTGGAATCGTTAGCGGAAGCCATGTTGCGTTTGGAGACCCCTTGATGTGCCTAAACAATGGAGCTCCCCCACAAGTGACCCCATTTTGGAAACTAGACCCCTCATGTAATTTATGTAAATGTTTAGTGGGCACTTTGAACCCCTGGGGGCTTCACAGAAGTTTAGAACGTTGAGCCTTGAAAATAAAAAAAAATGTTACCAAAAAATTGTTACTTCATCCAAGTAGTTTTTTTTTTTAAAAGGGTATCAGATAAAATTGCACCATGAAATTTATCGTGCAATTTCTCCTGAGTATACAGATACCTCATATGTGGGGGAAATCAATTGTTTGGGCGCACGGCCGGGCTCGGAAGTGAAGGAGCATTGTCCCTAAAATGGAGAAACGTATGAATGGCTTCAAACAGTTTGTGGGTCATGACTATGTCAAATATTGGAGTTTCATATAAAATATCAGTACTCCAGTATTCGCGAATTTCTGGTTTCTTCACAATGTCCATTTGAAGGACCAGTCCCCAATATTTCATCATTTCTACCGAGTCATCAGGACTCCAAATAGAATATGATGAATTAGGGTTTTCGGCCAAAAATTGCTGGGCATACAGGTTAGTTTGCTCCACCATAAGACTGACAATTGACTCAGAGAAAAAGACTTTGAAAAAGTCTATTTCCCTGAGGTTGGCAGTCTTGAACTGGATTCCTGATTGGGGAACATAATCAGGAATCCATGGAGAAAAATTTTCAGGGACGGGTGTTATGATTCAGGGACCGAGGAGGATAAAAAAAAATGCGGAATCCCAAAAAGTAACTAGAGTGGCTGGAACCTTAATGGACTGCACACCTAATCCTGACACACAACTAGAAGTAGCCGTGGGACGAGTCTACGATGACCTAGTTGTCTTGACACAGCCGGAGAACTAAATATCCTTACAGATACAAGTAAAATATATCTTTGTACCGTGTTAGCCAGTAGAGATAAAAAAAATTTTTGTTTAAAAGAACAGAAAGTCCTCAGTGGTTGATACCTTTTAATGGCTAACTGAAAAGATGATAATAATTGCAAGCTTTCGAGACTACTCAGGTCTCTTCATCAGGCATGGTATAACACAAAATCTGAAGAGTCACATATTTTTTACACAACAGGACTTAGAATAGTGCAGTAAAAAAAAAAAACCCAAAAAAAAAACAAGTTATATGAAACAGAACTATCACTATGGCACTACTGCCATAGTGATAGTTCTGTTTCATATAACTTGTTTTTTTTTTTTTTTTACTGCACTATTCTAAGTCCTGTTGTGTATAAATATGTGACTCTTCAGATTTTGTGTTATACCATGCCTGATGAAGAGACCTGAGTAGTCTCGAAAGCTTGCAATTATTATCATCTTTTCAGTTAGCCATTAAAAGGTATCAACCACTGAGGACTTTCTGTTCTTTTAAACAAAATTTTTTTTTATCCTTACATAGAAATATATAAGAAAAACTAATCTGCCTCGGAGCAAGCCCCAAAGATATAGATAGCCCCCCACATGTAAAAACTACAGTGATATAAGAAAAAACAATACATAGCCAGAAAACAGATTAGCAAAGGTGAGGCCCAAATTATCTTTATAGGAAAGGATAGGAAGGAGTACTGTCTGTAGCCGTAAAAGCCCTAAAAAAAATACCAGCACGTCTGATATAAAAAACCCTGAGACCAAACGGCCTCTCCCCCACTAATCAGCACTTGGATGTTACTGGGATCCAATACACTAATATAGATCAGGGACTGGATTAATACCAAGCATGACAAAACACAATACAAACACAATACAGTGCGATAAAACATCGCATTCCACTGGGACCAATATTAACCTGTGTGTCAGCGCAAATGAGCGTTTTATTTCTCAGCCCTAATCGGACCGAGAAAACAATCGCAGCATGCTGCGATTGTAATGCGAGACTATTTCTCTTGCACCAATTCAAGTGTATGGGGCAAGAGAAAAATCACATTGCACTTGCGGTACACCGGTGTACCGCGTTTGCAGAGCGAGAATCGCAATAGCCGACTACGGAGGAGAGAGGGAGATAAATCCCTCCCTCCTCTCCTCAGCTCCGGCTTGCCTCTCTGCAGTGTCGTCCTCCCCCTGCAGCTGAGGTCCGCTCGCACAGTCGGACCTCAGTCGCAGGGATACTAGCATGATACTCGGCTCTGCTGTGCTGCCAGCGTGAGCCGAGTGTCATGCGAGGATCGCACTAGTGCCCCGTTTGGCCCCAGCCTTAATGTTTTGTTTAAATATTATTGTTTGTTTGTAATTGAGAAAAATATTAAGAAAAAATTAAAAAGTTTGATATTTTCCACTGTTAAACACTGGGGGGAGCAGCTGCTGAAATCCTACAGAAATCCGACTGTAGAAATATCTCACTTTACAACTGCAGTAAAGTGGGCAGAATCTGCTCTCCTGTGTGTGAGGTCACAGCTATCCCTCCCAATCTGTGGGTTTCCAAAAGGATAAGATAAAATGAAGTGTAGGATCACAGTGCGGAGCCATTTTGCAGGTGACCGCAAATATCTAAAGTGTCACCAAGGATAGCAGACAGTATCACACAGGATAGGATTAGATACACAGCTCAGCAGACAGTATCACACAGGAGAGGATTAGATACACAGCTCAGCAGACAGTGTCACACAGGAGAGGATTAGATACACAGCTCAGTAGACAGTATCACACAAGAGAGCATTAGATACATGACTCAGCAGACAACATCACACAGGAGAGGATTAGATACGCAGCTCAGCAGACAGCATCACACAGGGTGTCATTGGAGACGGTAGCAGCAGCGGCAGCAGGGGGAGGGGTGCCAATACTCTCGCAATGTTCTGCATGCACACCCGGAGGGTAGCAGCAGCGGCGGGGGGAGGGGTGCCGGTACTCACACAGGCCGAACGGGTGACAGGGGGAAAGTGAAGCACACAGCATACGCTGTGAGCTGCACAAAGATGGCGCCGTTCTCCTCCCTCTGCTCTGATCTGGACAGGCCAGGGGGCGCATCTACAGGTCATAGCAGGGAGATGTCACTGTATTAAGTATAGAGTCGGTGTCCGACTATCAGAGTCAATGCCCTGGAAGCTGCCATAAAGGAGGTGAGTAACTGTCGTTACAAACACCAAATCCATGATGGCAGCCCCCAGTGCTTCAGTAAAATTAGAATTAAATAAAAACTAAATAAACAGTGAGTTTAATTTTGTATTAAAAATATTTGATTTCATAATCACTATTAATCCAAAAATAAAAAGCATGACACCTTCCCTGTAAGCTCCCCGTGTGTGTGTGTCTATGAGCGCAGTGCTACCAGCCATCATTAGATGTTGACTTACCATTCCTGGGTTCCCTAGTTGGAAAGGTAAGCTTAGGCTTCAGGTACACTGACAGGACTGAAAGAGTTAACCAGAGAAGCCGGTCCACAGTGAAGGAGATATAGTGTGGAGCATTTCATGGGTTTGGAGACGTAAGAATAGTGCGTAGAGTAAGCCAAGGCTAAAGTAACTGACAGGAGGAAGCAAAGGTGTCCAGGACCGGATTGGAGCTTAAGCGCCATTGAGGAACCAGAGAGCGGCGTGTGTAAACAGTGAGGACAGTGGCAACTGACACTGGGGAACAGACTCTAGAAGTAATCTCAAAGAAGTAACATACCCGCGCAGGTACCTCTAATCATAGATACACACATTGATACGTATGTTAGATACCTTGAGGACAGGGATGCATCAACCACCTCCACCCACATTGTAGCTGGTGTGAACTTGTCAGCAGCCAAAAACAGAAGAGCCGGTTTGTACTAAGGCTGCTTTCACACTTACGTTTTTTTCCTTCAGTTGCAATCCGTTGCCTTGAGGAATTACGGTATCCTGCAAAATATTTAGCAGGAATCCCTTTTTTCTCCATAGACTTGTATTAACAACAGATTGTGACTGATGGCATTGTGTTGAATCCGCCACAGGACAGATCAGTCGTTTATTGACTGACTGTCGGGCGAAAGCAACACAGAATGTAACGTTTTTTTCTCGGCGGCAAAATAACGGATGCCGACGGATGTGTTATCGCCCGTCGTGTGTTATAACAGAAGCCTATGATCGGCGGAATCCGTCAAATGACGGAATCAGTCAACGGATCCGTGTTTTTTATTCTGTGCATGCCCAGATCGAGTGTAAATGAACTTCTGGTCATGAAAATTCTCCCTCTCTGGGATGTGTTCATATAGGTTTACAATCACAAATCTTTCCCGGCTATAAGAACAAAATTACAATGGATCCGTTATTTCACAGGAATCCGTCACATCAGTTTGACCACTATCTGCAACGCATCAGTCCATTCAGCACACAACGCATTGTGACTGATGGAAAAAAATGGAGGTGTTAAAGCAGCCTAAGATGGTAATACTTTGTTTGAAACCTGTCACAAGCAAAAGGAAACGGTGTTCAAAACGTGTTACAAGTAAAATATCTGCAGTTTTTAAACGTTGTGGACTCGTCTTTATTCTTTAAAGGGAACCAAACATCAGGATTTTCGTCTATAAGGTAAAGCCAGTGCAGTACTGGCGCTATCAGGCACAGGCTGTACACACCATTAGTGGGCAGCTCGGATGTTTAGGCTTTGAAATCCAAGGTTGTCAAGTTTAAAAATTCATCACCTTTTTGACTGTCAGTTGCACCTCTGCTGATAATATCGGGGCAGGTTATGCACATGATTCCCGCCCAATACCCCCCCCGCCACCTGCTCCTCCCAGACAATATCGTAGCAGATATTTCAAAAGACTGACCTGCACATCCTACAAGTGTGTATAGGTGCCAGCTGATAAAACCTAGCAAATACAAAATGGATACAGCCGCACACTAAATGCCATCAATGTATAAGGGAACTCTGGTACTGCATTACTGCTATATGAAAAAATGAGATTTTTAGTTTATGAATTGGCCAATGCATGTAAGCCCGGAAACCAAACGGCAAGGTAAATCTCAATATTCCGGGAACCTAACTAAAATGCCACTATCTAGGTTAAAAACATCCATGCCTGGGCAGCTAGACTAAAAATCTAACTTGAAATGCCACTATCTGGACTAACCTCGATGTCTGGGCAGCTAGGACTCCTGGTATAAGGATTGTGAACACAGCCTGGTTTATAGGGCGGAGTGCTCAGTCAGAAAAAAACCCACTGCAAATATTTCAAAAGACTGACCTGCACATCCTACAAGTGTGTATAGGTGCCAGCTGACATTTTTAGTCTAGCTGCCCAGGCATGGATGTTTTTAACCTAGATAGTGGCATTTTAGTTAGGGACCCAGAATATTGAGATTTACCTTGCCGTTTGGTTTCCGGGCTTACATGCATTGGCCAATTCATAAACTAAAAATCTCATTTTTTCATATAGCAGTAATGCAGTACCAGAGTTCCCTTTTACATTGATGGCATTTAGTGTGCGGCTGTATCCATTTTGTATTTAATATCGTCGCAGATGTCTGCTGCAGCTAATCAGTAAGATCAGCTGTTCTCCAGTCCTGTTGTGACCGCACACGCTCCCGCGGTTACAACGAGATCTGAAGAAGCGAGGGCACATGCGCCACCCTCTCAGGCACAAGACTAGGTAATGCAGGCTTCAGAAACATGGCGCCGGAGATAAGCACTATGTGCAGGCGCCAACTCCGACGCCATGTTACTAAATATAAAAATTTGCATAGAGCCAGAGAGAGGGAGGAACACGCGTGGGGAGGGGGGGTGGTAACGGGAATCATGTGCCTAACCCGCCCGAATATTATCAGCAGAGATCAGCAATATTATCAACTGTCAGTCAAAAAGATGATGAATTTTAAAACTTCACAAACTTGGATTTCAAAGCCTAAACATCCGAGCTGCCCACTAATGGTATGTATAGCCTGTGCCTGATAGCACCAGTACTGCACTGGCTTTACCTTATAGACTAAAGTCCTGATGTTTGGTTCCCTTTAATAACCTGGAACAACACAGTGTGACCTTGATGAAGAGAAGCTGGAGGAGACGTACTGTTACAACCAGGTGAAATCTCAACTCTCCCCTCTGTGTCTGTAGGGTACCAGGGTAAAAACACAGCCTCTCGCCCATGATTGCCGCCCCTGGCACCCTTACACGTGTCAGATACTTAGATTTTGGAAACACGGAAACGTTGCGAATGTCAAAGATCCATCGCATTGAGATGGATTTCTTATAAATACCTTCCAAAATGTTCAGTGTTATCTGTCAGGCCAGAAACCCGGGTCAAAAAAGCAGAGCAGCAACAAAATGGTGATCACCTTTAAAAATAAGTAATGGAAAGCAAGCTCCTCTTTCATGGCTAGTCATGAACGAGTGTAACCTGCGTCATTGGTAATGTCATTGGTTACTATTGGTAAGGAGTGACACTCCTAGAGTGGTAGAGCCAATGCCCTATGTAAAACAAAAATTTCCCCAGGGGACGGGGTATACATGGATCATAAGCATCAAGACATGGTGGAGAAAGAGGAGGAGTAGGATGAGAAAAAACCCATATACCCCTGTTTGGATTGGAAGGGACGTACGTTAATACAACTTATAAAACTTTACATTTTCGGTCACTTAAGCGTCATCTAGTGGTGTGATAAAGTGTGGGTAAATCAATCCCTTGTTCAACTGTATAAGTCAGCCTGTCTGCATTTTCCTGTGACAGGCGGCTGTGTCTATCTGCTGTGATGACCCCGACGCCACTAAAAATCAGCTCAGACAGGACGCTGGGGGCAGTGCGGCATAGCACCTCCAAGGTATACAAGGAGAGTTTGTGGCACGTATACAGCTTGGACACCCAATAGTTATATGGCACTGAGGAATCAGAGAGGACACTGGTACGGTCACCTATCTACACCTTCACCATCTTCGGCAACTTCCCCCTGCTTGTCAGAGTCTCCTGCACAGCCGTCCCTTGGTGCTGGGACGGTTAGAGGAAAAGTTACAAGGTCCTGTACATTGTACACTGCAGGGCATGACCAGCGCTGACTTCAGGAGGTTAGCTAGGTGCAGTAAATGCGGTGATGGAAACCGCTGCACTCCTGATATCAGCGCTGGTCACTGAGTTAAATAACTGCCGCATTCTCAGATCACCTCTCGCGAGCGGCCCGTGACGTCACCGCTAGTCACAGTCTGGGCCGCCCGCGAGAGGTGAAGATACCGCAGGTAATGAACTTTACTGACCTCGTGACGACAACACTCATCATCCCCACAGCTGCTTGCACTGCAGAAGAGGACATGTTCCATAATAAAGGAACGGACATACGGCATCCGATGTGTTTTTTTGTAGGATCGGATGCACACGGAAGTGCTCCTATGTGCCATCCGATCCTACACAAAAGACATTGAAAAGATGGTCCTGTCAGTAGGTCCGCAAAAAAACAGGAAATGAGCAGGACAAACGGAACAGTCATGTGAATGAGCCCTTAGGGTCAACAGTGAAGTTCAGGTCACCACCAGGAGCAAGTTGTCACCGGGTCTCTATTAAGCAAATACCAATTATCAATGGTGAAAAGGGAAGAATTGACACTTATATTCAAAAAAATAAACCACCCCTATTAGTCGACCTTCGTACCTAAAACCTCGTGGCTACCTATTGATACCCCTTTTGATTTTGATTCTGGATTATAGCGGTGTATCCACTTGGTATAGTACCTATCCTTGAAGCAGCAGAGATGGCCATTCTCGAAGTGCATCTCATGCAATAGTAGGATATGAATTTGATTCCGTCAAATGGATCTGGTGATGGGGCAGTCCAGCAATGCCATGTGGAGTAGACCACGACCCATCAAGGGAGGTGAGAAACTGTTTGCCCCCCTCCACCCCGGCGGAGAGTGCGCTGCCGATTACTTGAGGGCACGGCACCCCTCGGTCCCATCGTAAAGTCTGGCCAGTCCTCAATGGCAATCAAGGGGATGTCCAGGGCCGCAGAGAAGGAAGGCATGTCAGAGGGGGATCAAAGGATTTGCATGCGTCCTGTGTAGCGAACCTGAAGGCGGAATGGGAAGCCCCAATTGTACAGGATGTCGTAGGAGCATAGCATGTCCAATAGTGGTTACAGGGACTTCCGCCTTTGCACAGTGAAACAGGACAGATCAGGCACAATTTGGATTTGTCCATCTTCAAATAAAGCTAAGGCCCCACTGCGGATCTTGAGCATAATAGGGTCCTTCAGAACATAGCGGTGCACTCTACATATCACATCTCTCGGGCAGTCATTTTCCACAGGTTTAGGGACCAGGGCCCTAAGAGCTCTATCTAGTTCCAAAATCTTGCTAGAGGGTTCGCCCAGGATCTCGTTAAAGATGGTTTATAGTGTACAAGGAAGGTCTTTGGATTTAACAGATTCTGGCAAGACACGTACCCTAATAGTTTTTCTGCAGCTCCTATTTTCAGTATCATCCATATGTAGCACCCCACGGGGCAGGTGTTTTTCACCTACTCATCGCTGGGTCGGGGGTGCAGATCCTCTGTACTGTCACGGGGTGGTTTGGCCCAGTCCCGTTACCCCGAGGCATACAGGAAGGGATGGTGAAGGGTGGTAGGAAGGATGGAGGCGGTAGTTGCAGGATGGGGGTGACAGGAAAAGTCTATTAGATGATCATGATGCCACCTGTGATACACGGCCAGGTATGCGGCCGCCGCAGCTGGATCTCTCACCGGGGCAGATGTTGGGTGCAGCCAACATGGTGTCGCTCCCCACAGGCGGAGCGGGATTACCCCGGGGAGGATGATGGAGGACGGGGGTGGTGGTAGTCTCCGTTGGCACCGCAACGCTGGGCGTCGGTAAATGAGAGGCAGAGGCAGGGGCTGCGGTTCCAGGTCTTTTACTCACAAGTTCTTCGGGCGCTGCCCCAGAGTGCCGTCCACTGCCACGATGAGCTCCAGCCGATCCCGGATAGTCGGCGGTCACCGCTGGTGCCCGTGAAAGTCTGTTAGTAAAGTGTCTCTCAGTTGCTATCCGTAACCCGGGTCGAGCCTCCTGCTCCAAGCCACGGGCCCATGAAGAGAGAGAAACACAAACTCCAGTTGTCAGTGCTAGGTGTTACCCAAGCTGTGCCCAGGAAGGTTCTATTTTAGTGTATTTGTTGTGCCTATTTCTACCCCATGTGGTGCCCGCCCCCAGTGGTTGTCCTTGCGACTGGGAAAGTCCCATGCTTCGTGATGGCTAACTAACCTGTCTGCCCTAGTCCACCCCCCAGTGGAAAGCAACTTTATTGTTTTGTGTGTATGTTTTGTGAAGACACCGGCAGTTAACCCCCTCCTGACCCGGGATAGATATTACCCCATAAGAAGGGAATTTTGTTTACTTACCGTAAATTCCTTTTCTTCTAGCTCCAATTGGGAGACCCAGACAGTGGGTGTATAGCTACTGCCTCTGGAGGCCGCACAAAGAACTACACTTAAAAGTGTAAGGCCCCTCCCCTTCTGGCTATACACCCTCCCGTAGGAGTACGGGTTCCTCAGTTTTAGTACCAAAGCAAGAAGGAGGAAAGCCAATAACAGTTTCAAAAACAAATTCAATCCGATAACAAGATCGGAGAACTTAAGAAACAACATGAACAACATGTGCACCCGAAAAACGAAACCCTAAGAACAAATAGGGCGGGTGCTGGGTCTCCCAATTGGAGCTAGAAGAAAAGGAATTTACGGTAAGTAAACAAAATTCCCTTCTTCTTTTTCGCTCCTAATTGGGAGACCCAGACAGTGGGACGTCCAAAAGCAGTCCCTGGGTGGGTAAAAAGATACCACATGAACGGGCTGTTAGACAGCCTCTTCCTACAGGTGGGCCACCGCCGCCTGAAGGACCTGTCTACCTAGGCTGGCATCTGCCGAAGCGTAGGTATGCACTTGATAGTGTTTGGTAAACGTGTGCAGACTCGACCAGGTAGCCGCCTGGCACACTTGCTGAGCCGTAGCCTGATGCCGCAATGCCCAGGACGCACCAACGGCTCTGGTAGAATGGGCCTTCAGTCCAGATGGAATCGGAAGCCCAGCAGAACGGTATGTGTGAAGAATTGGTTCCTTGATCCACCGCGCCAGGGTGGATTTGGAAGCTTGCGATCCCTTATGCTGACCAGCGACTAGGACAAAGAGCGCATCAGAACGGCGTAGAGGCGCCGTGCGAGCAATGTAAATCCTGAGTGCTCTCACCAGGTCCAACAGATGTAAACCTTTTTCAAATTGGTGAACTGGATGCGGACACAAAGATGGCAAAGTGATATCCTGATTGAGATGAAAGGAAGAAACCACCTTGGGAGAAAACTCTGGAATTGGACGCAGTACTACCTTGTCTTGGTGAAACACCAGGAAGGGAGATTTGCAAGATAACGCTGCTAGCTCGGACACTCTTCGAAGAGACGTGACCGCCACAAGAAAAACTACCTTTTGTGAAAGCCGAGAAAGGGGAACCTCTTTCAAAGGCTCGAAAGGCGGCTTCTGGAGAGCAAGGAGAACCTTGTTCAAATCCCAGGGTTCCAATGGCCGTCTGTAAGGAGGAACGATATGACAAACTCCTTGGAGAAACGTGCGTACTTTAGAAAGCTGTGCCAAGCGCTTCTGAAAGAATACGGATAGTGCGGAGACTTGACCCTTAAGCGAGCTAAGGGACAAACCTTTTTCCAGCCCAGACTGCAGGAATGAAAGAAAAATTGGCAATGCAAATGGCCAGGGAGAAAACCCTTGAGCCAAGCACCACGCTAAGAATATCTTCCACGTCCTGTGATAGATCTTAGCTGAGGATGGTTTTCTAGCCTGTCTCATTGTGGCAACAACTCCCTGAGATAAACCAGAGGCCGCTAGGATCCAGGACTCAATGGCCACACAGTCAGGTTCAGGGCCGCAGAATTCAGATGGAAAAACGGCCCTTGAGACAGCAAATCTGGACGGTTTGGTAGTGTCCACGGTTGGCCTACCGTGAGATGCCACAGATCCGGGTACCACGACCTTCTTGGCCAATCTGGAGCGACGAGTATGGCTCGATGGCAGTCGGACTTGATTTTCCGGAGAACTCTGGGTAACAATGCTAGAGGTGGGAACACATAGGGGAGTCGGAATTGCGACCAATCCTGAACCAAGGCGTCTGCCGCCAGCGCTCGGTGATCGTGAGACCGTGCCATGAAAACTGGGACCTTGTTGTTGTGCCGTGACGCCATCAGATCGACGTCCGGCGTCCCCCAGCGCCAACAGATCTGTTGAAACACGTCCGGGTGAAGGGACCATTCTCCTGCGTCCATGCCCTGGCGACTGAGAAAGTCTGCTTCCCAGTTTTCCACGCCTGGGATGTGAACTGCGGATATGGTGGACGCTCTGCTTTCCACCCACGTCAAAATCCGCTGGACTTCTTGAAAAGCTTGGCGACTGCGTGTTCCCCCTTGGTGGTTGATGTACGCCACCGCCGTGGAATTGTCCGACTGAATCCGAATCTGCTTGCCTTCCAGCCATTGTTGGAAGGCTCGCAGGGCAAGATAGATTGCTCTGATTTCCAGAACATTGATCTGCAGGGTGGACTCTTCCTGAGTCCACGTCCCCTGAGCCCTGTGGTGGAGAAACACCGCTCCCCACCCTGAAAGGCTCGCATCCGTCGTGACCACTGCCCAGGACGGGGGAAGGAACGACTTTCCCTGTGACAATGAGTTGGGGAGAAGCCACCAACGTAGAGAGTCCTTGGCAGTCTGAGAGAGGGAGACAGTCCTGTCGAGGGACGTCGATTTCCCATCCCATTGGCGTAGAATGTCCCATTGGAGAGGGCGCAGATGAAACTGCGCGAACGGGACTGCCTCCATTGCTGCTACCATCTTTCCTAGGAAATGCATGAGGCGCCTCAGTGAGTGCGACTGGCTCTGAAAGAGAGATTGCACTCCAGTCCGTAGCGAGCACTGCTTGTCCAGTGGAAGCCTCACTATCGCTGATAGAGTATGAAACTCCATGCCAAGATAAGTCAGAGATTGGGTCGGGGTTAGATGAGACTTTGGAAAGTTGATAATCCACCCGAAAGTCTGGAGAGTGTCTAGCGCCACCTTCAGACTGTGTTGGCATGCCTCTTGAGAGGGTGCCTTTATAAGCAGGTCGTCTAGATACGGGATGACCGAGTGACCCTGCGAGTGCAGAACAGCTACTACTGCTGCCATGACTTTGGTGAAGACCCGGGGGGCTGTTGCCAGACCGAAAGGTAACGCTACGAACTGTAGGTGCTCGTCGTGTATGACGAAGCGTAGGAAACGCTGATGCTCTGGTGCAATCGGCACGTGGAGATACGCATCCTTGATATCTATTGATGCTAGAAAATCTCCTTGAGACATTGAGGCTATGACGGAGCGTAGGGATTCCATCCGGAACCTCCTGACTTTTACGTGTCTGTTGAGCAACTTTAGATCCAGGACGGGTCGATACGATCCGTCCTTTTTTGGGACCACAAACAGATTGGAGTAAAAACCGTGACCTTGTTCCTGAAGAGGGACGGAGGTCACCACCCCTTCCGCCTTTAGAGCGGCCACCGCCTGCAACAGAGCATCGGCTCGGTCTGGTGGTGGAGAAGTTCTGAAGAAACGAGTTGGCGGACGAGAAATGAACTCTATCCTGTACCCGTGAGACAGAATATCTCTCACCCAACGGTCTTTGACGCTTGCCAGCCAAATGTCGCCAAAGTGGGACAGCCTCCCACCGACCGCGGGTGTGGGAATCGGAGACCGCAAGTCAGGAGGACGCCGTCTTGGCAACGGTTCCTCCGGCTGGTCTTTTTGGGCGTGACTGAGACCTCCAAGAATCTGAGCGTCTCTGGTCCTTTTGAGTCTTTTTTGACGAGGCGAATTGGGACCTGCCCGGTCCTCGAAAGGACCGATAACCAGACTGACCCCTCCTCTGTTGGGGTTTGTTTTGTCTGTGTTGCGGTAAGGAAGAGTCCTTACCCTTGGAGTGTTTGATGATTTCATCCAAACGCTCTCCAAACAATCGGTCACGAGATAAAGGCAAATTGGTTAAGCACTTCTTGGAATGAGAATCTGCTTTCCAATGTCTCAACCACAGGGCCCTACGCAAAACAACGGAGTTGGCTGACGCCACTGCCGTGCGGCTTGTAGCGTCAAGAACAGCATTAATCGCGTACGACGCGAATGCCGCCATTTGCGAGGTCAATGGTGCTACCTGCGGGGCAAATGCACGTGTGACTGAGTCGACTCGCGCAAGCCCGGCCGTGATAGCTTGGAGTGCCCATACGGCCGCAAAAGAAGGCGCTAATGACGCTCCAATCGCTTCATAGATGGATTTCAGCCAGAGCTCCATCTGCCTGTCAGTGGCATCTTTAAGTGCCGCTCCATCTTCAACTGCAACCAAGGATCTAGCTGCAAGCCTGGAAATTGGAGGATCCACTTTTGGACACTGGGTCCAACCCTTGACCACTTCAGTGGGAAAAGGGTAGCGTGTATCTTTAAGCCGTTTAGGAAAACGCCTTTCAGGATAAGCGTGGGGTTTCTGGATTGCGTCTCTGAAGTCAGCGTGGTCCAGAAAAGTGCTTAATGTACGCTTAGGGTATCTGAAATGGATTCTCTCGTGCTGCGAAGCTGACTCCTCTACAAGAGGAGCTGGTGGGGAAATATTTAACATCTTATTGATGTTAAATATAAGATCATTAACTATGGCATCGCCATCTGGTGCATCTAGATTGAGAGCGGTCCCAGGATCAGAATCCTGATCAGTTACGTCCGCCTCATCACCCATAGATTCATCTCGCTGGGATCCTGACCATTGAGATGAATGTGAAGGCCCGTCATAGCGAGCCCGCTTAGGCTGCCCGGGGCCATCGTCCGAGTCAGAGTCTTCACCCTGAGGTGTAGATGCCCGTCCCGGAGCTTGGAGGTAATTGAGCTGAGGGGGACCAGGGGGCAATGATTGCACAGTGTCCGTGGCCTGAAGTACAGGCCTAGCTCGCAATGTGTCAAGAATTTGTGACATAGTGAGAGACATTCTGTCAGCAAAAGCTGCAAACTCAGTTCCTGTCACCTGGACAGCATTCACAGGTGGTACACCCTGGGTCACGTCCAGCAGAGGTCCCGACTGTGCAAGCGCCGCAGGGGCCGAGCACTGCACACAATGGGGGTCCGTGGAGCCTGCCGGTAGAAAAGTCCCACATGCGGTGCAGGAAGCATATAATGTCTGTGCTTTGGCACCCTTGCGTTTTACGGACGACATGCTGCTGGCTCTCTGCAATGTGAGAGAGTCTATAGCCAAAGGGCGACCAGCGCTATGTAATACCAAGTATTTGTATAACAAAATACTAAGACTACTACTGGCACAAGGGGGGGTGAGCCCTGAGGGCTGCTTACCGCCCGCTGAATAGCGGGTAAGAGGCGCAAAAATCCTTGTCTGGGTCTCCCCGGCTCCCCTCTGCAGCCCAGCGTGTTCAGTAGGAATGGCTGCCGGCGTCTGTGGAGAGGGGCGGTCCGTGGGAGTTACCAAACAAAAGTGCGGGAAAGTGTCCCCTTTGTGCCGACTGTGAGGGCTGGAGTATGTAAAAACGACTCCAGCCCTCAGCGCTGATGCCTTGGCCAGCGTCCCGCCCCTCTCCTGACTGGCAGGTCTGGGGGCGGGAACGAACGGAAGCAGGCCGCAAAAGCCGGGGACTCGAGTTATCAGCGCGGCCGCCGTAAAAGCGCGGGCCGCGCCGAAGTCCCCGGCGCACCACAAGTGCCAGCTGCGCCGCTGTCCCAGCGGCCGGCGCGACCGATTACTAGAAGTGGCCCGCGTCCCGCCCCTCTCCTGACTGGCAGGTCTGGGGGCGGGAACGAACGGAAGCAGGCCGCAAAAGCCGGGGACTCTAGTTATCAGCGCGGCCGCCGTAAAAGCGCAGGCCGCGCTGAAGTCCCCGGCGCACTACAAGTGCCAGCCGCGCCGCAGTCCCAGCGGCCGGCGCGACCGATTCCAATAAGTGTGCCTGCTTCAGCGAAGCTGAATGAGGCCATGGCACAAGCGCCGCAGCGCTGATGTCCCCCGGCGCACTACAACACCCAGCATGCTGCGGTGTGAGCGCCAAATACACGGGGACACAGAGTACCTTGAGGAAGCAGGGCCATGTCCCTGATGTACTCTGCTCCATCCAGCATCTTCTCCAGGGGCTGTAGATGGAGCACGGTCTCAGTGCCTGGAGACCGGTAAATCCCACTTCACCCAGAGCCCTGTAAAAAGGGATGGGGAAGGAATCAGCATGTGGGCTCCTGCCGCCGTACCCGCAATGGGTACCTCAACCTTACAAACACCTCCGACATACAGTGGGGTGAGAAGGGAGCATGCTGGGAGTCTGTATAGACCCTCTTTTCTTCCATCCGACATAGTCAGCAGCTGCTGCTGACTAAAAACAATGGAGCAATGCGTGCGTGTCTGACCTCCTGCGCACAAAGCTAAAACTGAGGAACCCGTACTCCTACGGGAGGGTGTATAGCCAGAAGGGGAGGGGCCTTACACTTTTAAGTGTAGTTCTTTGTGCGGCCTCAAGAGGCAGTAGCTATACACCCACTGTCTGGGTCTCCCAATTAGGAGCGAAAAAGAAAAGTGGTGTAATACCCTGTGGCGCCTGAAGCCCAGGGGCGCCACACATAGCTTCCACCATGTACTGTAATTGGCGGGAATGTTGCTCCAATATGACTGGGCTTGGAGGAGTCTTCAAGGCACTGGATTTTCACTGCGTGCAGCTGACTCCAGGCATCGACCCTCTCCACATCCCCCCTCATGGCACACAGTTCTGTGCAGTATGCCAGTTCTAACCCAGCAATATAGGCCTCCATATCCTCCCTGGTGGGAATGGCAGTTAAGCGTGTGTGCAACTCATTAAGTTTAACCAGTACCCCTGTGGGCCCACGCAGTGCACTATTGGCCCAGCATTCCCGGGAACATCACTATCTGGGGTCCCGTGCCCCAAGCTCTGTCTCCCATCAGAAAGGATCCCCCTATTATGTAGGCTCTGGCCCTCTGAGACCATGTGAGAGTCGCCATCCAGGGCCACTGTGCGACCATCTGACCGCGTTGGAGAAGAGGGATCCGCCTTGTACCGAAAGGCCTTGGGGTCCAAGGCCCCTGTCCATGCTGCACCAACCACAGACCTTCTGCACCGCCGGCTGGCAATTGGATCCCCATGCCTGGATATAACATACATCTGAGCAGAGTCTGGCTGCTCGGTGTCAGCTGTGCAGGAAGCTCCCCCTATGTAACCGCAGCTGCTGGTGCACAGGTATGAGCCAAGGCCATTTTAGGAGTCCTTTGGAGGCTTCTGGGAGTCCAAGCCTGGGGAAAAAGTGCTGAAAGTACCCGGTGTTGCACCCTTGCATTCTGCCCATTCTCATAGTCTGCTTTCTGGCTCTGTAGGCTGCGTGGATATGCTGATATTTGGTCCGAAGGCAGAAGCTCAGACACCGCATGTCCTCACTCCTCCATAGCCAGGTCATGCCCCACTAAATTCTTTTTTAAAACACACTGGCCCCTAATTTTATGGCTCCATGTTCTGTATCTCTCACACACTGACATGAGTGTAATGGGAGATAATGGATTCTTAGTCCCTAAACTGGAGAAACCCCTCATCAGCCCTGACAGCGGATAATAGGAAAGAGCTAAAACTCGTCCTCGCTCACATTGGCAGAATTCATGTCCAGCTGTATTTCTCCTCTATAACATAACTGCACATCCTGTGTTATCACCTGCACCGGGATCACAGATTCATTCACATTTCATGTGTATTTTACATGAAGGGTTAATATACCGCTGGAGAAACTGACACAGCAAAGAGCGGGGAAAATAGGAATGTGTGACTTGTGTGTGTTATTGGGTGGTCTGTACTCACCGTGGCGGTGATCTGTAGGAATCTCCTCGTTACTCCGCTGATCGCCCCTCACATTTCTCTCTAGAGAATTAATATTGCTCAGATCTTTATAAGGATCCAAAAGCTGCAAAACAAAATATTGTAAAAGTCTCCGTAAATAATGGAAATAAGATCCGGACATGTGCGGTCTGTGGTCAGCTGTGATCCTGCTGTCTCCACCGCTCTCATTACACAAGTATAAAACATCTAATACTGGAGGAGAAGACAAGACTGAACACAAGGAGGTCACAGCCGTCTACACCTCATAGGGGAGATCTCCATCTACCTGAGGATCCTGTGGAGGAGGAGGAGGAGCGGGACATCTCTCTGGGGTCGTCCTCGTACTGGAGAGACCTGCAGGAGACACAGACAGGACGGACATCATTATTACATACAGATAATTATAGGCCGGGTGTATTCAGTCCTGTCTATTACCTGGTGATGTGCGTGGCTGGTGCTCCTCCATCATCACCTCCTTGTACCGCTCCTTGTGTCCTTCTAGATACTCCCACTCCTCCGTGGAGAAATAGACGGTGACATCCTGACACCTTATAGGAACCTGACAACACAATCATACCATCATCACCCAGAATCCTCCAGTGCCGTCCTGTATAATGTCTCAGCAGTGTCACCTCTCCAGTCAGCAGCTCAAGCATCTTGTTGGTGAGTTCTAGGATCTTCTGGTCATTGATGTCCTCATGTTTCCAGGGGTGAGGTGGAGGCCCCGGGATTGGTCTCAGGGTTCCTCCACGTCCTTCAGATACAGGGGCCTGACAGTGATCACTAGAGGTCTTCACTAATGTGTAATCCTGAGTGTGGAGACATTAATAATATCACTACAGACATTTCCAGATTCCATCACCTCCCCGGTCATATCCTCTGTTATTCCCATAGATAATGATGTAATATGATGACATCAGAACCTCTCACCTCCTCGGTCATATCCTCTGTTATTCCCATAGATAATGATGTAATGTGATGACATCAGAACCTCTCACCTCCCCGGTCATATCCTCTGTTATTCCCATAGATACTGATGTAATGTGATGACATCAGAGCTTCTCACCTCCCCGGTCATATCCTCTGTTATTCCCATAGATAATGATGTAATGAGATGACATCACAGCCTCTCACCTACCCGGTCATATCCTCTGTTATCCCCATAGATAATGATGTAATGTGATGACATCAGAGCCTCTCACCTCCCCAGTAAGATGGAAGATTATCTCCAGGCTCAGGTTTAATATCTTCTCCATAATTTGGTCTTTGTCCTTATTCATCTTTTATGTCAATCAGGAAATATCAAAAGAAAACAACAAAAGATCTTTTATTGTAAAGAGGATGAGATAATTATGAGAAAAATCAACTAAAAACACAAAAAAAAATAACTGAAGATAATAAGGGGAAATTATTTGAAAAGATAAAACAGTGCAGATGTCGTCTTCCCTTTTTTTACTGTCGGAGCCAACTGAATCCAATCTGAGGAGACTGTGCAGGAGATCGGGCGACTCCAACACTTTATTCTTGGTCATAAAATTGTCCAGTTTTTAGAGGAGTTACTCATAAACCGTGTGTCGCTCTCTCCCCCATGTGTAGTGTGGGGTCTGTCGCTCTCTCTCCCCCATGTGTAGTGCGGGGTCTGTCGCTCTCTCTTCCCCATGTGTAGTGCGGGGTCTGTCGCTCTCTCTCCCTCATATGTAGTGCGGGGTCTGTCGCTCTCTCTTCCCCATGTGAAGTGCGGGATCTGTCGCTCTCTCTCCCCCCATGTGTAGTGTGGGGTCTGTCGCTCTCTCTCCTCCATGTATAGTGCAGGGTCTGTCGCTCTCTCTCCCTCATGTGTAGTGTGGGGTCTGTCGCTCTCTCTTTCCCATGTGTAGTGCGGGGTCTGTCGTTCTCTCCCCCCATGTGTAGTGCGGGGTCTGTCGTTCTCTCTCCTCCATGTGTAGTGCGGGGTCTGTCGTTCTCTCTCCTCCATGTGTAGTGCGGGATCTGTCGCTCTCTATCCCCCATGTGTAGTGCGGGGTCTGTCGCTCTCTCCCCCATGTGTAGTGCGGGGTGCTGCCCTGGTTAGGGCAGGAGTCTGGGGCACACAGGGTCAGGTCTAGTTATATTGCAGGGTAATCTACACCTGATATTGATTTGCCGCTGTGGCTCCAATGTGAATGACCCGACCATATGAATCTACATTGATGGGGGAGACTTTTTGGCAGATGTTACTATTGGGATTTTATGAAAGGTTTTTCTTTTCACCTCTGTGATGCTGTAATTTTTGGAGGTTTTTTGTCTCCAACAAACCAGGGGTAATTCTTATAAACTTGAGGTAGTGTCAATACCTACTAATAGGTCTCTATGATCCATCTCTTACATGTGAATGTTGGGAGTATTAAGGGTAAGTGGTATTGTGGAGGTGGCCTAATCTATAGCTTGTTTGTTTAAACGTAAGAATATCTGTGTATGTAAATAATCAAATATAGATGTAGTTGCATAATTATCTGTCTGTCTATGTAGCCATCGCATAGACCCATAATATAATCCTAAATTTCGATAAAGCTCAACGGCAGGACAACATGGATTCACGCCCCGCATTGCAGAAGGGTCAATCCATCGGAGCTGCACTGAGCGTCCTGCTTATATTTATCCTTTTCAAAAAGACCTGTACAGTCTCAAACCATGATTGTCAAAACAGTTAGAAAAGAGGACTTAAGGGGGCTTTACACGGTAGCGATATCTGTAACGATATCGCTATCGTGCGTACCGGCCCTCGTTTGTACGACATGGGCATATCGCTGCCCGTCGCGCACAAAATCGTGCTCCCCCCGTCACACGGCTTACCTGCGCTGCGACGTCGCTATGGCCAGCGATCCGCCTCCTTTCTAAGGGGGCGGTTCGTGCGGCGTCACAGTGACGTCACACAGCAGCCGTCCAATAGAAGCGGAGGGTCGGAGATGAGCGGGACGTAAACATCCCGCCCACCTCCTTCCTTCCTCATTGGCGGTGGACGCAGGTAAGGAGATGTTCCTCGCTCCTGCGGTGTCACACACAGCAATGTGTGCTGCCGCAGAAACAAGGAACAATATCGCTAATGAGAGGTGACCGATTTTTGGTTTTAGGACGACCTCTCCAGGGCAAACAATTTGTGCCACTTATGCGATCGTTTTAGGTCGCACAAAAGTGTCACACGCTGCGATATCGTTAATGACGCCGGATGTGCGTCACTAACGGGGTGACCCCGATGATAAAACATTAACGATATCGTAGCGTGTAAAGCCCCCTCTAGAGAGCCTTGAGACATGGGAAAGTCCAACTACAAAGGGTAAGGACTCGCCTAGGGGTCCTTGGTCTCAAACCGGTGAAGAAACCCCTTTCCCCTCTCCACCCATGCCTCAACGTTCAATCAGGCACGATTTCCCAACAGATCTTTCTTCCTCTTTTCCTAAGGGAACATGGTACCCTTGGTATTTGGAAATGGCAGAAGTGAGTCAAGGGGGGACTGTTGAGGGTACGAATTGAGTAATCTAAAATACTTAATTCAGCCATTTCATAGACCCAAAAATGTGGTTTGGTTAATGTAACCTAACAATTTATAAATGTTTTTGTCTCCTACTAACTCATATGAATATATTCAGTGATTTTCCTTAATACAAAATGCTAGCTATGGACTCTTTCATTTCGGGAAAAGTTTTGGAAGAGCCTATCCCATCAGGCTGATGTGTCCCCGGCCTAGTCTGCTGAGCACTGGCAGTGACACGCGAGTTAACGTCACATCTCAGAAACCAACGGTCCTGAAACAACCGAAGCTGAAAGCGGCTGCTATTTTACCCATTATTCCAGAAGGTTTTTTTTACAAGTCAGCGCCACAAACTGTTTACATGAAGCCTCATCATGTTTTGTTTTTTTAATCAAGAACAGATCATCCAGGTTCACGAAGTGGCCCTAAGTGGACTAGCACTGACCAAGCATACTCCTTTTTGTTTCATATCCGGAAAGAAGAACCATAGACAATCTGTAGCAATTGTTTTTTAGTTATGTGCTAATTTTAAAATAAGATAATGTGCCCTAATGAAAGTAATAACGCCAATTCTAATAGCCCCTATAAATGATAAAGTTATTTTTAATAAATACAATAAGTACTTAAGGGGGGAGTTAAATCCTGTAGTGTTGTATTAGACAACAATCTCATGGAAAGCACACACACACACACACATATATATATATATATATATATATATATATATAAATATAATTTGAGTCCCAAGGGGGGTAAGTCACAAATTAGTCCCAATTAAAATATATCTAAATGGGAAAAATCTTTAAAATTTAAGGTTAACAATATTCACAGATATTTTATTAAGGGGGGCTGTGGAGGTGGCCTAAGCTATAACTTGTTTGTTTAAATGTAATAAGAATATCTGTGTATGTAAATAATCAAAATATAGATGTAGTTGCATAATTATCTGTCTGTCTATGTAGCCATCGCGTAGACCCATAATATAATCCTAAACTGTATAGTCATGAAAGGGTCACCAAGAATAAGTGAACAGATGTACAAACAATGAACAAAGAAAGTATTTATGCTTATCAGTAGTTCCACACAAAGAAGGAATGTGCCATCTATGGGATGAAATGTGTGTACCTACACTCCCCAACCCTCCCTATGCGGCTTCGATGTGTGAGAGAAAACAGATTGATACTTTTTGTACATATCTGAAGGTTGAAATGTAATACTAAAATCTAAGCTATAGAATATACGAGTTCAGTGGATGACGCTGGCTCAAGGAGAGAACACGTTTTGTGTGATCACTGTCTGATTCATTAATATCGGCACTGATATACAGCTAATGCGGCACCGGTCTCTGGATACCCTGTATGAAGATACCATTAGCTATCTTTACCCAAAATCTCTACCTTGACAGTATAAACCCAATAGATGAAAGATCTGGGATCACATTTAAAATTGTTTTCCCAAAAGAAAGGCGCACAGAAGAATATAACTGTTAATGCCACGTCTCACTAAAGCCTGCTTTACACGTTGCAATTTCGCATACGATATCATATGCGATTTGCAACGCCCCCATCGTATGTGCGGCACGTTCAATTTGTTGAACGTGCCGCACAAACGATTAACCCCCGTCACAAATGCTTACCTTCCATATGACCTCGATGTGAGCGGCGAACGTCCACTTCCTGGAGTGGGAGGGACGTTCAGCGTCACATCGACGTCACACGGCAGTCGGCCAATAGAAGCGGAGGGGCGGAGTTGAGCGGGACATAAACATCCTGCCCACCTCCTTCCTTCTGCATTGCCAGCCGGGAGCTGCAGGACGCAGGTAAGCTGCAGTTCATCATTCCCAGGGTGTTACACACTGCGATGTGTGCTACCCCGGGTATGATTAACAACCTGACGTGCAATTCGTCAGGAATGAACGACGTGCGTGCGATGAACGGTTTTTCGTTCAATCGCAATTGCACGTCGCTGTCACACGCTACAACATACCTTACGATGTGCGTCACTTATGACGTGACCCCGCCGACACATCGTAAGATATATTGTAGCGTGTAAAGCGGGCTTAAGCGACATCGCTAGCAACATCGCTGCTGAGTCACTTTTTTTGTCACACAACAGTGATCTTGCTAGCGATGTTGCTGTGTGTGACATCCAGCAACAACCTGGCCCCTGCTGTGAGGTTGCCAGTCGTTGCTGAATGTCCTGGACCATTTTTTAGTTGTTGCTCTCCCGCTGTGAAGCACACATCGCTGTGTGTGACAGCGAGAGAGCAACAACTGAATGTGCAGGGAGCCGGCTTCTGTGGACGCTGGTAACCAAGGTAAATATCGGGTAACCAAGCAAAGGCTTTGCTTGGTTACCCGATATTTACCTTCATTACCAGCGTCCGCAGCTTCTAGAAGCCGGCTCCCTGCACACATAGCCAAGGTACACATCGGGTAACTATAAGCGAAGCGCTTTGCTTAGTAACCCGATGTGTACTGTGATTACGAAGCATAGCGTCGTTACACGGGTCGCTGGTGGCTGGAGGCTGATCTCTGATCGCTGTGGAGATCTGCCTGTTTGCCAGGTCAGATCGCTGGTGGGATCGCTGGAGCGTCGCTTAGTGTGACGGTACATTTAGGGTCACTGCTTCGTCATTTCTGAGACCTTCTGTTATTAAATGGAGAATGAATATATGAACATACGTCGCTGGAGTTATAGTAACCAGAACCCCAGATTGTAATGCATGGCATATAACACGTGGAGCGAGGGGTTTATCAGAAGGAATATTATATATATATATATACACACACTCCTTTTGTTGTCCTAAGGCCGGTTGGTCAGTGAATGCAGTGCACACTGGTTAGTGGCCCCTCTCTCACGTTTGCACTGTATAAGTGTGTGTTGGTGTTTAGAGGATAATAGTAAAGGGTTAATGCTACATTTGTTTCCTCTTTTTGCTGCAGGAACATGTTGGAGTAAATGAGGAATTGGTGAATATCTGATGTGATTGCAGATCTTTGCAGTAATTACCTTTGTGAATATTAACCCCACATTTGCTGGCACCAGTCATGCGGGACAGACCCTGTTATTATGGAGGCTGTGAAGATTAATAATAATGGTGTCTATCACCGTACTTAATCCCTGCAGCTCTCGGAGGTGTCTGCCGTCCGGGCCGGGATTTATCTACTTCAGTGATTTTGAAGCGGTTTAAGAATTTTTACTAATAACCAAGATAAAGTTCATTATCTCAGCTAGAAACCAGTAGAATATATCAGCTGTAATCCACACATCCGCTGTAATCCACCCATCCGCTGTAATCTACCCATCCGCTATAATCCACGCCTCCGCTGTAATCCACGCCTCCGCTGTAATCCACGCCTCCGCTGTAATCCACGCCTCCGCTGTAATCCACGCCTCCGCTGTAATCCACGCCTCCGCTGTAATCCACGCCTCCGCTGTAATCCACGCATCAGCTGTAATCCACGCATCAGCTGTAATCCACGCATCAGCTGTAATCCACGCCTCTGCTATAATCCACGCCTCCGCTGTAATCCACGCCTCCGCTGTAATCCACACATCAGCTGTAATCCACACATCAGCTGTAATCCACACATCAGCTGTAATCCACACATCAGCTGTAATCCACACATCAGCTATAATCCACACATCAGCTGTAATCCACGGATCAGCTGTAATCCACGGATCAGCTGTAATCCACACATCAGCTGTAATCCACACATGAGCTGTAATCCACACATCAGCTGTAATCCACACATGAGCTGTAATCCACCCATCCACTGTAATCCACACATCAGCTATTCTACTAAAAGTGTAAAGTGCTCACCAAAAGGAGCCAAGACAGATGATGTATGCGCACACAGAATGTGGTGAGCCTTCCTCATAAAGATGGCTGCAGCCCAGGTGCACGATGCTGATGAGCAGCCACTCCAACCTCCACACTAGAGGTGAGGGACGGCTGCTTAGCATTAGACATGCACACTCATAAGGCTTGCACAGGGAGACCATCATATAATGAGTGAAATGTTCAGTGTCTGAACTGTAACCTATAAATGACGCCAAAAACCTAGGTCAGGCGGGCCCATCAGCACTATATATAAGTGCATCTCACCCGGATACGCGAGATGCACAGTGTCTGAACTATAGCCTATAAATGACGCACAACACTAGGTCAGGCGGGTCAGTTAGCACTATATGAGTGCATAACGGGTGCTTTACACGCTGCGACATAGCTAGCATCGGCTAGCGATGTCGAACGCGATAGCACCCGCCCCTGTTGTATGTGCGATATTGTGTGATTGCTGCCGTAGCGAACATTATCGCTACGGCAGCGTCACACGCACATACCTGCTCTGCGACGTTGCTATGACCGGCGATCCGCCTCCTTTCTAAGGGGGCGGGTCGTGCGGCGTCACACGGCAGGCGTCCAATAGAAGCGGAGGGGCGGAGATGAGCGTGACGTAACCTCCCGCCCACCTCCTTCCTCATTGCCGCTGGAGGCAGGTAAGGAGATGTTCGTCGCTCCTGCGGTGTCACACATAGCGATGTGTGCTGCCGCAGGAACGACAAACAACATCGTACCTGTCGCAGCAGCGATATTAAGGAAATGAGCGACGTGTCAACGAACAACGATTTGTCACGTTTTTGTGCTCGTTGATCGTCGCTCATTTGTGACACTGTGATGTCGGTAACTGCGCCGGATGTGCGTCACTACCGACGTGACCCCGACGATATATGGTTACCGATATCGCAGTGTGTAAAGCCCCCTTTACACATGACAGGCTCACCAATTTACCACCTGAATTCAGAAGGTCAACACATATACTGCAAAAATCGATAAAATGTGCCATACCTCAAATAGTGAGATATTAGTTTATATTTTGGCCTAAAATATGTAAGCTCGCAATCCATTCGTCAAGGATTCTCACACTTGCGAGTCCCTACACCAAATTTGTTAGAAAAACCACATAGAACTATATATAAAAAAAAACTTACCAAAAGGAGCCAAGACAGATGATGATGATGACACCTCTAGTGTAGAGGTTGGAGTGGCTGTTCATCAGCATCTTGCACCCGGGCTGCAGCCATCTTTATGAGGAAGGCTCACCACATTCTGTGTGTGCATACATCATCTGTCTTGGCGAGTTTTTTTTATATAGTTCTATGTGGTTTTTCTAAAAGTGTAAAGTGATAAGAAAAAAAGCATTTATGAGGAGCGTACTCAACTTTTCCAACAACTGTCATCCCTTAAGCCTGCTTTACGTTACTATTTCACATACGATATCGTATGAGATCGTAACTGCCCCCATCGTATGTGCGGCATGTTCAATTTCTTGAACGTGTCGCACAAACGATTAACCCCCGTCACACGTACTTACCCGTCCATACGACCTCGATGTGGGCGGCGAACGTCCACTTCCTGGAGTGGGAAGGACATTCGGCGTCACATCGACGTCACGTGGCAGCCGGCTAATAGAAGCGGAGGGGCGAAGCTGAGCGGGACGTAAACATCCCGCCCACCTCCTTCCTTCCGCATTGCTGGCCGGGAGCCGCAGGACGCAGGTAAGCTGCAGTTGATCGTTCCCGGGGTGTCAAATACTGCGATGTGTGCTACCCCGGGTACAATGAACAACCTGTCGTTCAATTTTTAAGAATTTAACGACGTGCGTGCGATGAACGTTTTACCGTTCAATCGCAATCGCACGTAGCTGTTACATGCTACGATGTACCTTACGATGCCGGATGTGCATCACTTACCACGTGACCCCACCGACACATCGTAAGGTACATTGCAACGTGTAAAGCGGCCTTTACCTCTGCGGTTTGAGTCAATCTGGTATATCTCTAATTGACCCCTCCACGACCCCCTCCCCACTTTCCTTTGTGACCACTTGTTTACTCTGTCTATGGTACCCCACATCTGGACTCAGCTTTGTTTTAATTGAGAAGTACCGTCTAGAGATGAGCGAGGACCGAAATATTTGTAATCGCTATACTGTGAACGAGTAGTTTGTAATATTCGTGCGAAATAGCGAGTACAATGCAAATCAATGGGGAATGCGAGTAATTTCCTGCTGGACCCAACAAAGAGGTCTGGAGCCTGAGGAAAAGGCTGAAATGGATGGGAAAGTGATGAAACTGAATGGGGAGAGGCTGGAGAATGTGCTGCATGCATACTCTTCCATCACCGGCTGTCCCACTGCTCCGCTGCCCCTGATGAAGCTGCTATAGAGCGGATCGCGGGGGAATCTCTCCACGACCCTCTTTACTGACGTGCTCCCTGCTTCTGTGCTCTTTACTGACGCATGCTAATATATCTTGTGTCCTCCGTCTCCTTTATGCATGGTTTCCCTGCTCACATACTTGCCTGTGACAAATGCAAACTGATACCGGGCCCGGTCACCAACTATGTGTGACCTTAGGGATCAACCACTTTTTGCATAATTATATATATGTGACGCCCTGGCAAAACCAGGTAGTCACAAATAGGGCCCCGCATAACACCTTCCCTCATTAGGAAACACACAGCGACCAGTAAACCCTAGTCACCCCCCTCAGGGACTGATAGGCACGCCAGGGGGCGGAACCAGGAGGTTGGAAGACGCCCACCTAGGAGTCCAGACAGCCCGAGGGTGGGAAAACAGCAGATAGCTTGTAGTTCAAGTTTGGAGAGGAGTGTGGGCTGGAGCTAGGTGTAGCTCCACCAGTGAAGTCCAAGTTGAACAGCGCAAGGGTTGGAGCCCTGGTTCCACTAGCTAAGAGGCAGACGGTGGTCTCCATCAGCAGGAGACGAGAAGACGGTTCGGCAGAACCGAGGTGGACCGGGACAGGGTTGTAGCCCGCCAGTACCTACACCGGGGACCCGACCGGAAATCGTGCACAACGGGGGTTACTCGGACCCTGAAGCCAGGAACCAGAAACGACTGGAACTGGTTAATTAACCGATTGAGGCGAGGACTAGAGGTCCTGTCCCACCCAAAGTCCCTCATAGAAGACAACAGCCCACCGATTAGGGATAAGAGGTCACCACCAAGGCCCAGAGATCCCACGGGCCAGCGTCTGCGGGCACGGCTCCTTAGGCCACATCCAGCTGGGAGCGGACTCCAGAGTTTCACACCGGGAAGATCCATTTAACACAAACATGTGCAGGAAGAGATAGAGACCACCAGCCGGGTGGGGGATCCAGAACGCAACCGACAGCGGCACCGGCCACCACCATCTTGGCTTACCAGAGACTTGTGTGTTTTTCTAATCGTGAGTACTCCAGCACCCCTGCGGTCGCCATCCCCCTGCACCATCCCACTGGGTCCCGGGGCCACCATCCCTGCCCACAGAGGGGTTAACAACTTGCTGCACAACATCTCCCCTGGGTGCCCCATAACAGCAGCGGTGGTGTCCCACCTCACCAAACACCGTGGGTGGCGTCACAAACTTGTTACGGCCTAGCCCGTACATCTACATACCCCATTTATTCGGCGTGATCGCGAGACCCTCGGGTCCGGAGACCCTCGAGCCACCACCCCTGAAGGCTCGGATCCGAGCAGCGTCGGCTGCTGGCACGGGGGCGGCATATATATATATAAATATATATATATATATATAAAATGTGTGTGTTTTCCATCATTCTTTGGGCTAGTTTCTGGAGCGGTAGACTTTAGTAGTTTCCAATTCTCTGCATGTGCCAGTGCTAATTGTGTGTGTGTTTCTGGACATTCATTATACAGATCCTTTGCATCATATAATGGTGTGAGGCTCACATTATGGATTGTGCAGAAGTCCTAATTGTTATTGGTACTTTTTGTACAACCAATAGGCACATGCTTTCTGCTCGCTGATCTAAGGTTATAGACTATTTATCTGACCTATAAGGGTAACATTATTGTCATCTCTTTGACCTATAAGGCAGATTTCGGAGTTGAGGTGACCCATTGTTTCTATCACTATATATATATATTATATATATATATATATTTTTTTTTTTACATGATTAATTTCTATGTGCCTGTACGACTCTTTGATAACTTGTTTCACTCCAGTTATTATCATATATGGCAGAATGATTTTTAGTATCTATTGATGATGAAGAGTAATCTGTGTACATTTGGGTAGAGACTAGAGCTGATCGAACGGCCGAAAACCCGGTATCGTCAGATCACTGCCAGATTTTAAAAAGAGTCCGCTCTGCTCCGGAATCCGGTGCCCATATCAGTCAATGGGGACCGGAATCCGGAGGTTAAAAACGTTTGTGGAGGGGATAGGGGGGTAGGAGCGAGCGCGGAATACTCACCGAGGCGCTGTCATAGCGGCACACGCTTTCCGGGTCACGCTATTCCGTTCCGGAGCCAACAATTCAATATTCATTGTTTTCCCCGCCCACCGGTGCGTATAATTGGTTGCAGCTATACACGCCCCCACCCTGAGTGTCATCGTGTCAGCTGACTGCAACCAATCACAGGCACCAGGATGGGCGGTGGGCGGGGAAAGCAGTGTGTCTGCCGGTCAGCATGGTGGTAAAAAATAAACAATCGGCAGCACAGATACAGTGCGCGGCTGCAGCCCCAGCTGTCGGGCTGTATCTGTACTGTGTATCCAATCACACGTTTGAGGCTGCCAGGTAATGTTATGGCAGACTCGCATGAGTCCCTCGCATGTGTGACTGCGGTGAACCCGCATGCGGCTTTTTTTTTTTTATTTAAAAAAATAATTTTAAAAAAATGACGTGCAGTTCCCCCTAATCTTCATCCCCAGCAATGATAACGCCGGCTGGGAGCTGATATTCCAGCCCGCAGCCACCTGCTATTGCCGCATCTATTAGAGTGCGATACCGGCTCTTCTCAGTGGCGTGATGCGGTGCCAATCGGGGTAATAGCAGCGCACGGCTGCTACTAAACCCAAGGTTGTGATGGCACAGGCGTCTATCAGATACCTGCATCACACAAACATGTAAATGAATGAAAATAAACACAGAGAAAAATGCTTTATTTGAAATAACATACAAACACCCCCTCCTTCACCTCTTTATTACCCCCCAACATCCTGCAGCTCTGACGTAATCCAAATGACGTCCCACGCTGCTTCAGCTCTGCTACATCTGAATATCACAGAGAGGGGCCATAGAGCACGACCGCTCTCTGTGATATTCAGAGAATGAATGAGGTGCGCATTGAGTGGTGACGTCACTCAGGTCATTTGCGGTCACAGCTGGAGGTTCCCACAGTCCTTCATCTGTGATCACAGGTAACCTGACTTCAGGTGGAGGTCACTGAGTTCACAGACCTGCATCTCCTAGCAGAAAAATTGCAGTTTTTTTGACCAAGAGATGCAAATTTGGTGCTGAAATTTTTACACCATATTCCTGCATCCAATCTACACCTCCTGGCAAAAAAAACGTGGTGTTTTGACGCATTTTTTTTGCCGCTGTTATTTTTTTGCGAATTTTTGCCAGGAGGTGCACATTTGCTGCTGAAATTGTCTGCACCAGATTTCAGCACCACATTTCCACCTTCTGACAAGAATTTTTTCTCTTTTTACAGTCTGCCGTTCTCTGAACATGAGCGTGCATGTACCTAAAAACACATGCACACTCCTGTCAGAAGAAAACTGCTGTGCCGGTGATGTCAGACTTGTGCGGGTCTGCCAAGCATGACATCAACCCGGCACAGCCTGCCGTTCTCAGAGTATCAGCATGCATGTACCTAGAAACACATGCATGCTCCTGTCAGAAGTGTGAGGCTGTGCTGCGATGTCAGACTCGTGGGAGTCCCTCACAAGTGTGATGTGGTCACATCAGTTTTTTTCCATCAGGCACAATCCTGAAAAAACGGATAAAACGGATCCGGCGCCGAATCCGTTTTATCCCTATTGATTTGTATTAGCCCTGGATTGTGCTGGATGGTATTGCGTTGCATCTGGCTTTTGCCGGATCCGGCGTAATTGGCTAATGCGGTGGCCAGAGGGAACGTCTCTTGTAATGTTTTTTGTCTCTGACAAACAAATGCATTGCGCCGGATCCAGCGCCGTACGGCTCTTTTTATAATTGAAGCCTATGGGCGCCGGATTCGTCGTCATTCGTCATATGCCGGAAACCGGCGCCGGGATCCTTTTTTTGTTTCTGGGCATGCCCAGTCGTTTAAATAGTCTCTCTCTCTCTCCCTGTTGATGTGTCGGTCGGTCCGTCCGTCGGTCTCTCCCCTCCCTTCTTTATATTCAACGATCACCGGCGCGGCGCTGCACGGCTGTCACACGGCTCTGGCGGCTTCTCCTCTTTTGAAAATGCCGTTCATTATTCCATCTCGTATTCCCTGCTTCTCCCGCCCACCGGCACCTATGATTGGTTGCAGTCTGACACGCCCCCACGCTGAGTGACAGCTGTCTCACTACAACCAATCACAGCCGCCGGTGGGCAGGACTATATAGTGCAGTAAAATAAATACATTAAAAAAAAAAACGACACGCGGTCGCCCCTAATTTTGATATAGCCAAGGTAAAGCCACACGGCTGATGGCTGGAATTCTCAGGATGGGGAGCTCCACGTTATGGGGAGCCCCCCAGCCTAAAACTATCAGCCAGCAGCCACCTGGAATTGCCACATCCATTAGATGCGACAGTCCCAGCACTTTCCGATTGCCCTGGTGCAGTGGCAATCGGGGTAATAAGGGGTTAATGGCAGCCCATAGCTGCCATTAAGTCCTAGATTAGTCATGCCATGCGTCTATGAGACAGCCTCTCATCACTAATCTGTAAGTAAAAGTAACACAAAGACCTAAAAAAACCCTTTATTTGAAATAAAAGACAAAAAGCATCCTTTGTCACCACTTTATTAACCCCCCAAAACCGCTTCAGGTCCGACGTAATCTACACAAGGTCCCACGACGTGTCTAGCACTGCTACATCTGACGCTCACAGCGAGCGAAACAGAACAAGACTGCCTACTGTGAGCTCCATGCAGCAAGTGAAATGAGCCGTGTGATAAGCGGTGACGTCACTCAGGTGATTTCCGGTCACAGCTGGAGTTTTCCACCTGTGACCGCAAATCAGGCCGCTGCGAGTGACGTCAGATGCGTGATCAGCGGTGACGTCACTCAGGCGAGTCCTCCACCTGTGTCTCACTTCAATTGCGGACTCCAGGACACATGGACTCCAGCTGTGACCGTAAATCACCCGAGTGAAGTCACCGGTTGTCATGTGGCTCACGTCACTTTCTGCATGGAGCGCACAATGGGCAGTCATGTTCTATGGCGCTCACTGTCAGCGTCAGATGTAGTAGAGCTGAATTGCCGTGGGATCTCGTGTGGATTACGTCGGACCTGGAGGGGTGTTTGGGGGTTAATAAAGTGGTGAAAGATGTGGCTTTTTTGTCTTTTATTTCAAATAAAGCATTTTTTGGATGTTCCCTTAGGAAGAGAGGTAGAAAGATCTGTTGAAAAACCTGCCTAACTGAACGTTGAAACATGGGCAGAAAGGGGAAAGGGGTTTTCTTCACCGGTTTGAGACCAAGGACTCCTAGGCGAGTCCTCACCCTTTGTAGTTGGGCTTTCCCATGTCTCAAGGTTCTCTAAGTCCTCTCTTCTAACTGTTCTGGCAATGCTGGTCTAAGACTGTACAGGGTTTTCTGAAAAGGATAAGTATGAGCAGAACGCTCAGTGCAGCTCTGGTTGATTAACCCTTCTACAATGCGAGGTGTGGATCCATAGATGTTTCTGTGGTTGGATCAGCTCCTCTAGTGTTGACTCATGGCTCTTTCTCGCTTGTCCTTTAGGATCAATCAGTCTCCTGACTGGAGACCATATGCTAATAGCTCTGATTTAAGATCTGGAATTGGAAGATACACCTGATTATCACACTATTCAGTCAATTATATAAACATATACATGTCTATGCTAAACCAAAAAACATCTTACATAAAAACCTGCTTATTGCAAAAAGGAAACAAAACATATACATTTTATACACGATTTACTAGTTTCCACTTTTCTATAAAATATACACTTTTTGTAAACACATTTTTTTTTACATACCACCTTCATGTGCTCCTCAACAATAATATCGTTTTCTGCACTGGAATGCCTCTGACCAAACCTGGAGAGAAATTTACACAACACGCACAGACTTGCATACAACGTGCTCATAATATACATCTATAATCAGTTTGCAGTCTCTAAGAATGGGTAGAGTAGGTGCAGGGTGTTTCTACGGACTCTTTACAGTTTTTTCTCACTTCGTTCTAGGCACTTGTCTTACAAGACTGGGTGAGTCTGCCCACCTGGGTACTGAACCCTGATGTCACCAAAGCACACACTGACAATTGTCTTTCACAGATGTTACCTGGGCCATCATTAAGAAGAGCTCTCATGGCAGAGAAAGCTTACCACCCTTTGTCCACAGACCTTCCTCAGTCAGCTGGCTCCCTGCATGTCACACTCCATTCCTTGTTGTATCGCTTGTTCCTGTAGGGATTTAAGAACACAAGGAGTGACAGAAGTCACTGACGTGACCGGTGTCACCAAGGCATGGTCGGTATTGGTGAAAGACTCTCAACTCTAGGCCCGTTCACTGCTTCTTGGTCAGCTGCACCTGTGCGAGGATCTCCATCCGAATCCATCAGCTCAGATCTAGACTTTCTTTTCGGCATACCTAATTCATTTGACAACAGGAAAAAATCTACAACCTACATACACCTCTAAAGACTCTTACCCACTCCTGTTCTACCCATCAAGAGAGGCATTAATGCATCACTGTCTCCTGTATCAATAGGATTGGAGGGAGTAGTCGAATTTAGACTACCTCATGTGGTGTAAACAGCAGCATATCCAGTGCAGAATCGACCACCATCTGGTTTCATCTATAAAAACAAAAACTAAAAAATATACATTAGATCATTCTTATAACTTTATCTCTGATCATAATACAGTTAGTGGTCATCTATACTTCACATGACTGAGAATACTAAATAAATAAACAAATAAACATATAAGACAAGACTTTCCTATTTCAGTTAACAGATATACCTCATAGTAATCTAGTAAACATAACCTATGGGAAAAAAGGTCAACTTCAAAACCTAAATAATATGCCTACTGCACCCTCGAAGAAACTGGAGAATATAATTAATACCTTATTCCCCCCTTGTTTAATTGTTTATTTACCAATATGGCAAAATTCAGCGTTTTTATACTGGTATTCCCTAAAAGAAAAAAATAAAACAGCAGGTAATAAATTAGCTACATACTAAAACTTAAAAAGAACAAACACTGAAAATAACGTATATCTCACAACAATATACATTACTGAGAAATTTTAAAACATTACAATAAACACTGTATCCATAAAGAAAAGAAAAACCTTTCATAGTAGAAACAACTGAGACATGATTAAATGACAGCTGTGACTGGGCGACTAACCTGCAAAAATATATAAATTGTTTAGAAATAATCGTAAAAACAGAAAAGGTGATAGAGTCACAAAATAAAAATATATTGTTCAAATAAATCGCCATTAAAAACAAAACAACACAAATTATATCGCACATCCCATGAAATTTAATATTCCCTATTCAGGTATAAACAGCAAACTAAAAATGGGAAATCCTGAACTCCAAGGGTTAAACCAAACTTACATCACTATTGAGGAAAGACACATTCCATTCTTATCTCTGATTATTTATCAATTCAATAAAGATTTCACTTACTTATCTTTGACTTGCATGTATGGGATAGCTGAGTAAACAAATATACAATTTATACTTATTCAAATGTGTTAGTCATTTATACAACAGAACACCTCCCACCGGGGAAGGATGGAGAGCTTTGAACAAAGAGCCATTGCGAGGGGTGTGGCTTATGAGGTGTACTGCCAGCAGTGGGTGTAGCAAGACGGCTGCCACAGGAAGTTCCAGGCACCTGAATTCCGGGTGTAGCATCCATGTTGTGACTCCCTGGGTGTACTGGGAGTGGCTGGAACTACGTAGTAAACCAGGGATACTTTTAGTGCCTGTAAATTTGCATTCCAGCATATAAAGGAGAGATTTGATTAGCACCAGATATGATGACTTCTAGAGAAGAACAATGAGGCACCGCTAGAGAAAAACATTTAGTGATTCTACAAACAGCAACACACAGTGAATAGGGTCTTTGTCCTCCAGTATACTCTCACTGGAGATTAATCTGAACTTCAATACATGGGTTGCAGCCTGCCATCTAGTGGTAGTCCAACGATTTTACACAACTTTTTGCAATCTTTTATATTTTTTCCGTTTTTTTTGTAACTAGGGCGACAGCGTTCTCAGCTCCTACTAAAAACAATCTCTTCTTGAACAGAGTATACAGTGCTCTAGTTGGATTGGCCACATCCAACTGAACCCTCTTCCCACTTCCCTACTATGCAATAAGGACACACTTCGACGTCCAACATACGAATACAATACCGTTCCTCGTACGTTCCTATTTTTCCGGCTTCTCACATAGCAGTGCATGAGTTAATACTCAGGGGAATACGCTGGTTCAAAACACTTTTCTCCACCACCGGAATCCCTCCCCCTCTTTCCCGTGTAAGAGGACGCACTTTTTCAGCGTCCAACACGTGGATACTAATACCGTTCTCCACGTGTTCCTATTTCCGGCTATTAACACAGAATCGATGTGTTATAAAAAAACACTGGGGGACACGCCAATTCCCTTATCTCTCTGTTCCAAAAACCAACCAACGATTACAAAATGCTGAAAAACGCATAAACCAGTTAATTTCTCTAATCCAAACCAAAATAACACTTGTCTTTCTTTCAAATCATTACAACTTCTCTGTTTGCTTTACTATACAAAGGCTGCAGCCATCTTCTGTATATTACCCCACTGACCCCTCCTTTCTCCTCACTGCAAAGAGCTGCGCTGTTTTGACCCCGGTCTCTGACTCTTCACTCCTTTACCCCCTTGCTTCCTGCTCTCTTCTGTTCTCAGCGAAAAAATGCAGGCTGCGTAATTCGATCTCCGCTCTGTCTCAAGCAGCCGGTGAGCAATGGCCAACACACACCGACCCCCCTTCTCCTCCACAGAACAAAGACAGCAGCTGCGTCTGTGTGGGCTCTATCAACCCCCCTTCTTTCTAACACACACAAACTTTCCTCCCTGCTGCCCTCTTAGCAAAAGAACGTAGCTGCGTGAGCGAGTGGCCCCCCACCTTTTTCTTGCTTTCCTCTTAGTGGAGAAATGCAGGGACGTAGAGTTGCAGTCTGTCCCTGCCCAAGTAGCCAGTGGGGAACTGACCCCCCTCCTTTTGTGTAAGAGACTGCAGGCACGCTGGGCTTCTCTCCACCATTTCTATAGCTGTCTGCTCAGACAATTAACTCTCCGAGAACCAAACAGAGTAATCACAAGCCTGATTAACCATACACCTATATACAAATCAACAGCTACTCAAAAAGCCCCCCATTTCTACCTTACTTACAGCCAGAAATACAGACAGCCGGATCCTATACAAAAGACCTAAAAGCCAGCACCTATAGGGTCTGGGTTTTTTCTCTAGGTCACCGGCGAGCTACAGTCACACCGTTAGGTCTCCGATGCACTACCATTCTCCGGACTAGTGACCACCCCCTTTCGCCAGGTGTCTCTCGATCCACAGGTAAAACAGCACACACAATGTATATGATGCTTACCGTGAAACGAAGGGTGATCAAATCCTTGATATCGAGCAACACCTGGATACTTGTGGAGTAGCCCCCAGACGTCCGGAAAATGGAAGCTCTGACTCACTCTTCTCGGTGGCCCAAATCCGATTTTCCATTTTGGAGGTGGTGAAACCCAACCTTAGGGGAGGGGACTTTGATAGGACATTATTGCAGAAGGAATCCGCTTGGATATTCAAAATGGGATCTCTAACCCCAAGGGGGCTGAATGAACAGCTCTCCTTTGGCTGCTTCCTTCCCACTTAGCTTTGAAGCGGTGTCAAAATTTGTATAGTTTAAACCTGATTTGCTCTACTTTACAAACTTCCTTTCCTTTTGGAATGGACCATATTGTTGGTAAATATCTATGCATTGTAGTCCTTGCTATGGGAGCCTGGTTACAGATGTACCCTCACTTATTGGGGGATGTGTCTGACTGGGAATGACTGTATTTCTGTTGAATATCCTTGACAGTATTTGATGCAGCACAATGTTATCAGTTTGTTCATCAAATTCCATTTTTTGCCTATGTAATTTATGTGCCTACTAGGGATTTGATCTGATATGGCGCTCCTGTATGATCATGTACGCCTCTGTGGCATATGTTGCTATAGATGAGGGTCATGGCTGTCGTGGCGTCCCTTTCAGTATTTATCTTATTTATATCCTCCTCGAATAAGGGACCCCCTAATCCCTATCATCGTTATGAATATACATAAGGATATATCTATATTAATGGGGGTTAAAAGGTAATATTGTATTCATGGAAGAGGCACTCAGTATATATTTTTTACTTATGCCTGCGAATATAATATACGGTCCTCTGCACTATTCTATTATCTATATGCAGGCTCCGTTGGTTTTTGCGCATGCGCTGTGCTTCTATTTACCTTCCCTTAAGTTTGGCACCCTGAGGCCTCCGTCCACATGTGCGCGCTGCCTGTTGATTGGCGAAGGCGTAGTGGTGATCTGGACGGCGGCGTTCTTGTGGGCGTCACGATTTTCATGATCCTCGGACATGCGCAGTCCTTGTGTTTACATCCATTTACTTTTTGGCACATGAGGGCCTCCGTCGGCACATGCACGCTGCCAATGAGACTCTGGGCAGGCGCAGTCGTGATGTGGACGGAGGCGCCTCCAACATATCAGTCTCCTGGGTTTTTCTCAGGTGTGCGCAATCTTATCAGGCATGCGCACATGTGGCGATATCGGCATCAGTATGATTGCCTTGACCGCCTACAGCTGATTAGAAGACCGTGGGCTATTTAAATCTCCCAGTTTTGTGCAGTTCCATGACGCCTCTCTGGACTATGGCAGTACATTCCTTTCAGCATTGCCTGACTAGCCGTTGATCCTGTGTGATGGGCGCCATGGATCTGCACATCTAATACCCTTTCTCCCTGGGCAGGTACTATTATATTATTGTGTTGTTCTGTTATTTTACATGCCTATTTGTGATGCAATGTATGAGTATGCAATCTAGGTGAATACTTTTTCCAACTTGTTGCTGATAGAACTTATCTGTTTTGTAGCCTCCTGATGAACCACATATTTATTATGTGGGGAAACGCGTTGAGGTGGAGATTGATGTAAATCTTGAATTTAATGGCTTACTTCTACTAAACTGAAGGAAACAGTTGCCATTTCTTGATTTTACAAGAAACAAGGGGACACCTGGAGAGCGCTGACTTACATTCATTTGGACGTTCATGGACAGCAAGCATCCAAAATCTTCTATTTGTGGCGCTGCCTGAATGCATTTCTATTTCCAAGTTAAGTCTTGAGCCCTCTGGTCCCACAGAAATTGGAATTATATATTCTGTATGTGTTCACTGTATTTATTTCACTGTGACCTTTTGGTCTATTTTTTCCATTAATGGTGTGTTTTATATCTTTAATAAAAAATTTGTAAATGGGAATAACGTACCTTTACTGTTTATAAATATTCCCGGGCCTTGTCCCTAATTTTGCTAGTCTCTCGATCCACAGGTAAAACAGCACACACAATGTATATGATGCTTACCGTGAAACGAAGGGTGATCAAATCCTTGATATCGAGCAACACCTGGATACTTGTGGAGTAGCCCCCAGACGTCCGGAAAATGGAAGCTCTGACTCACTCTTCTCGGTGGCCCCACACTTGGCGCGCCAACTGTCAAGGTCAGAATGACGATGATGATGATGAGACTCAAAGGATCTCTCGGATCCGGCTGCTGTTTCTAATTAAAATGTCATGAGTGCACTTAGAGACTAAATAACTAGACACCAAGTCAGTTACATCTATCTCCATGACTGGCTCTTAACCAAGTGTACTTTTTATTGTTTGAAAGAAACTCTAGACCAAGCAGTAAGGGGGTGTAAACAAAAGTTTTAGTCCAATCAAGTATCGCAGGGCAGGGCTTCATGACGTAGAGAGATCTACACATCCTCCTTGGATTGGTCAGTCCAGACTCCAGGAATTTCCTTTGTCCATCTGTCTTGGGCGCAAAACAGGAAATAGCAGCCATCTTTACAATTACATGTGCTGGTATATACTGTGTCTAAGGAAAATACACTGAATATGCAATATACATATATACATGTTAGTAAGAAACAAAAGCATTCACAAATATGTGTGTTAGTTCACATCTACTGAACTATATAACTGAGTCTATGAAATGGCTGAATTAAGTATTTTTGGATACTCAATTCTTTATCCTCAACATCCCCATAGATAATGATGTAATGTGATGACATCAGAACCTCTCACCTCCCCGGTCATATCCTCTGTTATTCCCATAGATAATGATGTAATGTGATGACATCAGAACCTCTCACCTCCCCGGTCATATCCTCTGTTATTCCCATAGATAATGATGTAATGTGATGACATCAGAACCTCTCACCTCCCCGGTCATATCCTCTGTTAGCCTCTCACCTCTCCAATAAGATGGAAGATGATCTCCAGATTCAGGTTTAATATCTTCTCCATAATTTTGTCTTTGTCCTTATTCATCATTTATGGGTCAATCAAGAAAAATAAAAAGAAAAGAGAATTTTTTTATTGTAATGAAGATGAAATGATGTTAACAAAAAATCAACTAAAAACACAAAATATGTGAGGATAATAAGGGGAAATCATTGGAGAAAATAAACTGTAGGTTTCTTCCGTCCTCTTTCGGCGCCGACTGAATCTGATATGAGGAGACTGTGCAGTAGATCGGGCGACTCCAACACTTTCTTAATAGTCCTAAAATTGTCCAGCTTTAAAGGAGTTAAACATAAATCATGTTTTACTCTCCCCCATGTGTAGTGCGGGGTCTTTCGCGCTCTCTCTCCCTCATGTGTAGTGCGGGGTCTGTCGCTCTCTCTCCTCCATGTGTAGTGCGGGGTCTGTCGCTCTCTCCCCCCCTCCCTCATGTGTAGTGCGGGGTCTGTCGCTCTCTCCCCCCCATGTGTAGTGCGGGGTCTGTTGCTCTCTCCCCCATGTGTAGTGGGGGGTCTGTCGCTCTCTCTCCCCATGTGTAGTGCGGGGTCTGTCTCTCTCCCCCATGTGTAGTGCGGGGTCTGTCGCTCTCTCTCCCCCATGCGTAGTGCGGGGTCTGTCGCGCTCTCTCTCCCCCATGTGTAGTGCGGGGTCTGTCTCTCTCTCCCCCATGTGTAGTGCCGGGTCTGTCGCTCTCTCCCCCTCATGAGTAGTGCGGGGTCTGTCGCTCTCTCTCCCTCATGTGTAGTGCTGGGTCTGTCGCTCTCTCTCCCTCATGTGTAGTGCGGGGTCTGTCGCTCTCTCCTCCATGTGTAGTGCGGGGTCTGTCTCTCTCTCCCCCATGTGTAGTGCGGGGTCTGTCGCTCTCTCTCCCCCATGTGTAGTGCGGGGTCTGTCGCGCTCTCTCCCTCATGTGTAGTGCGGGGTCTGTCTCTCTCTCCCACAAGTGTAGTACGGGGTCTGTCGCTCTCTCTCCCCCATGTGTAGTGCGGGGTCTGTCGCGCTCTCTCCCTCATGTGTAGTGCGGGGTCTGTCTCTCTCTCCCCCAAGTGTAGTGCGGGGCCTGTCGCTCTCTCTCCCCCATGTGTAGTGCGGGGTCTGTCGCTCTCTCTCCCCCATGTGTAGTGCGGGGTCTGTCTCTCTCTCCCCCATGTGTAGTGCGGGGTCAGTCTCTCTCCCCCCCATGTGTAGTGCGGGGTCTGTCGCTCTCTCTCCCCCCATGTGTAGTGCCGGGTCTGTCGCTCTCTCCCCCATGTGTAGTGCGGGGTCTGTCGCTCTCTCCCCCATGTGTAGTGCGGGGTCTGTCGCTCTCTCCCCCATGTGTAGTGCGGGGTCTGTCTCTCTCTCCCCCATGTGTAGTGCGGGGTCTGTCGCTCTCTCCTCCATGTGTAGTGCGGGGTCTGTCGCTCTCTCTCCTCCATGTGTAGTGCGGGGTCTGTCTCTCTCTCCCCCATGTGTAGTGCGGGGTCTGTCGCTCTCTCTCCCCCATGTGTAGTGCGGGGTCTGTCTCTCTCTCCCCCATGTGTAGTGCGGGGTCTGTCGCTCTCTCCCCCATGTGTAGTGCGGGGTCTGTCGCTCTCTCCCCCATGTGTAGTGCGGAGTCTGTCGCTCTCTCCCCCATGTGCAGTGCGGGGTCTGTCTCTCTCTCCCCCATGTGTAGTGCGGGGTCTGTCGCTCTCTCTCCCCCATGTGTAGTGCGGTGTCTGTCGCGCTCTCTCTCCCCCATGTGTAGTGCAGGGTCTGTCTCTCTCTCCCCCATGTGTAGTGCGGGGTCTGTCGCTCTCTCTCCCTCATGTGTAGTGCGGGGTCTGTCTCTCTCTCCTCCATGTGTAGTGCGGGGTCTGTCGCTCTCTCTCCCTCATGTGTAGTGCGGGGTCTGTCGCTCTCTCTCCCATGTGTAGTGCGGGGTCTGTCGCTCTCTCTCCCCATGTGTAGTGCGGGGTCTGTCGCTCTCTCTCCCTCATGTGTAGTGCGGGGTCTGTCGCTCTCTCTCCCCATGTGTAGTGTGGGGTCTGTCGCTCTCTCTCCCTCATGTGTAGTGCGGGGTCTTTCGCTCTCTCTCCCATGTGTAGTGCGGGGTCTGTCGCTCTCTCTCCCTCATGTGTAGTGCGGGGTCTGTCGCTCTCTCTCCCCCATGTGTAGTGCGGGGTCTGTCGCTCTCTCTCCCCATGTGTAAAGCGGGGTCTGTCGCTCTCTCTCCTTCATGTGTAGTGCGGGTTCTGTCGCTCCCTCCTCCAAGTGTAGTGCGGGGCCTGTCGCGCTCTCTCTCCCCCATGTGTAGTGCAGGGTCTGTCGCTCTCTCTCCCTCATGTGTAGTGAGGGGTCTGTCGCTCTCTCTCCCTCATGTGTAGTGAGGGGTCTGTCGCTCTCTCTCCCTCATGTGTAGTGCGGGGTCTGTCGCTCTCTCCCTCATGTGTAGTGCGGGGTCTGTCGCTCTCTCCTTCATGTGTAGTGCGGGGTTTGTCTCTCTCCCCCCCATGTGTAGTGCGGGGTCTGTCGCTCTCTACCCCATGTGTAGTGCGGGGTCTGTCGCTCTCTCTCCCCCATGTGTAGTGCGGGGTCTGTCGCTCTCTCTCCCCCATGTGTAGTGCGGGGTCTGTCGCTCTCTCTCCTCCATGTGTAGTGCGGGGTCTGTCGCTCTCTCTCCCCCATGTGTAGTGTGGGGTCTGTCGCTCTCTCTCCCCCATGTGTAGTGCGGGGTCTGTCGCTCTCTCTCCTCCATGTGTAGTGCGGGGTCTGTCACTCTCTCCCTCATGTGTAGTGCGGGGTCTGTCGCTCTCTCTCCCCCATGTGTAGTGCGGGGTCTGTCGCTCTCTCTCCCCCATGTGTAGTGCGGGGTCTGTCGCTCTCTCTCCCCCATGTGTAGTGCGGGGTCTGTCGCTCTCTCTCCCCCATGTGTAGTGCGGGGTCTGTCGCTCTCTCCCCCATGTGTAGTGCGGGGTCTGTCGCTCTCTCCCCCATGTGTAGTGCGGGGTCTGTCGCTCTCTCCCCCATGTGTAGTGCGGGGTCTGTCGCTCTCTCTCCCCCATGTGTAGTGCGGGGTCTGTCTCTCTCTCTCCCCCATGTGTAGTGCGGGGTCTGTCGCTCTCTCCCCCATGTGTAGTGCGGGGTCTGTCGCTCTCTCCCCCATGTGTAGTGCGGGGTCTGTCGCTCTCTCCCCCATGTGTAGTGTGGGGTCTGTCGCTCTCTCTCCCCCATGTGTAGTGCGGGGTCTGTCGCGCTCTCTCCCTAATGTGTAGTGCGGGGTCTGTCTCTCTCTCCCCCAAGTGTAGTGCGGGGCCTGTCGCTCTCTCTCCCCCATGTGTAGTGCGGGGTCTGTCGCTCTCTCTCCCCCATGTGTAGTGCGGGGTCTGTCTCTCTCTCCCCCATGTGTAGTGCAGGGTCTGTCTCTCTCCCCCCCATGTGTAGTGCGGGGTCTGTCGGTCTCTCTCTCTCCCCCATGTGTAGTGCAGGGTCTGTCTCTCTCCCCCCCATGTGTAGTGCGGGGTCTGTCGGTTTCTCTCTCTCCCCCATGTGTAGTGCAGGGTCTGTCTCTCTCTCCCCCATGTATAGTGCGGGGTCTGTCGGTTTCTCTCTCTCCCCCATGTGTAGTGCAGGGTCTGTCTCTCTCTCCCCCATGTGTAGTGCGGGGTCTGTCGCTCTCTCTCCCTCATGTGTAGTGCGGGGTCTGTCTCTCTCTCATCCATGTGTTGTGCGGGGTCTGTCGCTCTCTCCCTCATGTGTAGTGCGGTGTCTGTCGCTCTCTCTCCCCCATGTGTAGTGCGGGGTCTGTCGCTCTCTCTCCCTCATGTGTAGTGCGGGGTCTGTCGCTCTCTCTCCCCCATGTGTAAAGCGGGGTATGTCGCTCTCTCTCCCCCATGTGTAGTGCGGGTTCTGTCGCTCTCTCTCCCCCATGTGTAGTGCGGGGTCTGTCGCTCTCTCTCCCCCATGTGTAGTGCGGGGTCTGTCGCTCTCTCTCCCCCATGTGTAGTGCGGGGTCTGTCGCTCTCTCCCCCATGTGTAGTGCGGGGTCTGTCGCTCTCTCCCCCATGTGTAGTGCGGGGTCTGTCGCTCTCTCCCCCATGTGTAGTGCGGGGTCTGTCGCTCTCTCTCCCCCATGTGTAGTGCGGGGTCTGTCTCTCTCTCTCCCCCATGTGTAGTGCGGGGTCTGTCGCTCTCTCCCCCATGTGTAGTGCGGGGTCTGTCGCTCTCTCCCCCATGTGTAGTGCGGGGTCTGTCGCTCTCTCCCCCATGTGTAGTGTGGGGTCTGTCGCTCTCTCTCCCCCATGTGTAGTGCGGGGTCTGTCGCGCTCTCTCCCTAATGTGTAGTGCGGGGTCTGTCTCTCTCTCCCCCAAGTGTAGTGCGGGGCCTGTCGCTCTCTCTCCCCCATGTGTAGTGCGGGGTCTGTCGCTCTCTCTCCCCCATGTGTAGTGCGGGGTCTGTCTCTCTCTCCCCCATGTGTAGTGCAGGGTCTGTCTCTCTCCCCCCCATGTGTAGTGCGGGGTCTGTCGGTCTCTCTCTCTCCCCCATGTGTAGTGCAGGGTCTGTCTCTCTCCCCCCCATGTGTAGTGCGGGGTCTGTCGGTTTCTCTCTCTCCCCCATGTGTAGTGCAGGGTCTGTCTCTCTCTCCCCCATGTATAGTGCGGGGTCTGTCGGTTTCTCTCTCTCCCCCATGTGTAGTGCAGGGTCTGTCTCTCTCTCCCCCATGTGTAGTGCGGGGTCTGTCGCTCTCTCTCCCTCATGTGTAGTGCGGGGTCTGTCTCTCTCTCATCCATGTGTTGTGCGGGGTCTGTCGCTCTCTCCCTCATGTGTAGTGCGGTGTCTGTCGCTCTCTCTCCCCCATGTGTAGTGCGGGGTCTGTCGCTCTCTCTCCCTCATGTGTAGTGCGGGGTCTGTCGCTCTCTCTCCCCCATGTGTAAAGCGGGGTATGTCGCTCTCTCTCCCCCATGTGTAGTGCGGGTTCTGTCGCTCCCTCCTCCAAGTGTAGTGCGGGGCCTGTCGCGTTCTCTCTCCCCCATGTGTAGTGCGGGGTCTGTCGCTCTCTCTCCCTCATGTGTAGTGAGGGGTCTGTCGCTCTCTCCCTCATGTGTAGTGCGGGGTCTGTCGCTCTCTCTCCCCCATGTGTAGAGCGGGGTCTGTCGCTCCCTCCTCCAAGTGTAGTGTGGGGCCTGTCGCGCTCTCTCTCCCCCATGTGTAGTGCGGGGTCTGTCTCTCTCCCCCCCATGTGTAGTGCGGGGTCTGTCGCTCGCTCTCTCCCCCATGTGTAGTGCGGGGTCTGTCGCTCTCTCACCCTCATGTGTAGTGCGGGGTCTTTCGCTCTCTCTCCCATGTGTAGTGCGGGGTCTGTCGCTCTCTCTCCCCCATGTGTAAAGCGGGGTCTGTCGCTCTCTCTCCCCCATGTGTAGTGCGGGTTCTGTCGCTCCCTCCTCCAAGTGTAGTGCGGGGCCTGTCGCGTTCTCTCTCCCCCATGTGTAGTGCGGGGTCTGTCGCTCTCTCTCCCTCATGTGTAGTGAGGGGTCTGTCGCTCTCTCTCCCTCATGTGTAGTGCGGGGTCTGTCGCTCACTCCCTCCCTCATGTGTAGTGCGGAGTCTGTCGCTCACTCCCTCATGTGTAGTGCGGGGTCTGTCGCTCACTCCCTCATGTGTAGTGCGGGGGTCTGTCGCTCTCTCCCTCATGTGTAGTGCGGGGTCTGTCGCTCCCTCCTCCAAGTGTAGTGCGGGGCCTGTCGCGCTCTCTCTCCCCCATGTGTAGTGCGGGGTCTGTCTCTCTCCCCCCCATGTGTAGTGCGGGGTCTGTCGCTCGCTCTCTCCCCCATGTGTAGTGCAGGGTCTGTCTCTCTCTCCCTCATGTGTAGTGCGGGGTCTGTCGCTCTCTCTCCCTCATGTGTAGTGTGGGGTCTGTCTCTCTCTCCCCCCATGTGTAGTGCGGGGTCTGTCGCTCTCTCTCCCATGTGTAGTGCGGGGTCTGTCGCTCTCTCTCCCCCATGTGTAGTGCGGGGTCTGTCGCTCTCTCTCCCTCATGTGTAGTGAGGGGTCTGTCGCTCTCTCTCCCCCATGTGTAGTGCGGGGTCTGTCGCTCACTCCCTCATGTGTAGTGCGGGGTCTGTCGCTCTCTCCCTAATGTGTAGTGCGGGGCCTGTCGCGCTCTCTCTCCCCCATGTGTAGTGCAGGGTCTGTCTCTCTCCTCCCCATGTGTAGTGCGGGGTCTGTCGCTCTCTCTCCCTCATGTGTAGTGCGGGGTCTGTCGCTCTCTCTCCCTCATGTGTAGTGAGGGGTCTGTCGCTCTCTCTCCCTCATGTGTAGTGAGGGGTCTGTCGCTCTCTCTCCCTCATGTGTAGTGCGGGGTCTGTCGCTCTCTCTCCCTCATGTGTAGTGCGAGGTCTGTCGCTCTCTCTCCCTCATGTGTAGTGCGGGGTCTGTCGCTCTCTCTCCCTCATGTGTAGTGCCTCCTCCCTTGAGGGAGGGATTGTCCAGCAGTTACAGCGATGCCGCCGACCAGGTAAGTGCGTGTGACGCTGCCGTAGCGATAATGTTCGCTGCGGCAGCGATCACACGATATCGCATGCACGACGGGGGCGGGTGCTTTTGCGTACGATATCGCCAGCAATTTCTAGAAATATCGTAGCGTGTAAAGTCCGCTTTACAACTAGCAAGGGAGAAACCTAAAAGTGTGAAGTGTAAGTGCAGTGAGAATGCAGAAGCCGGCAGTCACCTCATCTCAAACCTGCACAAGCCCTTCAATTATAAAGTTCAGCCGTGTAGCATGCCCAATCCTAACAGCGTGTAATATGCTCACTGTCAGGATTTGGCTCTGCTTGCTGGTTGCAGCAGTAATCACATGGCCACTCCACTCATGTGTGATTTTCATACTTACGGTCATCTGACAATTCGCTTTTCTTCTTTCCGCTCTCTTGCAATGATCATTGAAAGAATTAGGAAAAGCAGCTCGGCATCACATGACTAAAGGGGGCTTTACACGCTACGACATCGCTAATGCGAACTCGTTGGGGTCACGGATTTTGTGACGCACATCCGGCCGCATTAGCGATGTCGTTGCGTGTGACACCTATGAGCGATTTTGCATTGTTGCAAAAACGTGCAAAATCGCTCATCGGTGACATGGGGGTCCATTCTCAAAAATCGTTACTGCAGCAGTAACAAGGTTGTTCATCATTCCTGCGGTAGCACACATCGCTCCGTGTGACACCACAGGAACGAGGAAGCTCTCCTTACCTGCTTCCCGGCCGCTATGCTGGAGGAAGGAGGTGGGCGGGATGTTACGTCCCGGTTATCTCCGCCCCTCCGCTTCTATTGGGCGGCGGTTCAGTGACGCAGCTGTGACGTCGCTGTGGTGCTGAACAAACCACCCCCTTAGAAAGGAGGCGGTTCGCCGGTCCCAGCGACGTCGCCAGGCAGGTAAGTATGTGTGACGGGTCTAGGTGATGTTGTGCGCCACAAGCAGCGATTTGCCCGTGTCGCGCAACAGATGGGGGCGGGTACCCACACTAGCGATATCAGGACCGATATATCGCAGCGTGTAAAGCCCGCTTAAGCATGAAAATCGCATATGAATGATTGGTCACATGATGACTACTCAGACTATGGGAGCGGAGTGCCGATTGGAGTTTTTCCAGAGTGGACAGTGAGACTGTGGAAGGTCTGAGGGTTGGAGGCGGAGCTGGGCAGAGGCGGGGCTGGGCCTGGGCGGAGTCTCAAGGGGGCCCGAACATTTTGCCAGTATGGAGCCCTGAAATTCCTAGTGGCGGCCCTGCATGCTGTACATGGGAACAGGCTACACACAAAATACAGATATAAATTACAGTGACTAAACCAATCCTGACAGACGGGTACAGAGGGGAGCGGACCCTGCCCTCGGAGCTCACAGTCTACAGGGGAATGGGGAGGAGACAGTAGGGCGGGGATACATGTGTATAACACTGACAGACGGGTACAGAGGGGAGCGGACCCTGCCCTCGGGGGCTCACAGTCTACAGGGTAATGGGGAGGAGACAGTAGGGCGGGGATACAAATATATAACAATCAACTTTACAAATCAATACATAGAATTAAGCCATGTTGGACATTGGAGACAATGAAAGAAAGAAATCTCTTGCATCCGAGTCCCGTGCGTTTTAGGTGTAAAAATTGTATTTCTGCATTTACCATAAATTCCTCTCTCATTGAATACATTGGAGGACACCGGAAGATGATGTGGATTACACCGCACTGTTCTCTCCGTCTCTAAGGTGGGACAACGGGGGGCAATTACACCCAGCGCCGATAGTCACAAGCTGTGTATGAGAAACATAGATTAATAATACACAGAGTTCCCTGTGCGAGCCCCCCTTAACGTGCAACACGGGCCCCTGCAAGCCCCCCAAAGTGCAGCATCACCCCCTGCGTAGTGCGAGCCCTCTCCAACGTGCGGCTTACCCCCTGCGAGCCCCACCCAACGTATGGCCTCTCCCAGTGCGAGCCCCCCAACGTGTGGCCTCCCCCAGTGCGAGTCCCCGTGTGGCCTCCCCCAGTGCGAGCCCCCCCAACGTGTGGCCTCCCCCAGTGCGAGCCCCCCCAACGTGTGGCCTCCCCCAGTGCGAGCCCCCATGTGCAGCCTCCACAACGTGCGGCCTCCCCCCTGCGAGCCCCCTCAACGTTCAGCCTCTCTCCATGTGATTCCCCAACATGCAGCCACTCTCCATGCGAGCCCCCCCAAACAGCCAGTGCCGCCCCCTGCCCAGTGCGAGCCCCCCCAAATGTGCAGCGTCGCCCCCTGCCCAGTGCGAACCTCCCCAAACGTGCAGCGTCGCCCCCTGCCCAGTGCGAGCCCCCCCAAAGTGCAGCGTCACCCCCTGCAAGCTCCCCCAAATGTGCAGTGTCGCCCCCTGCCCAGTGCGAGCCCCCCCAAATGTGCAGCGTCGCCCTCTGCGATGCCCCCAAACGTGCAGCGCCACCCCCTTGCGAGCCCCTCAAACAAGCAGCGTAGCCCCATGCACAGTACGAGCCACCCCAAATGTGCAGTACGAGCCTCCTTATTGAAGCCTGCAAAGCACAGTGCTGCAGCCTCAGCACATTCCCTGTGACATATACACGAGCTGCAGCCCCCAACACTGACAGGAGACGCTGCTCTGTGCCCCCAACACTGACAGGAGACGCTGCTCTGTGCCCCCAACACTGACAGAAGACGCTGCTCTGTGCCCCCAACACTGACAGGAGACGCTGCTCTGTGCCACCAACACTGACAGGAGACGCTGCTCTGTGCCCCCAACACTGACAGGAGACGCTGCTCTGTGCCCCCAACACTGACAGGAGACGCTGCTCTGTGCCCCCCAACACTGACAGGAGACGCTGCTCTGTGCCCCCAACACTGACAGGAGACGCTGCTCTGTGCCCCCAACACTGACAGGAGACGCTGCTCTGTGCCCCCAACACTGACAGGAGACGCTGCTCTGTGCCCCCAACACTGACAGGAGACGCTGCTCTGTGCCCCCCAACACTGACAGGAGACGCTGCTCTGTGCCCCCAACACTGACAGGAGACGCTGCTCTGTGCCCCCCAACACTGACAGAAGACGCTGCTCTGTGCCCCCAACACTGACAGGAGACGCTGCTCTGTGCCCCCAACACTGACAGGAGACGCTGCTCTGTGCCCCCAACACTGACAGGAGACGCTGCTCTGTGCCCCCAACACTGACAGGAGATGCTGCTCTGTTCCCCCAACACTGACAGGAGACGCTGCTCTGTGCCCCCCCAACACTGACAGGAGACGCTGCTCTGTGCCCCCAACACTGACAGGAGACGCTGCTCTGTGCCCCCAACACTGACAGGAGACGCTGCTCTGTGCCCCCCAACACTGACAGAAGACGCTGCTCTGTGCCCCCAACACTGACAGGAGACGCTGCTCTGTGCCCCCAACACTGACAGGAGACGCTGCTCTGTGCCCCCAACACTGACAGGAGACGCTGCTCTGTGCCCCCAACACTGACAGGAGATGCTGCTCTGTTCCCCCAACACTGACAGGAGACGCTGCTCTGTGCCCCCCCAACACTGACAGGAGACGCTGCTCTGTGCCCCCAACACTGACAGGAGACGCTGCTCTGTGCCCCCAACACTGACAGGAGACGCTGCTCTGTGCCCCCCAACACTGACAGGAGACACTGCTCTGTGCCCCCAACACTGACAGGAGACGCTGCTCTGTGCCCGCAACACTGACAGGAGACGCTGCTCTGTGCCCCCCAACACTGACAAGAGACGCTGCTCTGTGCCCCCCAACACTGACAGGAGACGCTGCTCTGTGCCCCCAACACTGACAGGAGACGCTGCTCTGTGCCCCCAACACTGACAGGAGACGCTGCTCTGTGCCCCCAACACTGACAGGAGACGCTGCTCTGTGCCCCCAACACTGACAGGAGACGCTGCTTTGTGCCCCCAACACTGACAGGAGAAGCTGCTCTGTGCCCCCAACACTGACAGGAGACGCTGCTCTGTGCCCCCAACACTGACAGGAGACGCTGCTCTGTGCCCCCAACACTGACAGGAGACGCTGCTCTGTGCCCCCAACACTGACAGGAGACGCTGCTCTGTGCCCCCCAACACTGACAGGAGACGCTGCTCTGTGCCCCCAACACTGACAGGAGACGCTGCTCTGTGCCCCCCAACACTAATAGAAGACGCTGCTCTGTGCCCCCAACACTGACAGGAGACGCTGCTCTGTGCCCCCAACACTGACAGGAGACGCTGCTCTGTGCCCCCAACACTGACAGGAGACGCTGCTCTGTGCCCCCAACACTGACAGGAGACGCTGCTCTGTGCCCCCAACACTGACAGAAGACGCTGCTCTATGCCCCCAACACTGACAGGAGACGCTGCTCTGTGCCCCCAACACTGTCAGGAGACGCTGCTCTGTGCCCCCAACACTGACAGGAGACGCTGCTCTGTGCCCCCAACACTGACAGGAGACGCTGCTCTGTGCCCCCAACACTGACAGGAGACGCTGCTCTGTGCCCCCAACACTGACAGGAGATGCTGCTCTGTGCCCCCAACACTGACAGGAGACGCTGCTCTGTGCCCCCAACACTGACAGGAGATGCTGCTCTGTGCCCCCAACACTGACAGGAGATGCTGCTCTGTGCCCCCAACACTGACAGGAGACGCTGCTCTGTACCCCCAACACTGACAGGAGACGCTGCTCTGTGCCCCCAACACTGACAGGAGACGCTGCTCTGTGCCCCCAACACTGACAGGAGATGCTGCTCTGTGCCCCCAACACTGACAGGAGATGCTGCTCTGTGCCCCCAACACTGACAGGAGACGCTGCTCTGTACCCCCAACACTGACAGGAGACGCTGCTCTGTACCCCCCAACACTGACAGGAGACGCTGCTCTGTGCCCCCAACACTGACAGGAGACGCTGCTCTGTGCCCCCCAACACTGACAGGAGACGCTGCTCTGTGCCCCCAACACTGACAGGAGACGCTGCTCTGTGCCCCCAACACTGACAGGAGACGCTGCTCTGTGCCCCCAACACTGACAGGAGACGCTGCTCTGTGCCCCCAACACTGACAGGAGACGCTGCTCTGTGCCCCCCACCGGATTCAAGTTAGTCTGCAGTTAGACGTTAGCTATTAGATATTCATTCATCTATGCTGCACCAACTGTTTTAAAACAAACTGATCATACATAATTTTTATTTTGATCAAGGTGCCTGGTCCACAAGTGCTCAAAATGAATGTCTCAAGGTTTCTATATGAATTTGAAATTCTAACATATATAATACTATATACAAGCGTAATCAAACGTACTCAATCGTCCATACGTTTAATTTGAAAAGAGGTACCCTGGACCACAAGTACTCAAAATTAACCCCTCAATGTCCTGAATAATATTTGCTAAAAAAATTATCACGTCTATGTGTGGTTAAGAAGTTATTCACGTAAATCTGTGTTATATTACGATATACACACGTAATCAAATGTACTCAATCGTCCATACGATTAATTTGAAAAGAGGTACCCTGGACCACAAGTACTCAAAATGAACATCTCAATGTCCTGAATAATATTTGCTAAAAAAATTATCAAGTCTATGTGTAGTTTAGAAGTTATTCACGTAAATCTGTGTTATATAACGATATACACGCGTAATCAAACGTACTCAATCGTCCATACGATTAATTTGAAAAGAGGTACCCTGGACCACAAGTACTCAAAATGAACATTTTAATGTCCTGAATAATATTTGCTAAAAAAATTATCAAGTCTATGTGTAGTTTAGAAGTTATTCACGTAAATCTGTGTTACATAACGCTATACACGCATAATGAAACGATGCTGAAGTTGGTTTCTTATTAGTCCAGTTTCTTATTCGGGGCTGAAGTTGGTTTCTTATTCGTCAGTTTCTTATTCGGCAATTTAGTTTTTTCAGTTTTTTATGCATTTATCAACAAAAATAACACATCACAATAATAAAATACAATGCACTGATGTGCCCTAATATACATACACTCAAACTCAGCTGTGAAAAATATAAAACTGGCAAAAAAATGGACATCAAAGTGGGCACCAAAGTATGTTAGTGAAAAGGTTAAATTGCTTTGGGCCACTGATCTAACACCACAAGTGCATATCTAGTGATGCCCCTAATCAAACTCAAGTGACTCCAGCCTGGCCCAAAGGGGTTCTGGGCATAAAAACTGGCATCAAACTGGGCACACAACCAATTTTCACAGATTTGAATAAGTAACTGGTGTTTTTGAGGGGTTAAATGGCTTTGGGTCACTAATCTCACACCACATTTACATACCTAGTGATGCCACACATCAAATTCAGATCACTCCAGCCTGGCCCAAACAGGTTCTGGGCATCAGAACTGGCATTAAAGTGGGCAAATGGCCAATTTTCACAGACTTGAATAAGTAACTGGTGTTTTTGAGGGGTTAAATGGCTTTGGGCCACTGATATCACACCAAAGTTACATACCTAGTGATGCCACACATCAAATTCAGATCACTCCAGCCAGGACCAAACAGGTTCTGGGCATCAGAACTGGCATCAAAGTGGGCACACAGCCAATTTTCACAGATTTGAATAAGTAACTGGTGTTTTTGAGGGGTTAAATGGCTTTGGGCCACTGATCTCACACCATATTTACATACCTAGTGATGCCACACATCAACATCAGATCAGTCCAGCCTGGCCCAAACAGGTTCTGGGCATCAGAACTGGCATCAAAGTGGGCAAATGGCCAGTTTTCACAGATTTGAATAAGTAACTGGTGTTTTTGAGGGGTTAAATGGCTTTGGGCCACTGATCTCACACCATATTTACATACCTAGTGATGCCACACATCAAATTCAGATCACTCCAGCCTGGCCCAAACAGGTTCTGGGCATCAGAACTGGCATCAAAGTGGGCACACAGCCAATTTTCACAGATTTGAATAAGTAACTGGTGTTTTTGAGGGGTTAAATGGCTTTGGGCCACTGATCTCACACCATATTTACATACCTAGTGATGCCACACATCAACATCAGATCAGTCCAGCCTGGCCCAAACAGGTTCTGGGCATCAGAGCTGGCATCAAAGTGGGCAAATGGCCAGTTTTCACAGATTTGAATAAGTAACTGATGTTTTAGAGGGGTTAAATGGCTTTGGGCCACTGATCTCACACCACAGTTACATACCTAGTGATACCACACATCAAATTCAGATCACTCCAGCCTGGCCCAAACAGGTTCTGGGCATCAGAACTGGCATCAAAGTGGGCAAATGGCCAGTTTTCACAGATTTGAATAAGTAACTGATGTTTTTGAGGGGTTAAATGGCTTTGGGCCACTGACCTCACAACAAGTTTACATACCTAGTGATACCACACATCAAATTAAGATCACTCCAGCCTGGCCCAAACAGGTTCTGGGCATCAGAACTGACATCAAAGTGGGCAAATGGCCAGTTTTCACAGATTCGAATAAGTAACTGGTGTTTTTGAGGGGTTAAATGGCTTTGGGCCACTGATCTCACAACACATTGACCTACCTAGTGATGCCACACATCAAATTCAGATCACTCCAGCCTGGCCCAAACAGGTTCTGGGCATCATAACTGGCATCAAAGTGGGCAAATGGCCAGTTTTCACAGATTTGAATAAGTAACTGGTGTTTTTGAGGGGTTAAATGGCTTTGGGCCACTGACCTCACAACAAGTTTACATACCTAGTGATGCCACACATCAAATTCAGATCACTCCAGTCTGGCCCAAACAGGTTCTGGGCATCAGAACTGGCATCAAAGTGGGCAAATGGCCAGTTTTCACAGATTTGAATAAGTAACTGGTGTTTTTGAGGGGTTAAATGGCTTTGGGCCACTGATCTCACAACACATTTACATACCTAGTGATGCCACACATCAAATTCAGATCACTCCAGTCTGTTTGGGCCAGGCTGGAGTGATCTGAATTTGATGTGTGGCATCACTAGGTATGTGAATGTGTTGTGAGGTCAGTGGCCCAAAGCCATTTAACCCCTCAAAAACACCAGTTACTTATTCAAATCTGTGAAAATTGGCCATTTGGCCACTTTGATGCCAGTTCTGATGCCCAGAACCTGTTTGGGCCAGGCTGGAGTGATCTGAATTTGATGTGTGGCATCACTAGGTATGTAAATGTGGTGTGAGATCAGTGGCCCAAAGCCATTTAACCCCTCAAAAACACCAGTTACTTATTCAAATCTGTGAAAATTGGCCATTTGGCCACTTTGATGCCAGTTCTGATGCCCAGAACCTGTTTGGGCCAGGCTGGAATGATCTGAATTTGATGTGTGGCATCACTAGGTATGTAAATGTGTTGTGATATCAGTGGCCCAAAGCCATTTAACCCCTCAAAAACACCAGTTACTTATTCAAATCTGTGAAAATTGTTTGTGTGCCCAGTTTGATGCCAGTTTTGATGCCCAGAACCCCTTTGGGCCAGGCTGGAGTCACTTGAGTTTGATTAGGGGCATCACTAGATATGCACTTGTGGTGTTAGATCAGTGGCCCAAAGCAATTTAACCCTTTCACTAACATACTTTGGTGCCCACTTTGATGTCCATTTTTTTGCCAGTTTTATATTTTTCACAGCTGAGTTTGAGTGTATGTATATTAGGGCACATCAGTGCATTGTATTTTATTATTGTGATGTGTTATTTTTGTTGATAAATGCATAAAAAACTGAAAAAACTAAATTGCCGAATAAGAAACTGACGAATAAGAAACCAACTTCAGCATCGTTTCATTATGCGCGTATAGCGTTATGTAACACAGATTTACGTGAATAACTTCTAAACTACACATAGACCAGGGCTGTGGAGTCGGAGTCGGAGTCGTGGAGTCGGAGTCGGAGCTCATTTTGGTGGAGTCGGAGTCGGAGTCGGTATAAAATGCACCGACTCCGACTCCTAAAATATATAATAAATTGGGGACAGGAGTGCAATGCAGAATGTGCTGAATATTTTACTAAATAACAACATTTAGTATAATGCTTATATTTAAGTGAAACATTTATTGTAGTACAATGTGAACATCAGACATTTAATTGTTTTTATGATACAATAATCAAGATATTTGGATAGAACATAAAATATTTATTGGAATACAACTTTAGAACACAAAAAAACTAATAAATTGTAAATATGTAATATATATAATATATATATATATATATATATATACAGTGTATATACACACACACAAGATATATATGTAATCTACTGTATATTACATAGTGTATTACATATTTACAATTTATTACAGTTTTTTGTGTTCTAAAGTTGTATTCCAATAAATATATTTTATGTTCTATCCAAATATCTTGATTATTGTATCATAAAAATTATTAAATGTCTGATGTTCACATACACATATTCATGTACTACAATAAATTTTTCACCTAACTATAAGCAATATATGTAGGAGTCGGAGTCGGAGCCGGAGTCGGAGTCGGAGCCGGAGTCGGAGTCGGTGCAAGAGAATTTGAGGAGTCGGAGTCGGAGTCGAAGGTTTGGCTTACCGACTCCACAGCCCTGACATAGACTTGATAAATTTTCGGTCAAATATTATTCAGGACATTGAGATGTTCATTTTGAGTACTTGTGGTCCAGGGTACCTCTTTTCAAATTATTCGTATGGACGATTGAGTACGTTTGATTCTGCGCGTATAGCGTTATATAACACAGATTCACGTGAATAACTTCTGAACTACACATAGACTTGATAATTTTTCTATGAAATATTATTCAGGACATTGAGATGTTCATTTTGAGGACTTGTGGTCCAGGGTACCTCTTTTCAAATTAATCGTATGGACGATTGAGCACATTTGATAACGCGTGTATATCGTAATATAACACAGATTTACGTGAATAACTTCTTAACTACACATAGACTTGATAATTTTTTTAGCAAATATTATTCAGGACATTGAGGGGTTAATTTTGAGTACTTGTGGTCCAGGGTACCTCTTTTCAAATTAATCGTATGGACGATTGAGTACGTTTGATTATGCGTGTATAGCATTATATAACATAGATTTACGTGAATAACTTCTGAACTACACATAGATTTGATAATTTTTTTAACAAATATTATTCAGGACATTGAGATGTTCATTTTGAGGACTTGTGGTCCAGGGTACCTCTTTTCAAATTAAATGTATGGACGATTGAGTACGTTTGATTCTGTGCGTATAGCATTATATAACACAGATTTACGTGAATAACTTCTAAACTACACATAGACGTGATAATTTTTTTAGCAAATATTATTCAGGACATTGAGACATTCATTTTGAGCACTTGTGGACCAGGCACCTTGATCAAAATAAAAATTATGTATGATCAGTTTGTTTTAAAACAGTTGGTGCAGCATAGATGAATGAATATCTAATAGCTAACGTCTAACTGCAGACTAATTTGAATCTGGTGTGCCCCCCAACACTGACAGGAGACGCTGCTCTGTGCCCCCCAACACTGACAGGAGACGCTGCTCTGTACCCCCAACACTGACAGGAGACGCTGCTCTGTACCCCCCAACACTGACAGGAGACGCTGCTCTGTGCCCCCAACACTGACAGGAGACGCTGCTCTGTGCCCCCCAACACTGACAGGAGACGCTGCTCTGTGCCCCCAACACTGACAGGAGACGCTGCTCTGTGCCCCCCAACACTGACAGGAGACGCTGCTCTGTACCCCCAACACTGACAGGAGACGCTGCTCTGTACCCCCAACACTGACAGGAGACGCTGCTCTGTGCCCCCCAACACTGACAGGAGACGCTGCTCTGTGCCCCCAACACTGACAGGAGACGCTGCTCTGTGCCCCCAACACTGACAGGAGACGCTGCTCTGTGCCCCCCAACACTGACAGGAGACGCTGCTCTGTGCCCCCCAACACTGACAGGAGACGCTGCTCTGTGCCCCCAACACTGACAGGAGACGCTGCTCTGTGCCCCCAACACTGACAGGAGACGCTGCTCTGTGCCCCCCAACACTGACAGGAGACGCTGCTCTGTGCCCCCAACACTGACAGGAGACGCTGCTCTGTGCCCCCAACACTGACAGGAGACGCTGCTCTGTGCCCCCAACACTGACAGGAGACGCTGCTCTGTACCCCCCAACACTGACAGGAGACGCTGCTCTGTGCCCCCCAACACTGACAGGAGACGCTGCTCTGTGCCCCCAACACTGACAGGAGACGCTGCTCTGTGCCCCCAACACTGACAGGAGACGCTGCTCTGTGCCCCCCAACACTGACAGGAGACGCTGCTCTGTGCCCCCAACACTGACAGGAGACGCTGCTCTGTGCCCCCCAACACTGACAGGAGACGCTGCTCTGTGCCCCCCAACACTGACAGGAGACGCTGCTCTGTGCCCCCAACACTGACAGGAGACGCTGCTCTGTGCCCCCAACACTGACAGGAGACGCTGCTCTGTGCCCCCAACACTGACAGGAGACGCTGCTCTGTGCCCCCAACACTGACAGGAGACGCTGCTCTGTACCCCCAACACTGACAGGAGACGCTGCTCTGTACCCCCCCAACACTGACAGGAGACGCTGCTCTGTGCCCCCCAACACTGACAGGAGACGCTGCTCTGTGCCCCCCAACACTGACAGGAGACGCTGCTCTGTACCCCCAACACTGACAGGAGACGCTGCTCTGTGCCCCCCAACACTGACAGGAGACGCTGCTCTGTACCCCCAACACTGACAGGAGACGCTGCTCTGTGCCCCCAACACTGACAGGAGACGCTGCTCTGTGCCCCCCCAACACTGACAGGAGACACTGCTCTGTGCCCCCAACACTGACAGGAGACGCTCCTCTGTGCCCCCAACACTGACAGGAGACGCTGCTCTGTGCCCCCCAACACTGACAGGAGACGCTGCTCTGTACCCCCAACACTGACAGGAGACGCTGCTCTGTGCCCCCAACACTGACAGGAGACGCTGCTCTGTGCCCCCAACACTGACAGGAGACGCTGCTCTGTGCCCCCAACACTGACAGGAGACGCTGCTCTGTGCCCCCCAACACTGACAGGAGACGCTGCTCTGTGCCCCCCAACACTGACAGGAGACGCTGCTCTGTGCCCCCCAACACTGACAGGAGACGCTGCTCTGTGCCCCCAACACTGACAGGAGACGCTGCTCTGTGCCCCCAACACTGACAGGAGACGCTGCTCTGTGCCCCCCCAACACTGACAGGAGACGCTGCTCTGTGCCCCCCAACACTGACAGGAGACGCTGCTCTGTGCCCCCAACACTGACAGGAGACGCTGCTCTGTGCCCCCAACACTGACAGGAGACGCTGCTCTGTGTCCCCAACACTGACAGGAGACGCTGCTCTGTACCCCCCAACACTGACAGGAGACGCTGCTCTGTGCCCCCCAACACTGACAGGAGACGCTGCTCTGTGCCCCCCAACACTGACAGGAGACGCTGCTCTGTACCCCCCAACACTGACAGGAGACGCTGCTCTGTGCCCCCAACACTGACAGGAGACGCTGCTCTGTGCCCCCAACACTGACAGGAGACGCTGCTCTGTGCCCCCAACACTGACAGGAGACGCTGCTCTGTGCCCCCCAACACTGACAGGAGACGCTGCTCTGTACCCCCAACACTGACAGGAGACGCTGCTCTGTACCCCCAACACTGACAGGAGACGCTGCTCTGTGCCCCCCAACACTGACAGGAGACGCTGCTCTGTACCCCCCAACACTGACAGGAGACGCTGCTCTGTACCCCCAACACTGACAGGAGACGCTGCTCTGTACCCCCAACACTGACAGGAGACGCTGCTCTGTACCCCCAACACTGACAGGAGACGCTGCTCTGTGCCCCCAACACTGACAGGAGACGCTGCTCTGTGCCCCCAACACTGACAGGAGACGCTGCTCTGTGCCCCCCAACACTGACAGGAGACGCTGCTCTGTGCCCCCAACACTGACAGGAGACGCTGCTCTGTGCCCCCAACATCCAGCCTGACACCCCAGAGCTATCACTAATGAGGAGAAGCGCAATATTCCCCACCTCAGGGTCAGATCCGTCCGCTCTGCACAGCCCGAGCCCTGCCCCGCCCACAGCTGTGCCCCGCCCACAGCTCTGCCCGCCCACAGATCGGTTCAGCCTAGAGAATACAGACCACGCTCAATAAAGGACACGCCCCCAATAGTAGATGAATACGCCCCGGAAGTGACGTCATAGCCTGTAAGCAGCCTGTATTCTCTAGCTTCTATCCTGGTGCTTCCCGCCCGCCGCTCTGCCCCGCCTTTTCCGGTGACGTCACTAGTGATGGGCAGTCCGGCTCTTTTTGATGAGCCGGCTCATTCGGCTCGGCTCACCAAAAAGAATCGGCTCTTTCGGCTCAAAAAACGGCTCTTTTTTTAAAAAAAACCTTCTGCTCCACCTTGTGATGATACAGAACCTCCCCTGTACATTGGGAACCTCATTCTACACCCTTGTATGTATCTAGTGAAGCAGTAAAAACAGTTTTTAGCATTATTGTTTCCGTTTCCTCAGATTGTCAGCTCTTCTGGACAGGGCCCTCGCGCCTCTTTTATGTGGTGTTTTTTGTACATGTCCTTTCTACATTAGTCAGTGCTCTGATATGTGTCGCTCCTACAAAAGATTATAATTCCTGAAAATAAAGGCGAGTTGCAATTACTGTGCTGCCTGTCACTATATGTGCAACACACACACTGTACATACTGAACACAAAGGACACACATACATACACACATTGTACACACATACTGTACATACTGAACACAAAGGACACACATACATACACACATTGTACACACACACTGTACATACTGAACACAAAGGACACACATACATACACACACTGTACATACTGAACACATTGTACACACATACACACACTGTACATACTGAACACAAAGGACACATATACATACACACATTGTACACACACACTGTACACACTGAACACAAAGGACACACATACATACACACATTGTACACACATACTGTACACACTGAACACAAAGGACACACATACATACACACATTGTACACACACACTGTACATACTGAACACAAAGGACACACATACATACACACACTGTACATACTGAACACATTGTACACACATACACACACTGTACATACTGAACACAAAGGACACACATACATACACACATTGTACACACATACTGTACACACTGAACACAAAGGACACACATACATACACACATTGTACACACATACTGTACACACTGAACACAAAGGACACACATACATACACACATTGTACACACATACTGTACACACTGAACACAAAGGACACACATACACACATTGTACACACATACTGTACATACTGAACACAAAGGACACACATACATACACACATTGTACACACATACTGTACACACTGAACACAAAGGACACACATACATACACACATTGTACACACATACTGTACACACTGAACACAAAGGACACACATACATACACACATTGTACACACATACTGTACACACTGAACACAAAGGACACACATACGCACATTGTACACACATACTGTACATACTGAACACAAAGGACACACATACATACACACATTGTACACACACACTGTACATACTGAACACAAAGGACACACATACATACACACATTGTACACACACACTGTACATACTGAACACATTGTACACACATACATACACACATTGTACACACACACTGTACATACTGAACACAAAGGACACACATACATACACACATTGTACACACATACTGTACGCACACCAACATATGGAAGCATAGGATACTGAATAGCAAAATCAGTTTATTACAACACAACCTGGAACAGAAATGTTTAAATGCTAACATAGCATGGGTCCACCTTCTGCTGGTGGTGCACAGCACTACAAGTCCCAGCAAGTGGAACACAATATGGCAATGCAACACTAGTTACATACCAACTTTTTTAACAGTTAAGTGACAATAAATGTCATTGAGGTAGTATTGCACATAAGATAAATGTATAGAGGTTGTCCTAACATTGATGGTCTGGCCTTACTATAGGTAATCAATGTGTGATGGCTGGAGGGCGGATGCGCGGTATCTAGCCGCTGTCACTACATACAAGATGGAGCACCTTCATAACAGCAAATCTGGCCAACATTAAGAAGAGCTGATCATCCGAGGTGTCGGGTGCGGCCCTACAGCAATCACACATTGATCAACTAAAGCAGAGGTGAGGACCTCCAGGTCTGGAGGGTGCAGGTCATGTGTTCAGGATTTCCTTATGGTACTGTCACACTGGTGGAGGATCGCCTCTGAACATGCCTGTAGTCCAGGCGAGGCAGGGGGCTATACTTTGTATGGCTCCCGTCATGTGTTAGAACACTATTGCTGCGTCACACGCGGCAATGTGTTCAGATCGCCTGCTCCTCATCGCCAGGTTTCCCAGCAGTGCTAGGCAACCTCCGAATTCAGGAGATGAGCGGTGGCAGCGGGAAATTGCCCTGTCACACGAGGCGACACACTGGCGATGTCATTGTAACTTGGCCATGCCTACTAAGTTGCAGCAACATCGCCAGTGATACCTCCCTGTCTGACGGGGTCTTTAGTATTGCACAGTTGATAATTGAATCATCTACACTGTGTGTGGCACTCAAGACCTGAAGTTTCCCATCTCTGAATTAAAGTAAGGGCCCTGTCACACATGTCAATGTGGTGGGCAACGTCGCTGATGACCGTGTGACCCCGCCCACCGCATCAACGTCACGGGTGAGATGTCATATGTGACGATCTCACCTGCGACTTCTCCTGCAATGTCACTGTGTGATGCCATAGCATCACACCAGTGTCTCCAGGAGCTATAGTGCAGCTCCTGAAGTCGCTGGTGTGAAGGTGTCACATGCAGCGATGTCGCTAGATTGCAGTTGCGTGGTTTTCGGTCCGGACCGAAAACTTCGCGACTGCGACCAGCGATAAATTGTGGGGCGATTTTGCCGGGTCACACGTGGCGATGCACTCACGATATCGCCACAGTGACATCGCTGTGGCGATATCGTGAATCACATTAGGCTGCGGGGAAACCAAGAGAGGTAAGTACAGATTTATTTTTTAATGAGTACACGCTCGCCAGAGGATTATGGGGGAGGAGGGGGGTGCATTATAGTCTATGGCGAGTTGTGAGGCTGCATTATGCTATATGGAGGGCTGTGAGGCTGCATTATACTATATGGAGGGCTGTGAGGCAGTATTATACTATATGGAGGTGCATTATTATAATTGGATGACTATAGGGGACTATGGGATGCATTATAATATATAAATGACTATGAGGGTACATTGTGATATATGGAGGAATATGGGGATGCGTTATAATAATTGGATGACTATGGTGGTGGGAGGGGAACACCATATATACCAGGATAAGGGACATATATACACGGGGCCCATACATATGATCTGACCAACATGTGTGCGCGCGGAGTGTGACAGGTGGGGGAGTGCCCAGGTCTACATTTCACACTGTGGCTCACCAGACTCTAGTTACGCCACTGATAATTAGGAAGCGATACAAAAAAAAGTGTTTTATAGATGTGTGCAGATGTCAGATCTATTTACATCTAAAAATGACAGGATTTGTTAACAGAAATAGAAAAAAAGTCTCAACTGCGAGAATTGTGACACCACAACGCCACAGACACATGCATATAGAGGCTAATGAATATGCTGTATGTAGTCACCAAACTAGTAAAAAAATATCAATTGTGGTCACAAAAAAAACACACACACACATGCACAGACACACACACACACACACACACACATGCACAGACACACACAGACACACACACACATGCACAGACACTCACACACACACACATGCACAGACACTCACACACACACACATGCACACACACACACACACACACATACACACACACACACACACACATGCACACACACACATACACATGCACACACACACATACACACACACACACAGCAGCTTCCACTAAACTTTGAAGGAATGGAGACATGGCTTATTATCAATGATTTTCTCTTTTTTATGCCAGAAAGAAAACCTTACAGGGTTAAATGAACATGTCAGGGGTCATCTGTTCTGTGCACACACTAGAGAAGATGATCATTGTTATCAGCAAACAAGCTGAGCCCCTCTCCTCCTACACATTACCATATGTGCCAGTCGAGGTCAGAAAACTTAACCCTAGCACATCATTCCCTGGTACTCAATTGTGCCCACTGAACTAAGGAAGAACCACTATGTGTGTATAGCTTTAAGTGTCAGCTCCTGCCCAGAGCTTGTGTTTACTTTACTCTTCTCCTTATCTCCTGCTTCCCCCTGAAGCAGAGAAAAAAAAAAAAAAAGCGGCTCTTTATGGCTCGTTCACTTTGATGATTCGGCTCATATCGTTCACTTCAAAGAGCCGGCTCAAAGAATCGGCTCGTTCGCGAACGACACATCACTAGACGTCACCCCTCAGGAAATCTGCAGGACGCGTCCTCCCCCAGCACAGAGCGGAGAACTCCAGATCCCAGCGCTCTGCAGAGACACAGACTCCCTGCACCACAAGTCCCAGCCACACTAATGTCACACTGCGCCTGCGCCCCCAGTGCTGGCCACAGAGCAAGTGCAGCGCCACCTACAGGCAGAAGCCGGGAATAAGGGTAAATGCCGGATCCTCTGGAGACGTTTCTCCGAGTTGTTTCCTGTGAAGTTTCCGTTATTTTCTCTTCTCATCTTTTCTCCATTCAGATTCCTCCAATAAAGAATCCTCTGAAGAAAAGAGGCAAAATGGCGGCGAGGATCATTCCCCTCACCCTGGAGCTCCTCTCCCATCTTACTGCAGAGGTGAGAGGCTGTGACGTCACCACATTACATCATTATCTATGGGGATAACAGAGGATATGACCGGGGAGGTGAGAGGCTGTGACGTCACCACATTACATCATTATCTATGGGAATAACAGAGGATATGACCGGGGAGGTGAGAGGCTGTGACGTCACCACATGACATCATTATCTATGGGGATAACAGAGGATATGACCGGGGAGGTGAGAGGCTCTGATGTCACCACATTACATCATTATCTATGGGGATAACAGAGGATATGACCGGGGAGGTGAGAGGCTCTGATGTCATCACATTACATCATTATCTATGGGAATAACAGAGGATATGACCGGGGAGGTGAGAGGCTCTGATGTCATCACATTACATCATTATCTATGGGAATAACAGAGGATATGACCGGGGAGGTGAGAGGCTGTGACGTCATCACATTACATCATTATCTATGGGGATAACAGAGGATATGACCGGGGAGGTGAGAGGCTGTGACGTCATCACATTACATCATTATCTATGGGAATAACAGAGGATATGACCGGGGAGGTGAGAGGCTCTGATGTCACCACATTACATCATTATCTATGGGGATAACAGAGGATATGACCGGGGAGGTGAGAGGCTCTGATGTCACCACATGACATCATTATCTATGGGGATAACAGAGGATATGACCGGGGAGGTGAGAGGCTCTGATGTCATCACATTACATCATTATCTATGGGGATAACAGAGGATATGACCGGGGAGGTGAGAGGCTGTGACGTCATCACATTACATCATTATCTATGGGGATAACAGAGGATATGACCGGGGAGGTGAGAGGCTCTGATGTCACCACATTACATCATTATCTATGGGGATAACAGAGGATATGACCGGGGAGGTGAGAGGCTCTGATGTCACCACATGACATCATTATCTATGGGGATAACAGAGGATATGACCGGGGAGGTGAGAGGCTCTGATGTCACCACATTACATCATTATCTATGGGGATAACAGAGGATATGACCGGGGAGGTGAGAGGCTCTGATGTCATCACATTACATCATTATCTATGGGAATAACAGAGGATATGACCGGGGAGGTGAGAGGCTCTGATGTCATCACATTACATCATTATCTATGGGAATAACAGAGGATATGACCGGGGAGGTGAGAGGCTGTGACGTCATCACATTACATCATTATCTATGGGGATAACAGAGGATATGACCGGGGAGGTGAGAGGCTCTGATGTCACCACATTACATCATTATCTATGGGGATAACAGAGGATATGACCGGGGAGGTGAGAGGCTCTGATGTCACCACATGACATCATTATCTATGGGGATAACAGAGGATATGACCGGGGAGGTGAGAGGCTCTGATGTCATCACATTACATCATTATCTATGGGGATAACAGAGGATATGACCGGGGAGGTGAGAGGCTGTGACGTCATCACATTACATCATTATCTATGGGGATAACAGAGGATATGACCGGGGAGGTGAGAGGCTCTGATGTCACCACATTACATCATTATCTATGGGGATAACAGAGGATATGACCGGGGAGGTGAGAGGCTCTGATGTCACCACATGACATCATTATCTATGGGGATAACAGAGGATATGACCGGGGAGGTGAGAGGCTGTGACGTCACCACATTACATCATTATCTATGGGAATAACAGAGGATATGACCGGGGAGGTGAGAGGCTGTGACGTCATCACATTACATCATTATCTATGGGAATAACAGAGGATATGACCGGGGAGGTGAGAGGTTCTGATGTCACCACATTACATCATTATCTATGGGGATAACAGAGGATATGACCGGGGAGGTGAGAGGCTCTGATGTCACCACATGACATCATTATCTATGGGGATAACAGAGGATATGACCGGGGAGGTGAGAGGCTCTGATGTCATCACATTACATCATTATCTATGGGGATAACAGAGGATATGACCGGGGAGGTGAGAGGTTCTGATGTCACCACATTACATCATTATCTATGGGGATAACAGAGGATATGACCGGGGAGGTGAGAGGTTCTGATGTCACCACATTACATCATTATCTATGGGGATAACAGAGGATATGACCGGGGAGGTGAGAGGTTCTGATGTCACCACATTACATCATTATCTATGGGGATAACAGAGGATATGACCGGGGAGGTGAGAGGCTGTGACGTCATCACATTACATCATTATCTATGGGAATAACAGAGGATATGACCGGGGAGGTGAGAGGCTGTGACGTCACCACATTACATCATTATCTATGGGAATAACAGAGGATATGACCGGGGAGGTGAGAGGCTGTGACGTCACCACATTACATCATTATCTATGGGAATAACAGAGGATATGACCGGGGAGGTGAGAGGCTGTGACGTCACCACATTACATCATTATCTATGGGGATAACAGAGGATATGACCGGGGAGGTGAGAGGCTGTGATGTCATCACATTACATCATTATCTATGGGGATAACAGAGGATATGACCGGGGAGGTGAGAGGTTCTGATGTCATCACATTACATCATTATCTATGGGGATAACAGAGGATATGACCGGGGAGGTGAGAGGTTCTGATGTCACCACATTACATCATTATCTATGGGGATAACAGAGGATATGACCGGGGAGGTGAGAGGCTGTGACGTCATCACATTACATCATTATCTATGGGAATAACAGAGGATATGACCGGGGAGGTGAGAGGCTGTGACGTCACCACATTACATCATTATCTATGGGAATAACAGAGGATATGACCGGGGAGGTGAGAGGCTGTGACGTCACCACATTACATCATTATCTATGGGGATAACAGAGGATATGACCGGGGAGGTGAGAGGCTGTGATGTCATCACATTACATCATTATCTATGGGGATAACAGAGGATATGACCGGGGAGGTGAGAGGTTCTGATGTCATCACATTACATCATTATCTATGGGGATAACAGAGGATATGACCGGGGAGGTGAGAGGTTCTGATGTCATCACATTACATCATTATCTATGGGGATAACAGAGGATATGACCGGGGAGGTGAGAGGCTCTGATGTCATCACATTACATCATTATCTATGGGGATAACAGAGGATATGACCGGGGAGGTGAGAGGCTCTGATGTCATCACGTTACATCATTATCTATGAGAATAACAGAGGATATGACCGGGGAGGTGAGAGGCTCTGATGTCATCACATTACATCATTATCTATGGGGATAACAGAGGATATGACCGGGGAGGTGATGGACTCTGGAAATGTCTGTAGTGATATTATTAATGTCTCCACACTCAGGATTACACAGTAGTGAAGACCTCTAGTGATCGCTGTCAGGCCCCTGTGTCTGAAGGACGGGGAGGAACCCTGAGCCCAATCCCGGGGCCTCCACCTCACCCCCGGATACATGAGAACATCAATGACCAGAAGATCCTGGAACTCACCCACAAGATGCTGGAGCTGCTGACTGGAGAGGTGACACTGCTGGGAATGCTGGGACATTATACAGGACGGCACTGGAGGATTCTGGGTGATGACGGTATCATTGTGTTGTCAGGTTCCTATAAGGTGTCAGGACGTCACCGTCTATTTCTCCATGGAGGAGTGGGAGTATCTAGAAGGACACAAGGAGCGGTACAAGGAGGTGATGATGGAGGAGCCCCAGCCCCGCACATCACCAGGTAATAGACAGGACTGAATACACCCGGCCTATAATTATCTGTATGTAATAATGATGTCCGTCCTGTCTGTGTCTCCTGCAGGTCTCTCCAGTACGAGGACGACCCCAGAGAGATGTCCCGCTCCTCCTCCTCCTCCACAGGATCCTCAGGTAGATGGAGATCTCCCCTATGAGGTGTAGACGGCTGTGACCTCCTTGTGTTCAGTCTTGTTTTCTCCTCCAGTATTAGATGTTTTATACTTGTGTAATGAGAGCGGTGGAGACGGCAGGATCACAGCTGACCACAGACCTCACATGTCCGGATCTTATCTCCATTATTCCCGGGGACTTTTACAATATTTTGTTTTGCAGCTTTTGGATCCGGATAAAGATCTGAACAATATTAATTCTCCAGAGAGAAATGTGAGGGGCGATCAGCGGAGTAACGAGGGGATTCCTACAGATCACCGCCCCGGTGAGGCTCTTAGATGTATAATTACTTTTTTGGCTAAAATCTTGCTCCTTTATGATGCAATACTGTTATGTGATGTCACAGGTTGTGGATTTATAATATGGATGATAAGATACAGCCGGGGATGAATTATACTAATGTGACTGCGGCCGATTTTTTCATCATCCGCGGTCAGTCCTGATGAAGAAAAAGTATTTGTCCAATTTGGGACTAAGAAGCCATCGTCTCCTATTACACTCATGTTAGTGTTTGATAACAGAATATGGAGACATAAACCCCAATATCAGTGACTGACAGCCGGGCTCCTGCCATAATGATTGGGATTGGAGATAACGCTGAGCCTCATCTTTACCCCTTAAGATGCTGCGCTTAGTAGCAAAGAAGGACTCTAGGTGGTTAGATAATGAAGGGGACTTTCTCTCTCACCCATGAGACCCAATGGACTAAATAAATATTTTTTTTTTGAAAAATGAATGTGCACTGGAATAAAAAAAATCTAAAACCTTTTTTTTTTACAAATAAAGAAAATAGACTCCTATAGAGTGTAACCCATACAATAAAGGTAATACGTTATTTTGACATAAAGGGTTTCTTGAAGTCAAACAGAAGAGAAGGTATTTTCCCTCTGGAAATAGAAATACCAGGTTACAGGGAAGTTGGGTTATTCGGGAGAACCTAAAGGTGGTAAAGGGCCGGACTTTATCCTCAATCCCAATCTCCAGAGTAAAGGCCATAGAGATCAGAGGATGACTGATTGGCTTGGCCTAACAATTGGAATCTATAACCAGAAATGCTTAGATCCTGAAAACCATCATTAATGGGTACAAGAAGGAGTTACTCTCCAATCCACCGTTGTATTAAGTGATGCCACACCTACTAGTCGAATTCTGACCGGGGTGCATGCATATCGCAGAATTGCGTTGTGTGACCGCCGTTCCCAGCTCAAAAAACGGTGAATTGTCGCAGCACACAGTGTGCGCACTGGGAGGGTGCATAAGTCCGCAGTCACAAAGAGAGACTGAGGACTTAACATTTAAGGCCAGAGAACCCGTTTAACAAAGTAGCTGTGACTCCAGACAATCATCCATCCAGAAATAACCAGCACTGAGGCATGTGAGTAGTGAGTGTAAATGGCTTCTCCCAAAATGTGATTGGGCAAACCAAACAAGAATTTGCACCCTCGGATGGCGTGGCCTGGACGTCAATGTGAGGAGACGTGTCTCTGGAGCTCTCCTGGATTCACCCGCAATAAACACCTGACACGTCGCTAGTACCGCTGCCTCAGCCGGCTGACTGGATATTGCGGTAGTGGTGATTTCTCCGGGGTGAGTCTGGTGGATCATTAGCAGCGCCATGACCCGCCGCCGGCAGAAAGACACTTGAGGCGGGAAAGTCCCCAGCTCTCAAGATGGCTTTGTGATAAGGGAGGAAACAGAGAAAGCCAATGCAGCCTGCCAGCAACAGATGCAGGTCGCAGCGAAGCTGGCGGTTTGCCCGGAATTCAGAGGAATCCCTGCAGCATGCAGACAATGGAGGTGAGGAGGAGGGGGAAGACGCTGCAAGCTCTGATGAGATGGGGGATGGTGAAGAGTAGCAAGATAGTGCACGGGAGGTGGAGAATGCCCACAGTGCAGAGGAGGCTCCAGAAAACCCCACTATAAAGGACGTTTTGGCAGTGGTGTCCTTTTGTAAACAAGCCCTGACTACCCTGACAAAGCAAGTTAAGGGAATACAGGCAGAGGTTGCTGGCATTAAGAAGGACTTGAAAAAAAGCTGACCTGAGAACAGGAGTTGTGGAGGAAAGGGTGGGGATAACAGAGGACCATATCACAAAATTACAAAAGTCTGAAAAAACGTTTGCACAGCAGATAGCTGAAGTCATGGCAAAAAACGATGACCTAGAGAATCAATCTAGAAGGAATAACATCAGGATTGTTGGCATCCCTGAGAAAGCGGAAGGAAGGAACCCCACTGAATATGTAGAAGGGTGGCTCAGGGAAAAAATTGGTGCTAATGTCTTATCCAAGCTCTATGCCGGGGAACGTGCACACAGAGTCCCGATGCAGTCACAGCCAGCCGGCAGGGGTCCTCGCACTATGCTAGCCAAGCTCCTTAACTACAGGGACACTATACTGCGAAAGGCAAGAGACATGGAGGATCTTATGATTGACGGTCAGAGAATTTCCATATACCCGAACTACTCCATTTCTGTTCAATAGCTGCGTATGACTTTTACTGGAGTAAAGAGGCGCCTGTGAGAGATTGGGGTGCAATACTCAATGATGTTCCCGGCAAAGTTAAGAGTGACGGCGTTGGAACGGGTGCACTTTTTTTACAACTCCGGAGGAAGCCATGCAGTGGTTGGACGCAAACGAAAAACGGATCCGTGCGAAGGATTGAGCTGACTGTCTGAATCTGCAGTATATTGGAGAAGGCCGGCTGAGGCTCTACGACATCCTTAGGAGCTTACAAGGGACCCTTCTTGTTTTTTCTCCCCCCCCCACCCCCCCTTTTATCTCCTCCTTCTCTTTGGGATTGAGGTAGTATACAGGGGAGTGCGAAGGGTTTGATGTGAGCTTCGCAGGACATGGGGACTGCCTAATTATTCGCGGTGGTGGTGTCTACAATTTGAGATTCCAGTTTAATTACTGTTCGCCATTTTACTGTTATATTGGTTGAATGGAATATGATTATACATAGGAAGGGTGGGAGCAGGGAGCTGTTGAAAAAGGGACGAGTTTCAAAATGTGTCTAGGAGGGGAAGACTGGATAGGCGGGGAGGAATTTAGCATGGACAATGGTCCAGGTTTGGAAAACCCGATGCTTCAAGGGAGTACTCAAGAACAGGAGGTGGCGGGAAGCAGGGGGCGAGGGGGGAAAGGGGTAGGGTAAAGGAAGCATGGGGAGATACTACAAGGTTGGATGGTTTTACTGGGTGGGATTATGGGGGATAGAATTAACGTGTTGAGTTGGAATGTTAGAGGTTTGTCAGATAGGTCCAGGAGGGCGGCAATAATTAAATATATTCAAGACCTGAATCCGTCAGTAATATGTCTACTAGAAACCCATCTAACAAAGGAGACAACACATGTTTTAAATAGGCCTTCTGCACCCATCTCCTATCACTCCACCTTTTCCAACTATGAAGAGATAGATGTGTATGTGGATAAAGAGGGACAGTGTGTGGCCGTCAAGTGTAAAATATTTGGCAAACTCATGTGTATAGCTGCAATATATATACCACCTCCACATATGTGCACCAAACTAAGGGAGATAAGGGAGTTCTCTGAGAAGGGGGGAGTAATCCCTTTTTTACTGGTGGGGTTTTCAATAATGTGATAGATTTGTTTTTTTTTTTAAATCAGATACTTTTTTATTAAAACAGAATACATACAACAGAATAACAAATCTGCATCCAAATTAAATTTATCACATCTATTACCCCTTTAACTCCCCCTCCCGCCCCCTCCCCCACCCCGGCAGCAACACTTCTCCCCGAAATGTGATAGATTTGTACTGGGATAGGAGTAGTAGACCTCCAGGTATTCAGGATAGTTGTATGACCCCATTTGGCACTCTTATTGGGGAACTTGGAATGGTGGATGCCTGGCGAGTAAGGAATGAGAGGGTATCCTGCTTCTCTTGTTACTCTGCTTTGCATAACACTTTGTCCCGTATTGACATGGCTCTAGCTAGTGATCTGATGGATGCAATGATAAGTGACGTGCAATATCTGACAAGAGTGATTTCAGATCATAGCCCAATTCTAGTGTCCATACGACGGGGGACCCTGACAGGGGGAAGGAGGGGAGAGTGGAAGCTTCATCCAGCATGGGTCCGTCATATTAATATGGGGAATATAGAACGGGATCTTGGGGATTTCTTTATCCACAACGAGGGTAGCACTGGTCCGCTGGTGGTATGGGATGCGATGAAGGCATACCTCAGGGGGCTCCTGTTCAGGGATATCTGTAAACGTAAAACACAGACGAGGCAGGATGAGAAAAATAGCCTGGAGGCCCTAGATAAGGCGCAGCTGGAAGCAATCCCGAGTAATACAACGGACGCGAAGCAAAATTTTAGGAAGGCGCATGAGCAGGTTAATAAGATGCTTTTGGAGAAGGCGGTAAGGAAGCAGGCATTCCAAAAACTGAATTTTTATGAGGAGGGAGAAAAAGTTGATCATCTATTATCGGTCATAGCTGCAGCTCAAAGGAGCAGCTCATTTGTGCATGGTATGGACACGGTGGAGGGGACACAGGTCACTGAGGTTGAAGAGGTCCTGGGGGTCTTTAAAGATTTCTATCGCACACTATATTCTTCCAGCGGTGAGGTAAGGGCGGAAGAGGTGGACTCATTTCTTGAACGATGTGAGCTTCCTGTGTTGTCGGTGGCCGATAGAGATAAATTGGAGTTACCTATTACTATTGATGAACTGGAGGGCGCTCTGCATGGCATGAGCAATGACAAGGCACCGGGAGCAGACGGGCTACCAGTTGAAACTTATAAACAGAAGAAATCCTATTACCCAAACTATTGAAAGTCTTTGAGGTGGCGGACGGGGGAAGGTGTATTGCCTGGATCTATGAGAGAAGCAATAATAGTAGTAATTCCTAAGGAGGATAAAAACCCGAGGCTTCCGGACTCATATAGACCAATCTCGCTATTAACAGCGGACGTGAAACTTCTGGCTAAAGTGTTGTCAAATCAGCTAAGGCTGGTTTCACACTACGTTTATTTAACATGCGTCAGGAACGTTTTTTTGCTGCAAAAGCGGATCCTGCTTTTACAGCAAAAAACGCATGCAAACGCATCTGTTATTTTGCAGGATCCTGTCACTGGATGTTTAGGGGCGGGCATTGGAGTCATGTGATCGGGAGTGAGGGGAACTAGACTGGGAGCCGGCTTCTGACAGCTGCAGACGCTGGTAACCAAGGTAAACATCGGCCTTGGATACCCGATATTTATCTTGGTTACGAGTGTCTGCAGCTGCTAGGAGCCGGGCTGCCTGCACACGTAACCAACATAAATATCGGGTAACTAAGAGAAGTGGTTACCCGATATTTACCTTGGTTACGAGTGTCCGCAGCTCTCAGGTGGGAGAGAGAGGGAGGAGAGGAAGGGGGAAAGACAGAGATAGAGAGGGTGAGGGAGGAGGAGAGAGAGACAGATCACGCGAGACTGGTTCTGGGCATGCTCAGTACTTTCTGGGCATGCTCAGTACAAAAGCAGGATCCTGTCTATCAGCACGCCAGCGTTCACCTGCGTTTGCGTGCTGTTTAGTCAGGATCCGGTGACATGCAGTATTTGTACGCAGCTCAAAAACGCTACAAGTAGCGTTTTTGAAACATGTTAAAAAACTGCAAGTCGCTGGATCCTCACTATAACGCACGCAAACGCAGGTGAACGCATGTTAATGCGAGTCCATTGCAAATGCATTGAAATGAAAACGCATTTGCACTGGATCCGCTTTTCCGCTAAAAAAAAACGTTATGTACGGATGTTAAATAAACGTAGTGTGAAACCAGCCTAACTGGAGTTATATCTAACCTAATACATATGGACCAATCAGGGTTCATGGCCAATAGGTCGACAGCTGCTAATATCAGGAGACTATACCTTAATTTACAGTTGCCGCCTGATAACCCTGGCCAGAGGGTGATCGCTTCGCTAGATGCCCAGACAGCTTTCGATAGTGTTGAGTGGGTGTATCTGTGGAAAATGTTGCAACATATGGGTTTTGGCCCACGGTTTGTAAAGTGGGTGCAGCTGTTGTATAATAGGCCTACTGCTAAAGTGAGAGTTAATGGTATGACTTCCTCAGCGTTTGAGTTACACCAGGGAACGAGGCAGGGCTGCCCACTATCGCCGCTCCTATTTGCTATTGCAATAGAGCCTCTGGCGGCGGCCATTAGGAACTCAAAGGAGATCCATGGATTTAGATATGGAAACTTAGAGGAGAAAATAGCTCTATATGCCGATGACCTATTACTTTTCTTGGGGCATCCGTCAGCCTCATTGGATCATGACATGCAGATAATAGAGAAATTTGGAGAAGTTTCGGGACTGACCATTAAATGGTCTAAATCGAGCCTCTTTAATGTGAATGTGGAAGTAACCTGCACAAATGATGATACTGGGGCTAACAAATTGAAGAGTGTTGACGAATTTAAATATTTAGGCATCCAGATATCTCTGCCAGTAGAAAAATACATACAGGTGAACTTATAGCCGCTTCTTAACAAATTAAGAGCCAAAGTGGATGCCTGGAACAAGCTAGATTTATCGGTTGTTGGAAGAGTTAATTTATTAAAGATGGTAGTAATGCCTAAACTCCTATACATACTGCACAATGCCCCTGTTTGTATTTCAAGAAGAGATGTAAAGGGATAAACTCACTGTTTAGGGACCTGGTGTGGGGAAAAAGTAGCATAGGGTGAGATTGGAGACTTTAGAGGCCGAAGGATGAGTGGGGTCTGGCAATCCCAAATCCGGAATTGTATTATATGGCGGCGCAATGTCAACACCTCAGGGGTGGTCCGATCGGGAGAAAGATGGGGGCATTAAAGAAGTGCTGGAATACATAGTGGGTAGAAGTCCATTGATAATGGGACTAGAGGATGGTGCGTTGGGGCTCCTGGGTGGAACACCTCCTACAATGGCACTTATGAACAAGACCTGGGAGAGGCTGAAAAGGGTGAGAGGGGTGACCCGGTTAACTAAGTTTACACCTATCTGGGATAACCGTAATCTCCCGGAGATTCAGAAAATGGGGAATATTGAGGAATGGAGACGCAAGGGTGTAATATACATGTATCAGATATTGGACGGAGGAATTCTGAAATCGTTCCCACAGTTTACAGAGTGAGTTTCAGTTACCGGCGTCCGGCTGGCTCCACTACAGTCAATTGAAACATGCGATTGCAGCCCAAGCGGCTTAAAAAAGTGTGGCCATACAGACTGACCTGGTACTGGAGTATGTGTGTAAGGGCGGAGGAAGCACTAAAGGGATCATTTGTGGCACATATAAAGATATACTACATACCTTTCTTTTAGACTACCTACTTAAAACTAAATCTAAATGGGAGGAGGAAGTTGGGCCGATAACGGAGGAGGTGTGGGAGAGTATCCTGGAGTATGTACCTAAACTCTCTATGAGCGAACTGGCCAGGTTATCTCACCTATGCGTGATTCACCGGGTATATAGGTCTCCCTTACTGATGTTTAAAATGGGGTTGAAAAGGAATTCGGAGTGTCCAAGGTGTCAGGGATCTGACGCAGGTATTTTTCATATGATGTGGTCTTGACCGAGACTGGTCTCCTTTTGGACTAAGGTTAGTCACAAGATAGGAAAAACATATGGGTGTGTCCTTCCCAGGGAACCATTGATATGCCTATTGGGATACGTTGAGGAGCTTGGGGTTGAAATTACTATGAAAATTGCCATTGCTAGGCTGCTGTATGCGGCAAGAAAGCTAATCGCCAGGTCCTGGATTAAAAAGGACCCCCCAACCAGGGGAGAGTACATTAAAAGGGTGAAATGTATTATTCAGCTGGAGCAGGGAGTGTATGAAAGGGGGAATGTTAAAATGTTTGAGAAGCTATGGCCTTTCTGGCTGCAATGCGGATAGGACGAGTGATGGACCAGTAAACTGATATGAGACGGGGATAGCCATCGGAGACCTCTGATGTGTTTGCTTTATATTATTTGTATTATTAGTAATTCCTCTTGCGCAGCGGAGTGAACTGGACGTTTGCTATATTACAGTTGGAGGATATTCTAAGTATGTACTAAATGGGATGTAGTATTGGGGGAGGAGTGCTGCTGGTGGGGTGGGGTGGGGGAGGGGGGGAAAGGGGTAATTGATATGATAAACTTAATTTGAATGCCGATTTGTTATACTGTTGTATGTATTTTGGTTTGATAAAAAAAAGTATCTGATTTAAAAAAAAAAAAGAAATTGCACCCTCCTGAATAGAAGTGAAACTGGAAGGCAAAACATAAGAAATAAAGACAACGTCCTTCATCAGTTGTACGAACACAAAACAGGCAGTGTCCAACAAAGAGGGAAAGCAACAAACAACCAGAGAGCACCGGTTTGAACCCCAGAGAGGAGCCATGATAATACCTTAGTAGGCATGAAATCCTTCATTGCCTCCCAGACGCATTGTGTGGAGGAATCGTGACAGCACCCTCTTCTAGGGATCACAATCATGCTTTACAATGTCCAGCGTCATCTGCATCTCTATATAAAGCCGGGCGTACCTCTCGGCATTGAGCATGTCCAACGCCAGGTGTAGGCTCACTGCTCATGGTCAGAAGTCATCGCACTTCCGGTCATGCACACTATGTATCTCTGAAGCCAACAACAGAAGAATCCAAGAAAAGGAACACCGGGCACTAATCAGCTCACCGACCTCCCTCCAAGGAAATTCACCTTTCCACTCAAAGTCCGGTACAGCTCACTCCGGCATAGTTACAGCTTTGCTCCGGGCACTGGTGCTCCTTCCAAGCATAAGTCCCATCCATAAGAAGCAAATGAAGAGGAGGGCACTCACCGGGCTGCCGTATATAAAAAGTCTGTTTATTTCATCATCAGGTAAAATATAAAAACAGCGGGGGAGAGGAGGGGGAAATGCACGGCACAGCAGACGACGGACGTTTAGTGCTTAACAAGCAATTCAACAGGTCTACAAACACATGACGTCAGATCCCCTTTCTTATAGGGCAACACCCCACAGAGGAAATATCAGAAACTTATAAAAACATTTTAAAAACATCAATAAACAACAAAAATGCAAATATAATCCACTAGAGAATACTATTCATTCAATTATTAACAGAAATTGTCATTTAATAGAGAAAGATGGGGATCTAACCGATTTGGCAAGACATAGACCAATAGTAGCCTTCAAAAGATGCAAAAGTTTGGGTGATATTTTGGTTAAAAGATATTTGCCACCCACTACCTGGTTGCATAAATATAGCCCAAAAGGGAATTACAAGTGTGGCAGTTGTTCATTTTGCAAGTTTCACTGCACAGATAGACCTCTAAAAATAGGGAACATCTGGCATATTACTAAACAACTGATCACTTGCAAAACCAAAATGGTGGTATATATCATTTTTTGCCCGTGCGGAATGTACTACATCGGGAAAACTATCCGGCCGCTCTTTGTTAGATTTAGAGAGCACCGTAACTCTATAGAGACAGGTATTGGTGCAACTAAAATGATTTCACATGTTAGAGACCTACATGGAGCCAATAAAAATATACTAAATTTTGCTGGTTTAGAGCAAGTGGAGCCCAGAGCAGAAGGAAGAGATCTCCATAACATTCTACTACAAAGGGAAGCTCAATATATAATAAAGTACAATGCTCTGGGCCCGCTAGGGTTAAACGAGAAAAACGATCTCCGTGTTCTTGTACGATTAGAAAAGCCGGAGATTTCTTGCTTTTTTCATGTCTTTGTTATAAGTGTTACAGTCTGATGTTGTTTAGTGATGTTTTTAAAATGTTTTTATACGTTTCTGATATTTCCTCTGTTGGGTGTTGCCCTATAAGAAAGGGGATCTGACGTCATGTCTTTGTAGACCTGATGAAGTGCTGGTTAAGCACGAAACGGCCGTCGTCTGCTGTGCCGTGCATTTCCCCCTCCTCCCTCCCGCTGTTTTTATTTCATGCTGAAACAAAAAGACTTTTTGTATGTGGCAGCCCAGTGAGTGCACTCCTCTTTTGCTTCTTACATCTCTGAAGTCAGGACACGTACAGCTGTTTGTAGCCCAGTGAGTGCCCTCCTCTTTTGCTTCTTACATCTCTGAAGTCAGGACACGTACAGCTGGCTTCAGAGTAAAAAAATCTGTTTGTGTGCTACTACGTATATGCTGAGACTGTTGGGCAAGGATTCTAGATATGCATACAGAACTGCTCGTTCTGGGTGCTAGTATGCTGTCCGCTCTCTCTTCCAAACTGGGCTGGAATAATGAAACACTGGTGGCAGCTACATTATGGCAAGGATTGTTTTGTAGGATTAAGGACAAGCTGGCTGGTCAAGATGTGCCTTCTTCTCTGGCCGACCTGGTTTTGCTAGCTATCCGCATTGACCTCAGGTTCCAAGAATGATCCAGAGAGATGAACCTGGAGAAAAGACTGTTACGCCTGGTTCCTTCATTCCAGAAACCCCATATGCCATGACCCGTAGACTCTGTGACTCCTCCCGAGCCCATGGAAGCGGATCAAATGCATCCAGAAAAGCGCCACTGAGAGATCCATCCCACTGGAGAGGGGTGCTTCTACTGCGGAAGTGCTGCTCACCTGATTCGTTTCTGTCCAAGAATTCCGGGAAACTGCCAACCTGAGGGTCAGTAGGAGAGGCTACCCTAACTGAAAATAAGTTTCATCACTATTTATTTATATCCGTGTTTGTAACTAGTGGCAACACCTGATTCACAGAGTTGGCCTTATTGGACTCTGGTTGCATCGGGAACTTTGTACAGCAGGCCATTGTGGATCAGTATCTGATTCAGGTCCATCAGCTACAAGCTCCCTATGCAGTGTCCTCTGTGGATGGAAAGCACTTGTTAGAGGCTATCCATTTAATCACCGAGCAAGTTGACCTTCAGATGGAAATGCTGCACATGGAGAGAATCCCTTTCTACTTGTTACCAAGAATGTTGCATTTACTGTTATTGAGTCTGCCATGGCTTTGGAGGCATGAACCGATTTTAGAATAGAGATCCAGAGATGTGCTCAGGTCGGGGTCACACCTGTCTCAAAGAATGTTTCTTTTCAGCTCAACCTGTGAGGCCTTCAAATCTTCTGGGTCTGCTGTCTGCCTGCTGGTCCTACTCGGATGTCTTCGACAAGAAGGGAACTGAGACTGCCACCACATAGGCCACGTGATTACCTTATCAACCTCCTTCTTCCTGGTTCCACTTCTCTCCGCGGTCGTATCTACCCTCTGTCTCAGGCGGAGACCCAAGCCATGTCCGAATACATCAAGGAAAACCTGGCAAAAGGATTCATCCAAAAGGTCCTGCTCACCGGCCGGAGCCAGATTCTTCTTTGTCAAGAAAAAGGATGGTTTCCTTCGGCCATGTATTGATGATGGAGGTCTTAACGAAATCACTGTCAAGAATAAATACTGGAATTGTTTGACTCTCCGTGGTTCCAGGATCTTCTCCAAGCTTGACCTCCGTGGTGCGTATAACCTCGTCCAGATATAACCATATGGGTGATGAATGGAAGATTGCTTTTAATGCCCGTAACGGTCACTTTGAGTATCGGGAAATGCAATTTGGGCTCAGCAATGTTCTGGCGATCGTCCAGGAATTTGTGAACGATTTATTTCAGGACCCTCCTCTACCCATGCGGGGTGGTGTACCTGGACGACATCCTGGTGGTCTCTCCTGATCTCTCTACACACAGGAACTACAGAGACTAAGTGAGAATCAATTATACGCCAAATTTGAGAAGTGCCCCCTTGAACTGTCTTCCCTCCCTTTGCTTGGTTACGTAATCTTGGACACCAGCCTGAAGATTGACCCGGACAAGGTGTCGGTGGTGCTGAAGTGGACCTGTCCTGATGGAGTAAAGGTGATTCAACTGTTCGTCAGTTTTGCCAATTATTACCATCAGTTCATCCCTCAGTTTTCTTCCCGGATTCTGCGCATTACTGCCTTGACAAGCAAGAGGGCGAATCCTAAGATGTGGACTCCAGAAGAAGACAGCGCGTTTATCGCCCTCAAGGCCCTTCTTTTCGGCCCGGCGCTGCATAGATCGGACATTAATGGGAAGTTCATCCTGGAAGTGGATGCTTTGTCCTCCAGGGTTGGTGCAGTTCTCACACAGAAGTCTACCTGCTGGTAAGACATTAACCTGCGGTTTCTGTTCCAGGGTCTTCTTTGCTTCTAATCGCAATTCGCTACCGAGCACTGTTAGCGACTAAGATGGCTTTGTAAGCGTGGCAATACCTTCTGGGGGGGTCGGGGGTGCATCCAGTCATCATCTACACTGACCACAAGTACTTACAGTTGGCTCAGAGGCTGAGTCAGTGCTAAACCCGCTGGATGCTGTTCTTCGCTCATTTTGACTTTGTTCTTTACTTCCGGCCGTCCGAGACAAACGTCTAGGCAGATGTAATGCACTTTCCAGGTCCTTTCTACTGCCGATCAAGAAGAAGAGCCTCAACATATTGACCCCCTCTGTGATGTTCCCGGTGGCACCAGTAAACGTGTCTTAAGTCTCACCCGGAAAGACGTTTGTTGCTAAGGCAGATGGGTGTGTGTTGCAACAGGGTCTGTCTCCTAAGCTGGTCGGTGACGCTGAACAAATGAAGACAACTCTGCTGATTTTGCATTACTGGTGGCCAATGCTCCCTAAAGACTATGTGGAATTTGTCTCAGCCTGTCCCTCGTCTGGTCATAACAAAACCTCAAGAGTGAGTACTCTGCTCGTTCCATATAGTGTATGGTCAGCAGCCCAAAATCCAGTTCCCTATGGCGATTTCCCCCAGCAACCCTGCAGCCGATGCTCTCGTCAATACTTTCTTCGATGTCTGGGCGGAGACCAAGTCCTCCTTGGAGCAGTCCTCCATCCAAATGAAGAGTCATACGGATAAGAGACGCCTAGACCTCACTTTGTTCCAGCCAGGAGACAATCCCAGATATGTCTACCTCAAGTTGCTGTCCTACAAGTTAGGTCCCTGCATTATCAGTTTCTTCAAGGTGCTCCAGCTGATCAATGATGTGTCCTACAAGCTAACGCTTCCATCCTGCTTGCGTATTCCCAACTTGTTCCATGTTTCTGTCCTCCAACCTGTCCTGAGCCGCTACTTCCGGGATTCTGGAAAGGGTTCAAAGTAAAAACCTCCTCTTAGAGGACTAGAAGGGGTTTGGTCCTGAGGAGAGATCATGGGAGCCCAATAAGAATAATATGCTAATTTTTCTATTCAGTAAGATGGCGTCGGGGTTGGTGTCTGCGCATAGCGCTTATCTCAGCACCATCTTTCTGAAGTCCGTGTTACCCCCTGTCATTATATTCTTGTGTTCCGGTGTTCTGGAGCGGTCCGGTGTCCTGTAGCGCTCCCTCGGTCACAAAGAGAGCTGAAGAAGCAAGGGCGCATGCGCCGCCCTCAGCCACAAGAATATAATGACGGGGGGGTAACACTGTCTTCAGAAAGATGGCACCGGAGATAAGCGCTATGCACAGGCGCCAACTCCAATGCCATCTTACTGAATAGAAAAATTAGCATAGAGCCACAGAGAGGGGGAGGAATAATAGGCAGGGGGGGTGGGAATCCATGTGCATAACCCACCCTGCTATTATCTGCTGTGGTGAAACTGTCAATCAAAAAACTGACGAATTTTTAAACTTCACTTTCTTGGATTTGAAAGCCTAAACATCCGAGCTGCCCACTAATGGTATGTAGATAATCTGCCTCATAGCACCAGTATAGCACTGGCTTCAGCTTATATACGAAAATCCTGATGATTGGTTCCCTTTAAGGCCTGTTTCACACGTCAGAAAAACACAGATGTTCTTAACTGACATGTAAAACACGCCTATGTCCTTCCGTGTGCCATGATTCACGGCACACGGGGGTTGTCCATGTGCAATTCGTGAAATGTGATCCGTATTCCGTGATTGCACATGGACAAATACTCACCTGTCCCGTTCCTACTCTCCATGGTGCTGAAGTCTCCAGTTCTGCAGCATCCGGCCCCCGCCACTCTCTGTCCTCTGCAGCTAATAATGAATATGCACAACAGTAATGAGCCGGGCAGGAAGCCTGCATCCCCGCACTGCATCCCCGCACTGTCCTGCCCCTCCTCCCCAGCTTCAATGCCAGCACACTCACCAACCCGTCTGTTCCGTCCCTGGTCCCTACTGCCACCTCCCGGGACCTGTGCACGCCGCATAGCTCTCCTGGTAGCAATCTTAGGGCGTGCATGCAGCTTTTCTGAAAGGGCCAATGAGCCCTAACCCGGAAGTGCCTCTCAGCCTATGGCTGAGAGCCACTTGGTATTTAAACTACCGTGGTCTATTCCTAGAAACACGTTGTTAAGGTTGCTTACCTATGTGCTGCTGCTGTGTTACTTAAAATTGTCTGTTTCGTAGTCTCTGCTGCTGCAGCTGAATCGTACCTTATCGGCCAAGCCTGCTGTACTGGCTACTGCTGCATCGTACCATATCAGCCAAATGTGCTTTATCAGAGACTGTCAGTGTCCATATCCCTGGGGTCAGCTGTCACAGCACCGCATCTCCCTGAGTGGCAACTGGTATCTACTTGCAGCCCAAATACACCCTCACCAAATACACCCTCATCAAACAGAGGCTGTGGTGACAAACTGGTGCGTGCCATAGCCACGTCCCTAAGATATTCTGTGTGCTGTAGTTCAGTGGGTCCACTCCCTTCTTGCACCTGCAAGCTTTACATCGTGAAGCCCAGTTGTTAGGTCCTTCCACTACTCCAAAGTCCAAATTATTTGATCCTGTGTACCTGAGATTATGTCTGTTGCAGAACTTTCATGACTCTATTTTGAGTGGTCACCCAGAGGTCCCAGCTACCCTGAAAGCTATTGCTAAACTCTTTTGGTGTTCATCCATGTTTAATGATATTAAAGATTTTGTATCCGTTTGTGAAACTTGCGCACACGCTAAAGGCCATCATAGCCGGGGAATTGGCTGCATTTTGTCCATGAATTTCATCACTGATTTGCTTTTGTCAACTTTCACAGAATTCACAGAAATTCTTCTTTCCAGACCTAATCTTGACCTTCACTGTTAACGGACATTTTTTAATTACATATCAAACCGAGGAATGGGCAACTTGAAAAGACTTTGCTATCTTCCTATAGCCTTCTCCTGCTTTGTGGGCCTGCACCATTTTCAGAGTGCTAGGCAGCTGCTTAGAAGAACCCATGGCTGTTGTTTTTTGGCACAAGGTTAGAGGAGGCTGTGGTGTTATAAAACTGTGAAATTTCCATCACCTGGTCTTTCCTAATGATGGTGAACAAGCCATAAAGGCCCCGTCACACACAACGAGATCGGTAACGAGATCGCTAATGAGATCGTTGCTGCGTCACCGTTTTCGTGACGCAGCAGCGATCTCGTGTGACACCTACCAGCGATCAGGCCCCTGCTGTGAGATCGCTAGTCATTGCTGAATGGTTGGGACCATTTTCTCCAAAGGCGATGTCCTGCTGGGCAGGACGCATCGCTATGTTTGACACTGTGTGACCGGGTCCCAGTGACAGCAGAGATCGTTACACAGGTCGCTACTGAGACCTGTATCGTTACTGAGTCGTTGGTAAGGTCTGACTGTGTGACCTCTCACCAGCGACTTACCAGCGATTCTTCTCAGGCCACATCGTTTTCGGGATCGCTGGTAAGTCGCTAAATGTGACGGGGGCTTAACCCTAACATGGTAATTAAGGACTGAAACTGAAACCTTGATCAAAGTTATCTGAGCACACAAATATCCAAGGGTGGCCACACTTTTCTATCAGCCAATTTTCCTTTTTGTAATTTTTAAAATGTAAAAGATGAAAATAATTTTTATTTTTTGCTTAAAATACAAAGGACATGTGTCATCTGTGACTTTCTGCCTTTTTAGAGATTTCATATTCAACTTGCTTAACTGTTCACAATAACAGCAATTTTCACCAGGGGTGCACAAACGTTTGCATGTCACTGTACTGGCCGTTCGCAGTCCAGTAATGTTTCTATAACAGAAGCTACATGCTGCTTTCCATTTGGAAACACAAACTTTTTGATGCAATTTCCACACAATTGTACGTCTTTTTATGGCTGTATACCATCATATGTGATTGTTTTGAGGTGTGCTAAATACTGCATATATATATTTTATATTATATATTTATATTTTATATATATATATATATATATATATATATATATAATATATATTTGGACCTGATTTCTCACCCTCATGGTTGTTTGGTTGGACCTTTAGTGTTTAACCATTTGGACCCCCTTTTTGTAAAACCCGTTGTGTTATGAATGTGTAAATTATTTGATATGATCTATTTCTTGCTATAAAAATATGTAATAAAAAAAGTTTTATATTTTTGCAAGTAACTAGTTTATGACTCATTCTTTGATAAATTGGACTATGATTCCCAGTTTTTCCTCTTGTTTAGTGATATGCTGCTTTGGAGGTGGATGTGGCCCCCTTATTTCCTGAGCCCTTGTGCAGCTGCACAGGTAGCACTAGTAATGGGGGGCATTTTACTACCGTGTTTTTCCAAAAATAAGACACTGTCTTATACTGTTTTTGCCCCCCCCCCCCCCCCCTCCAAAAAGCACTAGGGCTTTTTTTTTGGAGGAGGTCTTATTTTTGGAGAAACATGGCTGGGGGTTTATCCCCTCCAAAAAAGCAGACGCCCCACTTTCCAGGGGACACATACTTACCAGACCCGGATGTCTGCATGGCTCCCAGGTCCTCCCTGTGATCTCTGGTGGGTGCTGCATGCCGTCCTTCCATGCTTCTGGCTGACTGACACACACACACACACACACACACACACACACACACACACACACACACACACACACACACACACACATTACATCCAGTGTTACAGAATACTTCTGGCTGCAGGGAATGATGGGAGGAAGTCACGTGTCCGGCTCACAGGTCCTGTAAGCAAGCAAGCATTCTTGTGCTCCACTGACCAGCCTCCCAGGATTCTGCCATCCAGAAGAAATCGGTGTCGCTGGATGTGGTGTGTGTGTGATGCGATGTGTGTGATGCGGTGTGTGTGATGCGATGTGTGTGTGATGCGATGTGTGTGTGATGCGATGTGTGTGTGTGTGTGTGTGTGTGTGTGAGATCAGATGTGTGTGGGTGTGTGATCACTGCAGGGCCTCCCGCTCGGCGTCTGTGGAGTGTGATTGTGGGGTGCCCGCTTTCTATAATGAAGTGTACTGCAGTATCTCTAACTTTTTTAGCTGCACGGACACTCCATTATTGAACCGTGGCTAGGGCTTATTTTCGGGGGAGGGCTTATTTTTTGAAAAACACGGTATATGTGTACCGCCCCGGTGCTCGGCGGCCGCCGAGCCTGCTCGGATCTGGACTCGAGTGGTGGCTCGAGCGTCTCCGGACCCGGGGGCCCCAATGGTCACTTCGATCTGAAAGGAAGGGCTGGTGCTTTAGGGGACGTAGGTGTACGGCCGGAGCCATGTTGGTAAGTTCGTGACACCATCCACGGGTTGTGGTGAAGGTGTGCACCACCGCTGCTGTTTTACAGGGCACCCGTGGGAGATATTTGCGCAGCAAGTTGTTAACCCCGCCGTGGGTAGGGATGGTGGCCCCGGGACCCGTTGGCGGAGAGTTGGGCGGTGCAGGGCGACATACGGCCGGAGGGCACTGTTGTACTCATGCTTAGTAACACACACCAGTCTTTGGTAAACTGAGTTGATGGTGGTCGGTGTCCGCAGCCGGCTGCGGTCAGGTCCCCCACCCGGTTGGTGGTCTCTGCCTTTCTCCTGCACTGTGTTGTGTGATGTGGCTGCTTGTGCTTCAGCAACAGGGAATCCGTTCCCCGGCATTGTGTATGTCGGGAAAGCCCTTTGCCCGCAGACGCTGGCACGGGGGATCTCCTGCCTGTGCGGTGGCTTTCTATCCCCCTCGTTGGGCTGTTGTCTTCAGTCGGAACTTGGGTGGGAAAGGACCTATAGTCCTGGCCGCAATCAGTGAATTAACTCAGTCCAGTGGTTTCTGGACCTCGTTTCAGGGTCTGAGTACCCCCTCCTTGTGCTTTGGTTTCCAGTCTGTTCCCTGGGTCGGTACCGGCGGGCCACTACCCTGTCCCGGTCCACCACGGTTCCACCAGGCTGTCTTCCCGGCTCCTGCGGGCAGAGGCCTCCGTATGCCTGCTAGCCAAATGTGCCTGGGCTCCGACCCTGGCACCTGTCAGACTGCCGCAGACCTGTGTCACAGGCCTGCATCTACTCTGCTTCATCTCCTGAACGATCTCTCCTACTCCTCTCCTCCAACTCATCTGACTACTTTTCCTGCCTCAGGCTATCCGAACTCCTCGGTGGGCATGGCCAACCGCCTGACCACACCCCCCTGGTGTGTCCATCAGCACTGAGGAAGGTGGCGTAGGATTTTTGTGGTTGGCTGATGTGACCTAATGTAGGGACAGGTGTTGTACGGGGCCTACCTGTGACTACCTGGCTGGTCCAGGGCGTCACATATAGAATCAATGTAGGGGCCATTACACTGTTTACAGGATTATGATGGAGCCATTATACTGTATGTGAGGAATTATACAGTATGAAGGATTGTGTGGGGTCCATCATATGGTGCGTGTGGAGGAATTCACAGTGGGGGTATCATACTGGCTTTGGGGGCACTTATCTGTTTATACCTGGAGCCAGAAGAAGCTCTTAAGGTTAAACAGGACCTGTGCTCACACAAGACTCCCAGCACATAGTGTAGAACTACAGATCCCAGCACTCTGCAGAGAGACATAGATCCCCTGCTGGACGGCACAACAAATCACAGCCACACTAATGTCACACAGCACTGCGCCTGCGCCCCCAGTGCTGTCCACAGAGCAAATGCGGCACCGCCTAGATGCAGAAACCGGGGTATATGGTTACATGACGGTTACAATGTAAACGTTTCTCTGTATTGTTTACTATGAAGTTTACGTTGTTTTAATCGTCTCCTCATTTCTTTGTCGCTCCATTGGGAGACCCAGACAATTGGGTGTATAGCTATGCCTCCGGAGGCCACACAAAGTATTACACTAAAAGTGTAAAGCCCCTCCCCTTCTGCCTATACACCCCCTGTGCATCACGGGCTCCTCAGTTTTTATGCTTTGTGCGAAGGAGGCAGACATCCACGCATAGCTCCACAGCTTGGTCAGCAGCAGCTGCTGACTAGGTCGGATGGAAGAAAAGAGGGCCCATAACAGGGCCCCCAGCATGCTTCCTTCTCACCCCACTTTGTCGGCGGTGTTGTTAAGGTTGAGGTACCCATTGCGGGTACACAGGCAGGAGCCACATGCTGTTTTCCTTCCCCATCCCTTAATGGGCTCTGGGTGAAGTGGGTCCGGATCAGTCTCCAGGCACTGGGACCGTGCTCCCTCCGCAGCCCCTGGGAATCTGCAGGATAGGAGCTGGATATCGTCAGGGACAAGGCCCTGCTACTCTGAGGTACTCTGTGTCCCCGTGGGGACCGCGCATGGAGCGCTGGTGCCATACACATTACAGCACTGCTGGGTGTGTTAGTGCGCGGGGCATGGAGCGCTTGTGCCAGACACTTTCCAGCGCTGCTGGGTGTGTTAGTGCGCCGGGCATGGAGCGCTTGTGCCAGACACTTTCCAGCACTGCTGGGTGTGTTAGTGCGCCGGGCATGGAGCGCTTGTACCAGACACTTTCCAGCACTGCTGGGTGTGTTAGTGCGCCGGACATGGAGCGTTTGTGCCAGACACTTTCCAGCACTGCTGGAGGTGTTAGTGCGCCGGGGGACTACCGCGCGGCCGCGCGTATTGCCGGCCGCGCTTATAACTTTAGTCCCCGGCTTCTGCGGCCTAGTGTCGTTTATTCCCGCCCACCGGCCTGCCAGTCAGGGGAGGGGCGGGACGCTGCACGGATCGTCAGCGGAGGGCTGGAGCATACATTAGTATCCTCCTCCCTCCTCACTCAGTACAGTGGGGCACTGGATTCCCGCACTTTTCTTGGGCACGCCCACGGTCTCCTCCTCCCCACAGAACGCCGGCAGCCATTCCTGTCAGCGATTCAGACGCTGGAGAGGAGAGACAACACAGGGAGACCCAGGCAGGGAATCTGGTGACCACACAACCGCTCTGAGCGGTCGGTAAGCAGCACCTGTGGTGCTGGCCCCACTGAGTACCGAAGTGTGTATATATATATATATATATATTTATAGGCTATACATTGCACTGTACGGTCGCTCTGTTGATTTTTGGCTATATACCCTCCTGGTTGTTCTCAGAGGAGACAACATGTCATCTGCAAAAAGCAAGGGTGCTAAAGCACAGGCGTACTTTGCAACCTGTACCTCATGTACAGCTGTACTACCGGCAGGTTCCACTGACCCTCATTGTGTGCAATGCTCGGCCCCTGTGGCACTTACTCAGCCGAAGCCTCTGCTACAGGTGGCCCAGGTGGATCCACCTGCTACCACTGTCCAAGTGACAGGGACGGAGTTTGCAGCCTTTGCTGACAAACTGTCTGAGACTATGGATAAATGGTCGGCTAAAATACTGGAAGCATTGCAGTCCAGACCGGTGATTCAGGCCCCGGGCTCTATCCAATCCTTGACCCCTGGTCCCCCTCAATTGGAACAGCAAAGTGCCCCGGGGCTAACCCATAGGTCCCAGGGTGAGGTCTCTGACACGGACCGCAGTCCCAGGCCGCCCAAGCGGGGTCGCTGGGAAATTCCCTCCACTTCATCACACTGTTCAGGGTCCCAGCAGGACTCTCTGGAGGATGAAGCGGAGGTATCAGATCAGGATTCTGATCCTGAAGCCGCTCTCAACCTAGATACACCTGAGGGTGACGCAGTAGTGAATGACCTTATAGCGACCATCAATCAGGTGTTGGATATTTCTCCCCCAGCTCCTCCAATTGAGGAGTCTGCTTCTCAGGAGAAGTTCCGTTTCAGGTTTCCAAAGCGTACATTAAATATGTTTCTGGATCACTCTGACTTCAGAGAGGCAATCCAGAAAAACCGAGACTGTCCAGACAAGCGTTTTTTCAAGCGCCTTAAGGACACACGTTATCCCTTCCCCCCCGAGGTTGTCAAGGGCTGGACTCAGTGTCCTAAGGTGGATCCTCCAATCTCCAGACTGGCGGCTAGATCCATAGTTGCAGTGGAAGATGGGGCTTCACTCAAAGATGCCACTGACAGACAGATGGAACTATGGTTGAAATCCATCTATGAAGCTATAGGCGCGTCTTTTGCCCCAGCATTCGCTGCAGTATGGGCACTCCAAGCTATCTCAGCTTGTCAGGCGCAGATTCATGCAGTAACACGTACATCTGCCCCGCAAGTGGTGTCCTTAACCAATCAGGCGTCGGCGTTTGCGTCCTACGCCATTAATGCTATCCTGGACTCTGCGAGCCGTACGGCGGTGGCATCCGCCAACTCGGTGGTACTCCGCAGGGCCATGTGGCTACGTGAATGGAAGGCAGACTCTGCTTCCAAAAAGTTCTTAACCGGTTTGCCATTGGCTGGCGACCGCTTGTTTGGTGAGCGATTGGATGAAATCATTAAACAATCCAAGGGAAAGGATTCATCCTTACCCCAGTCCAAACCAAACAGACCTCAACCACGGAAGGTACAATCGAGGTTTCGGTCCTTTCGGACCGCGGGCAGATCTCAATTTTCCTCGTCCAAAAGTCCTCAGAAAGATCAGAGGAACTCCGATGCATGGCGGTCTAAGTCACGTCCTAAAAAGACCGCCGGAGGAACCGCTCCCAAAGCGGCCTCCTCATGACTTTCGGCCTCCTCAAACCGCATCCTCGGTCGGTGGCAGGCTCTCCCGCTTTTGCGACGCCTGGCTGCCACAAGTAAAAGACCGATGGGTGAGAGACATTCTTTCTCACGGTTACAGGATAGAGTTCAACTCTCGTCCTCCGACTCGTTTCTTCAGAACATCTCCACCCCCCGACAGAGCCGAGGCTCTTATGCAGGCGGTGGGCACCCTGAAGGCGGAAGGAGTGGTGATCCCGGTTCCTCTTCAGCAACGGGGTCACGGTTTTTACTCCAACTTGTTCGTGGTGCCAAAAAAGGACGGATCCTTCCGTCCCGTTCTGGACCTAAAGCTGCTCAACAAGCATGTGAAAACCAGGCGGTTCCGGATGGAATCGCTCCGCTCCGTCATCGCCTCAATGTCCCAAGGAGATTTCCTGGCATCAATAGACATCAAAGATGCTTATCTCCACGTACCGATTGCGCCAGAGCATCAGCGCTTCCTGCGCTTCGCCATAGGGGACGAACACCTTCAGTTCGTGGCACTACCTTTTGGCCTGGCAACAGCCCCACGGGTCTTCACCAAGGTCATGGCAACAGTGGTGGCAATCCTACACTCTCAGGGACACTCGGTGATCCCTTACTTAGACGATCTACTTGTCAAGGCACCCTCTCAAGGGGCATGCCAACACAGCCTGAACATGGCTCTGGAAACTCTCCAGAGTTTCGGGTGGATCATCAATTTTCCAAAGTCAAATCTGACACCGGCCCAATCACTGACATATCTTGGCATGGAGTTTCATACTCTCTCAGCGATAGTGAAGCTTCCGCTGAACAAACAGCGTTCACTACAGACAGGGGTGCAATCTCTCCTTCATGGTCAGTCACACCCCCTGAGGCGCCTCATGCACTTCCTAGGGAAGATGGTGGCAGCAATGGAGGCAGTTCCTTTTGCGCAGTTTCATCTGCGCCCACTTCAATGGGACATTCTCCGCAAATGGGACAGGAAGTCGACGTCCCTCGACAGGAACGTCTCCCTTTCTCGGGCAGCCAAAGCTTCCCTTCAGTGGTGGCTTCTTCCCACTTCTCTGTCGAAGGGGAAATCCTTCCTGCCCCCATCCTGGGCTGTGGTCACGACGGACGCGAGCCTGTCAGGGTGGGGAGCGGTCTTTCTCCACCACAGGGCTCAGGGGACTTGGACTCAGACAGAGTCCTCCCTTCAGATCAATGTTCTGGAGATAAGGGCAGTGTATCTTGCCCTAAAGGCGTTCCAGCCGTGGCTGAAAGGCAAACAGATCCGAATTCAGTCGGACAACTCCACAGCGGTGGCATACATCAACCACCAAGGCGGGACACGCAGTCGGCAAGCCTTCCAGGAAGTTCGGCGGATTCTGCTGTGGGTGGAAGCCACAGCCTCCACCATATCCGCAGTTCACATCCCGGGCGTAGAAAACTGGGAAGCAGACTTTCTCAGTCGCCAGGGCATGGACGCAGGGGAATGGTCCCTTCACCCGGACGTGTTTCAGGAGATCTGTTGCCGCTGGGGCATGCCGGACGTCGACCTAATGGCGTCCCGACACAACAACAAGGTCCCGACGTTCATGGCACGGTCTCAAGACCACAGAGCTCTGGCGGCAGACGCCTTAGTTCAGGATTGGTCGCAGTTTCAACTCCCTTATGTGTTTCCTCCTCTGGCACTGTTGCCCAGAGTGTTACGCAAGATCAGGGCCGACTGCCGCCGCGCCATCCTCATCGCCCCAGACTGGCCGAGGAGGTCGTGGTACCCGGATCTGTGGCATCTCACGGTCGGCCAACCGTGGGCACTACCAGACCGACCAGACTTGCTGTCTCAAGGGCCGTTTTTCCATCTGAATTCTGCGGCCCTGAACCTGACTGTGTGGCCATTGAGTCCTGGATCCTAGCGTCTTCAGGATTATCTCAAGAGGTCATTGCCACCATGAGACAGGCTAGGAAACCAACGTCCGCCAAGATCTATCACAGGACGTGGAAAATATTCCTGTCGTGGTGTTCTGCTCAGGGTGTTTCTCCCTGGCCGTTTACCTTGCCCACTTTTCTGTCCTTCCTTCAGTCCGGATTAGAAAAGGGTTTGTCACTAGGCTCCCTTAAGGGACAAGTCTCTGCGCTCTCTGTGTTTTTTCAGAAGCGCCTAGCCAGACTTCCACAGGTACGCACGTTCCTGCAGGGGGTTTGTCATATCGTACCTCCTTACAAGCGTCCGTTAGAACCCTGGGATCTGAACAGGGTGCTGATGGTTCTTCAGAAACAACCGTTCGAGCCAATGAGGGATATCTCTCTCTCACGCCTTTCGCAGAAGGTGGTTTTCCTAGTAGCAGTCACTTCGCTTCGGAGAGTGTCTGAGCTAGCAGCGCTGTCATGCAAAGCCCCCTTCCTGGTGTTTCACCAGGACAAGGTGGTTCTGCGTCCGGTTCCGGACTTTCTCCCTAAGGTGGTATCCCCCTTTCATCTCAATCAGGATATCTCCTTACCCTCTTTTTGTCCTCATCCAGTTCACCAATGTAAAAAGGATTTGCACTTGTTAGATCTGGTGAGAGCACTCAGATTCTACATTTCTCGTACGGCGCCCCTGCGCCGCTCGGATGCACTCTTTGTCCTTGTCGCTGGCCAGCGTAAAGGGACACAAGCTTCCAAATCAACCCTGGCTCGGTGGATCAAGGAACCAATTCTCGAGGCTTATCGTTCCTCCGGGCTTCCGGTTCCCTCAGGGCTGAAGGCCCATTCTACCAGGGCCGTGGGAGCGTCCTGGGCTTTGCGGCACCAGGCTACGGCTCAGCAGGTGTGTCAGGCGGCTACCTGGTCGAGCCTGCACACTTTTACGAAACACTATCAGGTGCATACCTATGCTTCGGCAGATGCCAGCCTAGGTAGGCGAGTCCTTCAGGCGGCGGTTGCCCACCTGTAGGACGGAGCCGGTTGCGGCTCTATTATGAGGTATTATTTACCCACCCAGGGACTGCTTTTGGACGTCCCAATTGTCTGGGTCTCCCAATGGAGCGACAAAGAAGAAGGGAATTTTGTTTACTTACCGTAAATTCCTTTTCTTCTAGCTCCAATTGGGAGACCCAGCACCCGCCCCTGTTTTTTGTGTACACATGTTGTTCATGTTGAATGGTTTCAGTTCTCCGATATTCCTTCGGATTGAATTTACTTTAAACCAATTATAATTTTTTCCTCCTTCTTGCTTTTGCACCAAAACTGAGGAGCCCGTGAGCACGGGGGGTGTATAGGCAGAAGGGGAGGGGCTTTACACTTTTAGTGTAATACTTTGTGTGGCCTCCGGAGGCATAGCTATACACCCAATTGTCTGGGTCTCCCAATTGGAGCTAGAAGAAAAGGAATTTACGGTAAGTAAACAAAATTCCCTTCTTTTCCATTCAGATTCCTATAATAAAGAATCCTCTGCTGATCACATCTCTGCGAGAACGAAGGACAGAGGCAAGATGGCGGAGAGGATAATACACCTCACCCTGGAGATAATCTTCCATCTTACTGGAGAGGTGAGAGGCTCTGATGTCATCACATTACATCATTATCTATGGGAATAACCGAGGATATGACCGGGGAGGTGAGAGGCTCTGATGTCATCACATTACATCATTATCTATGGGAATAACAGAAGATATGACCGGGGAGGTGAGAGGCTCTGATGTCATCACATTACATCATTATCTATGGGAATAATAGAGGATATGACCGGGGAGGTGAGAGGCTCTGATGTAATCACATTACATCATTATCTATGGGAATAACAGAGGATATGACCGGGGAGGTGATGGACTCTGGAAATGTCTGTAGTGATATTATTAATGTCTCCACACTCAGGATTACACAGTAGTGAAGACCTCTAGTGATCGCTCTCAGGCTCCTGTGTCTGAAGGACAGGGAGGAACCATGAGCCCAATCCCGGGGCCTCCACCTCATCCCCGGATACATGAGGACATCAAAGACCAGAAGATCCTAGAACTCACCCACAAGATGCTGGAGCTGCTGACTGGAGAGGTGACACTGCTGGGAATGCTGGGACATTTATACAGGACGGCACTGGAGTATTCTGGGTGATGATGGTATCATTGTGTTGTCAGGTTCCTATAAGGTGTCAGGACGTCACCGTCTATTTCTCCATGGAGGAGTGGGAGTATCTAGAAGGACACAAGGACCTACTGGTCATCAAGGAGGTGATGATGGAGGAGCACCAGCCCCGCCCATCACCAGGTAATAGACAGGACTGAATACACCCACCCTATAATTATCTGTATGTAATGATGTCCGTCTTGTCTGTGTCTCCTGCAGGTCTCTCCAGTACAAGGACGACCCCAGAGAGATGTCCCGCTCCTCCTCCTCCCCAGGATCCTCAGGTAGATGGAGATCTCCCCTATGAGGTGTAGACGGCTGTGACCTCCTTGTGTTCAGTCTTGTTTTCTCTAGTCACCCTCCAGGACAGCACCACAGCAGGAGTTAACTCTCTGACCAAATAGGAATAGGAAACCGAGTCCCTTCCCACCTCCCATTTCCAGTTTTGTTTCCTGTCCTTATGAGGGCATGAACAGGTTACCTGCGGTGCTTCGTGGCTGGTGACCAGAACACTGCTACAGCAAAATTCCACCTTTATACCAGGTAGCTGAGGTCAGAGCTCACTCGCTTTCTCCTTCATCGCTGATCTGCAAAGGCAGCGGTACTATCAAATTCTGCAAGAAGGGCCCTGTGGTTCAAGTTCTGGAGCAGTGATGCTACATCAAAGATCTGGCTTTTCTCCATCCCCTTCCAGGGAGAGTACATCTCCAGTCTGGCTCTAAACGAGTTACTAGAAAGGGCAATCGAAAGTCACTACCAGAGCATAAAACGATAAAAAATATTTTCAGAGCCAGCCATTTCAGTATAGAGGTCAAGGTAAAACAGGATGGTGGAGTTACCTAAAAGGATGAAAAGGCAGGAACATTTTTACCTCCCAGAGGTCGAACGATTGGAACTAGCATCAGGAGAAACAATGACGCCAACATAGTAGGAGGCCACATCTTAAAATTCCCTCCCAATGGCAAATTATTTCATCAAGCCAGTGGGTCCTAAATACTATCAGAGACGGGTTGAAGATTGAGCTCTCCTCCTATCCTCCACGACATCTAAGACTCACCTGTACTTCCTTTCAGGGTTGGCAGGACCCGCTCATGTAAGGTCTTCGAGAGCTCCAGAGGTCTGGGGTAATATCACCACTTCCAGAGACAGAGGTCAGACAAGGCCGCTACTTTCAGTTATTCTTGATAAAGAAACCCAATGGCTCGCACAGGGTTTTAATAAACTTAAAACCCTTGAACGAGTACTTAACCTACAGACGGTTTAAAATGGAATCAGTCAAGTCCATAATTCCACTAATCAGGTGCAATTTCGTAATGGCAACAATCGACCTAAAGGATGCCTACTACCATATCCTAATCCACCAGTCTCACAAGAAATTCTTGGAGTTTGTGGTGTCTCACAACCGGTAGATATTACACTACTACCCGTACAACGTAAACCCATTCGGCATCTGCTCAGCTCGTTGTGTGTTCACCAAGCTGATGGCAGAGGTTGTGGCTTTCATTAGGGAACAAGACTTCTGCATTGTTCCCTACCTCAATGGCTTCCTTGTCCTTGCTCCTCAACTCCGGTACTCCAACAGCACATACAGATAACCCTCGAGGTCCTAAAGAAGTTGGGGTGGAAGGTAAATCCAAGGAAGTCCGATCTGAAACCCTCCACAAGGAAGAATTTCCACAGAATCCCACTAGACTCAAGCAAGCAAACATCCTTCCTGCCCAGGGAAAATCAGTCAGAAATCAATTCCAAATCTCAGCGATACACAGAGATTGGTAACACTGAGGTTGACAATGTCAATACTGGGATCTATGACATTGTACATCCAAGCAGTAGCCTAGGCCCAGGCCCGCATGAGAATCCTGCAGACACACATCTGTGTGAATGTCAGTTATGCTTTGGCTGCTGGGAGGCTCCCTCTTGTGGCCAGGAATGGTTTGGACAGAAACCAGGTGTGTTGAGCAATGGGCGGTTCCATTGCTAACTCTCTGCTTATTTAAATCCTGGTCTGATAGCAGGCTATGCCGGATGTCAGTTGTTCTTTGTTCACTAGCCTGCTTCAGACCACATCTACCTCAGATAAATGCTTTGCTCTTTATTTGTTGCTTTGTGCTTTTTGCTCTTATCTGAGTTTGTCATTTGCTGTGGTTGTTTTCAGTTTATTTGCATGCAGGGATCTTCCCTCTCAGTTGCTTAGCTGGGAAACTCCCTGCAGTTATGTTTGGAGTATTGCTCCTATAAGTCCATGTGTTTGTGGCTTTTTTGAATTTGTAATGATTCCTGTTTTCTGTTCATTGGTATGACAAGAGCGCCTGGTATAGGACGGAGTGCAGATCGTGCGATCTGAGGGCTTTTTTGTACTATCAGGAATTTGGAATTTTGTAGGGTTTTTCTCTAGCCACCATCAGCCCCTTTCCTGTCCTTTCCTATTTTAGTCAGTGGGGGCCTCACCTTTGCTAATCCTATGATCTATCTGTGTATTATGTTTTCCTATATCACCGCAGTCTTTGATTGTGGGGGGCTTGCTATTCTTTATCTATTTTCTGAGGTAGAGAGTTATTCATCTTTCCTTCCTTTAGGATAGCTAGTTCTCCGGCTGGGTTCGCGGTGCACAGGATGTTAGTTCACCCCTCGGCTACTTCTAGTGTTGATGGTTAGTAAGGGGATGGCGGCCAGTTTAGTTGCCAATGTTCTTGTCACCTTTTACCAATGATTTATGGTGGTCTTCCATGGTTCCGGATCATAATAGTATATCCGTCCTACAAATTTAAAGGGTACTCTTAAGAAGGAAAAATAAAAAAATAAGGTGTGCTGAAAATTGGTTTTTTTTTGTGTTTCTCTTTTTCTTTGGGTTTTGTGGAAGATTTCTTTTTTCTAGCATGGATGAATTGGGTGAGCGTGTTGCTCATCTTGATGCTAAGGTTCGTCATATAGAGTCTTTTCTTGCACAGACTCCCCTTGCAGAGCCTAAGATTCTTGTTCCTGAATTTTTTTCGGGAGATAGGTCAAGATTTTTGAGTTTCAAAAATAATTGTAAATTATTTTTTGACCTTCGCCCTAAGTCCTCAGGGAATCCCGTACAGCAGGTTAAGATTGTCATCTCCTTACTGCGTGTTGAACCTCAGGACTGGGCCTTCTCTTTAGCGTCTGATGATCCGAATCTCAGTGATGTGGAGTCCTTTTTTCAGGGCTTGGGTTTATTATATGATGAACCCAATATTGTGGACTAAGCAGAAAAGGCCTTGTCCTTAACTCAGGGTTTGGATTCTGCTGAAACTTTTTGTCAGAAGTTTCGAAAGTGGGCGGTCCTTACCAAATGGAATGATGACGCGCTTGCGGCTCTTTTTCGGAAGGGTATTGCTGATACAGTGAAGGATGTAATGGTGGGATTCCCCATCCCTTCTGGTCTTGATGCCTCTATGACCTTGGCCATTCAGATTGATAGGCGGTTGCGTGAGCGCAGGAAGATACCTGCTGGTTTTGTTCCTGTGGAACAGCCTTTGGAGCCTATGGAGTGTGATAGGGTCCTCTCTAATGCTAGTCGGCAGGGGTTCAGACGGAAGAATAGACTGTGCTTCTATTGTGGAGTCGCTTCTCATAATATCTGTCTGCCCTAAACGTGAAAGGAGATTGGCTACTTCTGTTACTGTGGGTTCTTTGCAACCAAAGTTTCTTTTGTCTGTCACATTGCTTTGCTCATTGTCTTCCTTTTCTGCATTTGCCTTTGTGGACTCAGGGGCAGCGCTCAATTTGATGGATTTTGGGTTTGCTAGGGATTGTGGTTTCCCCATGGTTCCTTTGCAAACTCCTATTCCTTTAAGGGGCATTGATGCTACCCGTTTGGCAGAAAATAAACCCCAATTTTGGACCCAGGTGCCTATGAAAGTTGCACCAGCGCATCAGGAAACTTGTACATTTTTAGTATTGCATAATCTACAGGATACCTTGGTACTGGGATTTCCGTGGTTGCAGACCCATAATCCAGTTCTTGACTGGAGATCCTTGTCGGTAGCTAGTTGGGGTTGTCAAGGTTTGCATCAGGACCTTTCCGTGTCATCCACGTCTGCTCAGGCAGTTGATGTTCCGGCCTTCTTGTCTGATTTCCGTGACGTATTTAATGACCAGGAATCTGATTCTCTGACCCCACACCGGGACTGTGACTGTGCCATTGAGCTGGTGCCGGGTTGTAAATTTTCCAAGGGGTGGATTTTCAAGTCTGTGCCCAAACATGATGCCATGCGGTCATACATCAGGGAATCATTGGAGAAGGGGCACATTCGGCCCTCATCTTCTCCTTTGGGTGCTGGCTTTTTCTTTGTTGCTAAGAAAGATGGGTCGTTGAGGCCTTGTATTGATTACCGTCTTCTTAATAAAATTACAGTCAAATATCAGTACCCTTTGCCTCTGATGTCAGATCTTTTCGCTAGAGTGAAGAGCGCCAAATGGTTTACGAAACTGGATCTCAAGGGTGCGTATAATTTCATCCGTATTAAGGAGGGTGATGAATGGAAGACGGCTTTTAATACTCCTGAGGGGCATTTTGAGTACCTAGTGATGCCTTTTGGACTCACTAATGCACCCTCAGTCTTCCAGGCCTTCATGAATAATATTTTTCGGGACCTTATTGGTAAATTTGGTAAATTTTTGATTGTGTATTTGGATGACATCTTGATTTTTTCTGACGATTGGGACTCTCATGTTGGGCAAGTACGGGCTGTTTTTCCGATACTTAAGGATCATGCACTGTACGTTAAGGGGTCAAAGTGCCTCTTTAAGGTGCAAAGGATTTCCTTTTTGGGCTTCATCTTGTCTCCCGCTATCGAAATGGACCCGGTTAAGGTTCAGGCTATTTACGACTGGGTGCAACAGACTTCTTTAAAATCCCTGCAGCAGTTTTTGGGGTTTGCTAATTTGTACCGTAAATTTATAGCCAATTTTTCTGCCATTGTCAAACCTCTGACAGATTTGACCAAGAAGGGAGCTGATGCTGAGCATTTGGACCTCAGAGGCGATTGTGGCCTTCCAGGAGCTTAAAAGGTGATTCACTTCTGCCCCAGTCCTGCAGCAAACTGATGTGTCTCGCCCATTTCAAGTTGAGATCGATGCCTCAGAGATCGGAGCTGGAGCTGTTCTGACTTAACGAGACGCTACTTCGGGTAAAATTAAGCCCTGTGCCTTTTTCTCTCGGAAGTTTGCTCCTTCTGAACGGAATTATGATGTGGGGAACCGGGAATTATTGGCTATGAAGTGGGCATTTGAAGAGTAGAGACATTGGTTGGAGGGGGCTAGACATCAAGTTGTGGTGCTTACAGACCACAAGAATCTCATCTATCTGGAATCGGCCAAGAGGTTGCATCCTCGGCAGGCCAGGTGGGCTTTGTTTTTTACCCGGTTTAATTTTGTGGTCTCTTTTTTGCCGGGAACCAAGAATGTTAAGGCCGATGCCCTTTCCAGGAGTTTCTGTGCTGACTCTTTGGAGGTTGTCGAGCCGTCTACTATCCTGAATGATGGTGTAGCTTTCTCGGCCATTACGCCTGATCTGCGGTTGGCACTGGCGGAATTTCAGGGGGATAAACCTGAGAGATGTCCTGCGGGGAAACTGTTTGTCCCGGACCAATGGAGAGACCGAATTCTCTCTGAGGTTCATTGCTCTTTTGGCTGGTCATCCTGGCATTTTTGGTACTCGGGATCTTGTGAGACGCTCTTTTTGGTGGCCTTCTCTCTCCCGGGATGTCCGTCGTTTTGTGCAGTCGTGTGGAGTTTGTTCTAGGTCCAAGCCCTGTTGTTCACGTTCTAGTGGGCTGTTATTGCCTTTGCCGGTACCCAAGAAACCTTGGACGCACATCTCTATGGATTTTATTTCAGAGCTTCCCGTCTCTCAGAAAATGACTGTGATTTGGGTGATCTGTGATAGATTCTCCAAGATGGTCCACTTGGTTCCCCTACCTAAGTTGCCGTCTTCATCAGAGTTGGTGCCTTTGTTTTTCCAACATGTTGTTCGTTTGCATGGTATTCCCGAAAATATTGTTTCTGACAGAGGGGTGCAGTTTGTATCCAGGTTTTGGAGGAATTTTTTGCTCCAAATTGGGTGTTCAGCTGTCTTTCTCCTTGGCGTTTCATCCTCAGACCAACGGTCAGACTGAAAGGGCTAACCAGGCCCTGGAGACCTATTTACGGTGTTTTGTTTCTGCGGATCAGGATGACTGGGTTTCGATTTTGCCTTTGGCTGAATTTGCCCTTAACAATAGAGCTAGCTCTACCACATTGGTGTCCCCCTTTTTCTGCAATTTTGGGTATCACCCCAGGTTCCTCTCGGGGCAGCTTGAGGCGTCTGATTGTCCAGGGGTGGATTCGGTGGTAAACAGAATGCAGCAGATTTGGGGGCAGGTAGTGGATAAATTGTTTCAGTCCCAAGAAACTGCCCAAAAGTTTGCCAACCGGCGTCGGACTGTTGGTCCCTGGTTTAAAGTGGGGGACATGGTGTGGTTGTCCTCTAAAAATATTCCTATGAGAGTTCCATCTCCTAAATTTAAGCCCAGATTTATTGGACCTTATAAGATTTCGGAGATTATCAACCCTGTATCTTTCCGTTTGACTCTGCCTGTGTCATTTAAGATTCACAAGGTCTTCCATAAGTTCTTGTTGAAGAAACATGTGGAGCCAACGGTTCCTACAGCAGCGCCTCCTGACCCTGTTTTTGGACAAGGGGATCTGGAGTATGAGGTTGAAAAAATTCTAGATTCCTGTCGCAGTAGGCGACAGCTTCAGTACCTTGTGAAATGGAAGGGTTATGGGCAGGCGAATAACTCTTGGGTTGTGGCTTCTGACATTCATGCGGACAGGTTGGTTCGCGCCTTCCATCATGCTCATCCCGAGCGACCCGGTGGCGTTGGTGAGGGTTCGGTGACCCCTCCTCAAGGGGGGGGGGTAATGTTGTGAATGTCAGTTATGCTTTGGCTGCTGGAAGGCTCCCTCTTGTGGCCAGGAATGGTTTGGACAGAAACCAGGTGTGTTGAGCAATGGGCGTTTCCATTGCTAACTCTCTCTGCTTATTTAAATCCTGATCTGATAGCAGGCTATGCCGGATGTCAGTTGTTCTTTATTCACTAGCCTGCTTCAGACCACATCTACCTCAGATAAATGCTTTGCTCTTTATTTGTTGCTTTGTGCTTTTTGCTCTTATCTGAGTTTGTCATTTGCTGTGGTTGTTTTCAGTTTATTTGCATGCAGGGATCTTCCCTCTCAGTTGCTTAGCTGGGAAACTCCCTGCAGTTATGTTTGGAGTATTGCTCCTATAAGTCCATGTGTTTGTGGCTTTTTTGAATTTGTAATGATTCCTGTTTTCTGTTCATTGGTATGACAAGAGCGCCTGGTATAGGACGGAGTGCAGATCGTGCGATCTGAGGGCTTTTTTGTACTATCAGGAATTTGGAATTTTGTAGGGTTTTTCTCTGGCTACCATCAGCCCCTTTCCTGTCCTTTTCTATTTTAGTCAGTGGGGGCCTCACCTTTTGCTAATCCTATGATCTATCTGTGTATTGTGTTTTCCTATATCACCGCAGTCTTTGATTGTGGGGGGCTTGCTATTCTTTATCTATTTTCTGAGGTAGAGAGTTATTCATCTTTCCTTCCTTTTAGGATAGCTAGTTCTCCGGCTGGGTTCGCGGTGCACAGGATGTTAGTTCACCCATCGGCTATTTCTAGTTGTGATGGTTAGTAAGGGGAAGGCGGCCAGATTAGTTGCCAATGCTCTTGTCACCTTTTACCAATGATTTATGGTGGTCTTCCATGGTTCCGTATCATAACACACATCCTAGCCTCTTGGGACGAATCGCTGTTATGGTCATGAGACCACAAAAGATCTTGCAAAAAAAACATAAACGATGATTGAAGATAATGCACAAGAGTAGTTGGAAACTTAGCTGGCTGCAATTCACTAACTGCACAAATACAAATAGAAGTAGCAGTGGAGCGTTCCTAACCAACGTAGACTCCTCTTCACCGCCGGAGAACTAACCTCAAAGATGAAATGAGGAATCTTGACTTGCCTCAGAATTGCCCCAAAGGAAAGAGACAAGCCCCCAACATATAACGACGGTGATATAAGAAAAAACAACACACAGATGGAAAGTATAGGGTTAAGCAAAGTGAGTCCCTGCTAGCTAGATACAAAAGGAAAGGATAGATTTCCTAGTTACAGCCACTAAAAACCCTTAAAGAAATACCAACACCTGATAATCAAAAATTCCTTAAAAAGATCACACGATCTTTCCTCCAACTATATCAGGAATTCTTGTGCAAATACATGAGATACAAAAATACACACTCTAGATTAGATTAGACTGGGAGCAAAACTCCCTTTCTTGCTGGGAATAAATAGTCCTCCAAACAAAGTGCAGGGAGAGCACTTATTCACATGCAAGAAACAAAAAGGTGCATGAGAACTAATTAAATCTCAGAAGGAAAAAATAAAAATACTTATGAGGCATAGCTGCAGACCAGGATGGCATGTAAACAAAACCGACGCAAAGGAACGAAAAAATCGCTGCAGAAATCATTCCTGGAGAGTCCAAAAAAGGAGCAGAAAAAATGCATAAACAGAACTTGCAGGGAAAGGCAAAAGCCTCAAAGCTGGAGGACAAAGTTCCGGACATTTTCTCATTGAGCAGAAACAATTATCACCAGCAAAGGCTAGACAGAAATTGTCTTCCTTTATTTCTCCAGGCTGGACTCCATAGGCTTCCTGGAACAGCAATCATCTCCTGCACCTGTCTGAGCAACAGATGCAGAATCGGACCCACTACCGGCACTAGCCACCAGAGGGAGCGCAGAAACACTCTCGGGAACAGCACCATGTCTAATGATATTCACAACATATCGCCCAGGTCCTTAGACAAGAAGGTCCTTCTACCTGGGCGGATAAGAGTATAACTTTTATTGTAGATGTCCAAGAAAGTATGCCAGCCAGAGAGGTTGGGGAGCAATGGTCTAACAAATATCCTTCCAGGGACTCTGCACGCGACATCAGCTGCAAGTCTTCCCCTGTCAGGGAACTGAAAATAGTAGTCTACACTGTGTGCAGACGTATTAGGCAAATGAGTAGTTTGATCACATGACAATTTTTATACATGTCCTACTCCAAGCTTTATAGGCTAGAGAGCCAACTACCAATTAAGTAAATCAGGGGATGTGTATCTCTGTAATGAGGAGGGGTGTGGTGTAATGACATCAACACCCTATATAAGGGGTGCATACTTATTAGACAACTTCCTTTCCTTTGGAAATATGGGTCAGAAAAGAGGTTTGAAGGGCTCTGAAAAGTCCAAAATTGTGAGATGTCTTGCAAAGGGGTGCAGCAATCTTGAAATTGCCAAACGTTTGAAGCGTGATTAAGCGCTTCATTGCAAATAGCCAACAGGATTGTTAGAGGCATGTTGGGCAAAAAAGGCGCAAAATAATTGCTCATCAATTGAGGAAAATCAAGCGTGAAGCTGCCAAGATGCCATTTTCCACCAGTTTGGCCATATTTCATAGCTGCAACTTTACTGGAGTATCAAAAAGCACAAGGTGTACCATACTCAGGGACATGGCCAAGGTAAGGAAGGCTGAAAAATGGCCACCTTTTGAACAAGAAACATAACATAAAATGTCAAAACTGGGCCAAGAAATATCTTAAGAAGGATTTTTCAAAGGTTTTATGGACTGATGAAATGACAGTGACTCTTGATGGGCCAGAGGCTGATCAGTAAAGGACAGATAGCTCCACTCCGACTCAGACACCAGCAAGATGGAGATAGGGTACTGGTATGGGCTGGCATTATCCAAGATAAACTTGTGGGACCTTTTCGGGTTGAGGATGGAGTGAAGCTCAACTCCCAGACCTACTGCCAGTTTCTGGACGACAACTTCTTAAAGCAGTGGTACAGGAAGAAGTCGGTATCGTTAAAAAAAACCCATGCTTTTCATGCAGGACAATGCTCCATCACATGCATCCAACTACTCCACAGCGTGTCTGGCCAGTAAAGGTCTAAAAGATGAAAAAATAATGACATGGCCCCCTTGTTCACCTGATTTGAACCCCATAGAGAACCTGTGGTCCCTCATAAAATGTGAGATCTACAGGGAGGGAAAACAGTACACCTCTTGGAACAGTGTCTGGGAGGCTGTGGTGGCTGCTACATGCAATGTTGATCGTAAACATATCAAGCAACTGACAGAATCTATGAATGGTAGGTTGTGGAGTGTCATCATAAAGAAAGGTGGCTATATTGGTCACTAATTTTTTTCGGTTTTATTTTTGCATGTCAGAAATGTTTGTCTAAATTTTGTGCAGTTATATTGGTTGACCTTGTGAAAATACACAAGTGAGATGGGAATATATTTTGTTTTTATTAAGTTGCCTAATAAGTCTACACAGTAATAGTTACCTGCACAAACAGATATCCTCCTAAGATAGCCAAATCTAAAAAAAAAACACTCCAACTTCCAAAAATATTAAGCTCTGATATGTATGAGTCTTTTGAGTTGATTTAGAACGTAGTTGTTGATCAATAATAAAAAAAATCCGCTAAAATACAACTTGCCTAATAAGTCTGCACCCAGTGTAGGTTCTCAAAGCTGCAGTTACTCTCATCAGCCTAGCCCAAGAAGCATACACCAAATATACAACCCCCCCACCAGGGTCCACTCTTCTTCTTCTTCTTTTTTTTTTTTTTTTTTACCCATTACCTCCACAGGTCGAACTTGGTGGTTTGTCTTCTGACGCCACTCTCCTGAAAGCCAGAGGCTAGCCTGTCGGACAGGGTAATCGAAACCCTTCAGACGTGCAGCACACCAGTAACAAACGCCATTTATAATAAAATATGGAACCCCTGGTGTAAACCCAATATTCCAGACCCATTCCGTCCTAGCATAGCTCAAATCTTAGGGGTACTTTGCACACTGCGACCATCGCTAGCGATCTCGTTAGCAATGTGAAAATCTAGATCGCAAGTGCGATCTTTCTAGGTCGCACATGCGTAAAATTACTTATGTGCGATCCCGAAAGATCGCACTTGTGATCTAGAATTTCACATCGCTAGCGATGGTCACAGCGTGCAAAGTGCCTCTTACTGTTTCTGCAGAATGGGCTAAAGAAAGATCTCAGACCTGGAACACTTAAGGTCCAAATCTCGGCTCTAGGTTCCTACTTTCATCAAAACCTTGCAGGCCACCATTGGATCAAAAGTTTCATGTCAGTTAGGTTAAGACCCAGACAAGTCAACCTAGTTCCCCTTTTGGATTTGAAAATAGTTCTTAAAGGACTTACACAACCTCCCCTTTGAGCCAGTTACCGCTTCAAACCTAAGAATCTTATCCTGGAAAACCACCTTCCTGGTGGCAATTACCACAGCCAAACGAAAAGGTGAACTCTAGGCTTTGTCAACAAGAGAACCGTACATATGAATTTGCAAAGACAGAATACTATTTCGCTTAGATTAGTCATTCCTTCCAAAGGTATTATGAGTTTTACAGTTCCTAGGACATTGTGTTACTATTCTTCTGCCAAAAGTCTACCAATTATAAAGAAGTGGAATTCCATTCCTTAGATGTACATAGAGGAGTAATGAACTACCTTCCAAGAACCAAGCCCTTGCAGAAGGACCAAAGTCTCTTGTCTAAATCATTGGTCAAACCACAGGCAAGAAAGCTGCCAAGAGTACAATCACTAACTGGATTAAAAATGCAATCAGCGAAGCATGCAAGAACCAGGGTCTCACAGCTCATTTTACCAGATCAGTGTCCGGCTTTTGGGCCGAGAAACCAGACTCCTCCATTGAGCAGATTTGCAGAGTCACCACTTGGTCCTCAGTCCATACCTTCTTAAAGCATTATAGGCTATATTTGCTATCTAATAAAGACCTATCCTTTGGTCGAAATGTCCTTAAAGCTGTTGGCCGCCCCCCCTAAGTGTACTTGTTGGTACTCCTCCTGTGGTGCTGTTGTGGATGGAGAATAAAGAAAATAGAATTTATCTTACCGGTAATTCAGTTTCTAGGAACCCTTCATGACAGCACGGTTATTCCCTCTCTGTACGTTTTGCACTTAATGGCTTATTTCTGAAATAAAAGATTTAGACCATTCATGCTAGTGTGGTTTCTTGAAAAAAACAACACTGCAGATGGGAGGTGGGAAGAGGTTATTTCTTTATCGCTTCATTGGGGGACACAGGAAACCATGGGTGTATGCTGCTGGGACTAGGAGGTGACACTATGCAAATAAGAAAGATGGCTCCTCCCCCGCAGTATACACCCACTGACTGGAGCTGAGGAGATCAGTTTTTGCTTAGTGTCCGAGGAGGTTGGACACACAGGGGCTGCTCTCAGCCCCTCAGGTTTGTATTGTTGTGTTTTATTAATGTTTTCCCTTTGTTTTTCAGACACAGCTCGTCGGGCGACAGGGTGTAATCGCTCACACTGCTCTCCCTCTAGAGACCGGTCGCACAGAAGTGGGGTCCGTCCGCCACTTCCGTTGTCCTCCGTGTCAGTCTGGCAGGACCCTACCCCCCTAACACTCTGAAGACTGTTTGGGGGGCATCCGCACAGAGGGACAGGCGGATGGTCCTTGCCCCCCTCCCCAAACTCTCTTGCTTCCGAGCCTGATTGTGGGGTAGGAAGACGAAGACCGTACCCAGGATGGAGAGGTACCTTTCCGGTTTCCCCTAGACTATGCCCGGGACGACCGTCGAGACGTCTTCGCTCGCCTTCCAGGATGGATCCAGGATCACCTCAAGACAAGCTGGGACCTCAGATAAGTACTCCACTCCCCCCTCCTCTTCCCCGTCCCGAGTTATGGGGAGGGATCCCGGGTATAGAAACCCACAGTCTTTTCCACCTGGGTCAGGGGGTCCCATATCTCCCCTAGAACCCCTCACCTTAGGCCCCTTGGTAGTTATTTCCCCGGTTCCGTGACCTCCCTGCGTTCCACCAACCGGCCCCCCTGCTGTGGCGTCCATTATCCGGCGTCCCCTCCGGCGGCCTATCCTCAAACCTTAGCCCCCGGCTCCAGTGCGGCCCGGCGGCCTACTCTTAAAATTTAGGCCCCGGCTCCATTGCGGCCCGGCGTGTTCTCTGGCGGCCTACCCTTACAAATTTAGGTCCCTGCTCCACTGCGGCCCGGCGTCTCCTCCGGCGGCATACCTTTACAAATTTAGGTCCCGGCTCCATTGCGGCCCGGCGTCCCCTCCGGGGCCTACCTTAAAATTTAGCCCCCGGCTTCATTGCGGCCCTCTGTGTCCGCACGCTCTCCTGTCCACGCCCCCACGCTCCTGGCCGGCTTTTCAAATTCTTCCAAGGGCTTGCGTTCCTGTGCAACCGCCGCCCCCCTCCTTCCTGGCGCCTGACGTCACCACCCGGCGCTGAGAATCCCGGGGACCGTCACTCCTGCCCGCTCTTCAGCCTCCCGGCTCGGTAAGTAGCCCCACCGCCGCAGCTTCAGCGTCCCCCGCAGGCAACCAGTGCGACTCAGGCCCCCCGCAGTCACTGCTCCGGGCTGCACAGCACCACTTGCTTCACTTTTTTACTCCCGGTCCCTGTAAGACTGCAGAGATAAAAAAAAAGATCTTAAGCATGCCGCAAAACCGGCTCTCCTGTTATTACTCCATGAGCATACCGCATGGCTATAGAGCTACTTCAGTCCGGGAATATTAACAGCCCCCCCCTCCCCCTCCTACAGGTGCGAGATACCAATCTCCTACACGCACTCCATTTCTAGGGGTTTTCCAGCGTACTGTGGTCCTATCCACTTCCACTGTCTGTGTATCTCGTGCTCCTGCCTACTTTCCTGTTCCCACTACCTAGTGTGTCAGTGTTTTTCGCGTAGGGTCACCATTGGTGGGTTAATGTTCCTCATGTCCTCTGCTGTCTTATACCCGCCTACCACAGGGTCATTGACCCGTCCTCTTTTTTTCAGCCTCAGCCTGTCCACTATCCAGTGTCTCCATTTACCTGTCTGCTATACAGTGTGCCAGTGTTCCCATGTGCCTGTCCACTACCCAGTTTGCCAGTGTTTCGCTTGCAATGGTATACACCAGTGTGCCCGTGGTCTTCACCTGTGTGCCAGTGTCTTCATGTACTTGCCCACTATCCCGTGTGTCAGCGTCTCTACGCACTGGCCTACATCTCCGTGCCAGCGCTTCCCTGTTCCTGTCCACTATCCAGTGTGCCAGTGTTTGTGTGCCCCAATACCCAGGTGCCAGTGTCTGTGCCATGCCGGTCTGCCCCAATACACAGGTGCCTTTGGGATTCTGCCCGCTATTCAGTGGGCCGGCGTTTCTACGCGCATTTGTTTACTCTGGTGTACCAGTGTCCTCTCGAGCCGGCTCACTATTCAGTGCGCTAGTGTTTCTTTACGCACCTGTTTACACCACTGTACCAGTGTTGTGTGAACCTACCCACTGTTTGGGGTGTCAGGTTTCTAATCGCACCTGTCTGTTTCTGCAGACAAAAGAATTTTTTTGTATATAGACCATCAAGTCCAGCATCCAGATTGACAGTTCCAGAAATCTGTCCACTTGCTTGTGTGCCAATGTCTCTATATGTCGGTCCATCTTCCAGGGTGCCAGTATCCTCTATCCAGAGTGTCTCTAGGGACCTACCCACCATCCGGTGTGCTAGTGTTTCTTGAATGGGCCCCGATCTCGTGTACCTGTTGGCTATACGCACCTGTATACTACAGCGTGACAAGGATTTGATGAGCCGTGCCAGCATCCACTATCCAGTGTATCTCTAGGCACCTACCCACCATTCGGTGTGCTAGTGTTTTCTTGCATGTGACCTCTATCTTGTGTGCCAGCGTTTCTATATGCACCTCTACACTACAGCGGACAGTGATTTGATGAGCCTGCCCACTAGCCTTTGGGCCAGCACTTATCTGAACCAGAAGCCAGATACAGCAACTGGCTTAAGTGCTTTGCTCAGCTTTTCCGCTCATCTCTGACCGAGGCGAGAGCTCCATCCATCACTGCCCCATGAGGCGGCACGGCAGCAGCTGTCACATTCAGTGCCAGTACTCCTGATCGATGATCCTGCCCGCTACCCAAGGGGCTAGCGTTTCTCCACTCCAGAGCCTGGATACTGTAACAGGTATGTGTTTCTCTACTCTCGACCCAGTGATTCGAACAGACTGAGTCACCTAGTAGGTCAGCTATTTCCCTCATCTCCGACCGAAGTGAGGACTGGGTTCTGCAGGGAACCCATGATGCGGCACGGTTGCAACTGTCAGTAGGTTGCTCCCCAGTGACCCAGGACTCTCTCCTACTTCAAACCACCCATTCAGGTGACCTGGAGGTAAGCCAGAGTCCTTTGGACCAGTTCATTGTCTTTCCTTCCTGCACCAGCTATTTACTCACTTCCCAGTGATCTGCATCCATACCTCTGGAGTAACCTTGAGGTAAGACTACACGCGACCATTTAACTGGAGAGTCGTGTGCTTCACCCCCGGCAGCAAGCACGAACCCCATGACGCGGCACAGCAGCAGCTCTCTTTTGGTCGCTTCCCAGTGACTCGAGACCTTCTCCTATCTCGCACATGCATGTAAGGTAACCACGAGGTAAGGCTTCTTCTCTCTTGACCGTGCGTTGGCTCCGTCGTTTTCTTGAAGCAGCAGTCATTTTGGTTCCCAAATGAGGTAAGCAGGGTACAGCTCTGTCTGCTAACCAGTATGTGGTCCGTTTTTTACTTCCTGCCACCCCCCTCGGGTGGTTCATAGTACTTCTGGTATCCGCCTATTTTTTGGCTTAGACCAGCCTTGGCTGCGCCCGCCACTAGGGTTCAGGCCAGGCACTGTACATGTCTAAAGCCATAAGTCGTTACTTACATTCTCTCTCTTTCAGATAGAGTTCAGATTCCTCAGTCCCTTCTCAGTCAACAGATGAAGTTAAGAACCAGACACAGGAGCGTCCAATCGTCGATTCCACGGAGGACCAGTTTCCCCAAGGGACCTCTAGTATCCTGATGGCCCACTCATTGGGTTCACTCTTCCGGACAGGTCGTAGGTTCCAATGTTTGTCTTCTGTCCTTTTTCCACAACAGAATCCTCCAGGGAGCCCTGATTACTCGGGCCACTGGGTGTTTCCACCCGAACACTCAACACTACAGCGAGTGATCCCTGTCTGATCTACCACTCTTCGCCAACACCTAGACATGACCTGCTTCAGTTTCAGGCCAAGAGGGGTCTTCTTTTCTTCTGTCACGGGTCTGCCTCCCTTCCCTCGTAGCCATTCTAGATGGCTCTTGGAGATATGCTAGATCTTTCCGTAGTCTCCGCCATACCAGATTCCATGCCCGTTTTCCACCGCTTGGTCTCAGTCTCTTGTGCATCCCTGCACTTTTTCAAGCAGAGTTCCTGCCAGACCATTTAGACTCACATATTCTCACTCATTTCCTTCCCCTCGTCGTCACTTCTAGTTGTGACTGGATGACGCATTTTACAATAATATTGAGAATGTTTTATTCATTCTCCCGTCACTGTCCCATTTTCCTTGCTACCTTCCAGGAATAGGCGTCCCTCCCCTGGTCGGCTAGCGCTTAAGCCGACGACATAGTTCGAGCCCTTTCTTGAAGTCCCCCTCGAAAGGGTCTTCCTTCTTCCACTTCAGGTCATATATCCCAGGTCTTGTGCCTCTTTGTCATTCTCAGGAGCCTTCCCCCATGGGGGTTCTCCTTCCCATAATTCACTGCAATGATCACCCAGTACCCGACTACAGAGTTCGAGTTTTTTCCCAGTCACGTCATTGTAGATGCTCTGATTCCCTTCTCCTGTCTGTCACGTCACAGTGGTAATCGGTCCTGGGAATTCCTTTGGCTCTCTAACACTGTCATTTTTCTCCGAGCCTCACAGGTTCTCTGAACCCCTTCCATACACAGGAGAATTATCTCCCGTATTATTTTACCCGTCCGCAGGCTGTTTCTTCCACTAGGGTCAGATCACTTTCCTCGGGTACTGTGGAACCAACGGGTCACGTTCCCCTATGGCGGAATTCCCTTGCACGCTTCTCGAGTATCCCGACTCCCTTGCAACCTTTTAGGCAGTCGGTTTCCCTTTTAGTCATTCTGCGGCAATAAGGAGGGGCCAAGGCTCCTTTGGCCTCCGCTTTCTAGCTCCTACCTCTACCAGGTGTCCTAGCCTTTCGCTCATTCTTACACTCTCAAACGTAGTACCAGGGTCTGTCGAGTTCTTTCTCTCTTAGCCAGACCTATTGCTGTCAATCGCCTTAGATCCTTAGCTTTCTCTTAGGTACAGACCTCAGAGGATGCAGTTTCTCCCTGATCATCCTATTCCCCAGCACACGCATTTTACACTGGTTCTTAGTACTCCCTAGTACTCTAACTCGTCTCCTGTACTTCGGCCCCTGGCCGGATAGGGGTTCCTTACGGGGTCTAGGACCAGGTTCCGGTCAAAGAACCTTGTCTCTGCTAACCCTGTTTTCGGGTTTTTCTCTTCCCACCCTTAGGGACTGCTTTAGGACGTCCCATGGTTTCCTGTGTCCCCCAATGAAGCGATAAAGAAAAGTAGATTTTGGGTACTCACCGTAAAATCTCTTTCTTGGAGCCTTCATTGGGGGACACAGCACCCGCCCTTTTCTAAGACTTCAATGGATTCGGAATGTTATAGATTTCAAGCTTCTCCTCGTACTGCTTTTACACAAACTGATCTCCTCAGCTCCAGTCAGTGGGTGTATACTGCGGGGGAGGAGCCATCTTTCTTATTTGCATAGTGTCACCTCCTAGTCCCAGCAGCATACACCCATGGTTTCCTGTGTCCCCCAATGAAGGCTCCAAGAAAGAGATTTTACGGTGAGTACCCAAAATCTACTTTTATCCTCTGTGTTTCCAGTCCATATTAGGGTAGAGCGTTAACTCCTGTGGTGCTGTCGTGGAGGGTTTCCTAGAAACTGAATTACCAGTATGACAAATCCTATTTTCTCCTCCAGTATTGGATGTTATATACTTGTGTCATGAGAGCGGTGGAGACAGCAGGATCACAGCTGACCACAGATTTCACATGTCCGGATCTTATCTCCATTATTCCCGGGGACTTTTACAATATTTTGTTTTGCAGCTTTTGGATCTGGATAAAGATCTGAATAATATTAATTCTCCAGAGAGAAATGTGAGTGGCGATCAGCGGAGTAAAGAGGGGATTCCTACAGATCACCGCCCCGGTGAGTACAGACCACCGAATAACGCAAACAAGTCACACATTACAATTTCTCCGCTCCTTCCGGTGTCAGTTTTTCCATTACTTACAGCAAGTTGGGCTGCAGTTTGTACATCGCCCAGGCCAAAAGCTAATGCTCTACCAGGATCCAGCTAAACCCCCATTAATGTGGAAGCGTCACAGGTGCAGGAGAAGCAGATCACACACACACCTCCATGGAATGGAGGGGAGGCGAATGCTAGATGATAAAACTGCACACTAGTGTCTTGCACAGAGCGCTGTTCACATGCAGATGGCACAGTCACAAACCCGCAGCCTATTAGGTGATGCCCTTCTATTAGATCAGGCGGGCTGCCAAGCCGTACCCCACTGTGTATCATGCACGGACAGACACTCTACAATGCAAGGCCCAACAGAAAGGGGCCTGGCTGTATCCTGTACAAACAAAAAAAATATACACAGTGGGGTACGGCTTGGCAGCCCGCCTGATCTAATAGAAGGGCGTCACCTAATAGGCTGCGGGTTTGTGACTGTGCCATCTGCATGTGAACAGCCCTCTATGCAAGCCACTAGTGTGCAGTTTTATCATCTAGCATTCGCCTCCCCTCCATTCCATGGAGGTGTGTGTGTGATCTGCTTCTCCTGCACCTGTGACGCTTCCACATTAGTGGGGGTTTAGCTGTATCCTGGTAGAGCATTAGCTTTTGGCCTGGGCGATGTACACACTGCAGCCCAACTTGCTGTGAGTAATACTTAATTTTTGGAGGACATTGTCCTCTTTTTGTTGCTATTTTTATATGTCAGTTTTTCCAGCGGTATATTAACCCTTCATGTAAAATAAACATGAAATGTGAATGAATCTGTGATCCCGGTGCAGGGGATAACACTGGATGTGCAGTTATGTTATAGAGGAGAAATACAGCTGGACGTGAATTCTGCCGATGTGAGCGAGGACGAGCTTCAGCTCTCTCCTATTATCTGCTGTCAGGGCTGATGAGGGGTTTCTCCAGTTTAAGGACTAAGTCTCCATTATCTCCTGTTACAGTCATGTCAGTGTGTGAGAGATACAGAACGGGGACATATACCCAAATAACCGGAGCGGATGGAGATTACTGCTCTGAGGGTCGGTAATGGTGCTCACCAGGGAGGAGGCAGAGACAAAGATGGCAGAGCATTATCATCACATAACAAATATGGTTACATGAAGATGAGCGTCACCTCTTATATATAACCTATTGTGTCCTGATAGGATGTCCGGGGTCCAGCAATTTAATCCTGATATTGGGGGGTGGGATTCTTGGGCGATTCTTTTACTGACATTTCATCTGTCATTGTGCCGGATACGAGTTTAATAATAGCAAATGGCATAAACTATTTCTATATTTTGATTTTTTTTTTTCTAGGAGTCAAAATATTCAGATTTATATTTTTTTCTTTTATATCACAAGATGCTGAAATGTAACAAATCTCTCTTTGCTTATTTCTGTTGCTGACTCCTCCATCTTATAGAGGATTTATGGAAGGAAAGGGGCTACAGAGCGGTATTCTGTAAGAATTGATTGTTCCTGCACTGGCTCGCCTCCTCTTTTTGCAGCGCTCGGATCATCCTGCTATGCAGCCCCTTTCCTTCCATGATAAGTTCTCTTGTCTTGGGCGGTCGGTGCTGCAGCTTCCGCAGGATTTTTTCTGGGCTGTTTCCAGTGTTGTACCTGCTAGCACAACTTGCTGTGGTGAGTGCTGTATTTTGACCCTCACCTTCATGGCATCATAAAGTATAATTCCTCTTATGTTGCCTTATATAAGGCAGCCATGGACACTGTGCTTATGTTACCAGATATGATATTCAGTATATAATCAATATTATTAACTCATTTTCTATGTGATTTCTTTTTGGAATTGTGGAAGAGTCGTCTTAAATATAATAAAATCATCACAATCTGGGCAGCACAACTATAATGCAGTTAGGGGCCTGAATTTACCAATAAAAACCAAGTTCAAATGTTACAAATTTTTAAATGTACAAAATCTGTTTTATTCTTTTGACAGAATATTGTGGTATTATACAGAATAAGTATGAAGAACAAGTCATTATCCCAGATAAATCCTCAGTCCTTCACATTCAAGATCCGTCATCTTATGCTTCTAAACAATATCCTGAGTCACCTCGGAATGTTCAGCAAATTAAAAGCCACATAAGGGGGCATCAACAGCAACAAACTCACACAAGGGATAAGCTGTACTCCTGTTCAGAATGTGAGATATGTTTTAATCAAAAATCACAGCTTATTTTACATCTAAAAGCTAGTCAATGTGGAAAATGTTTAACCCAAAAGTCTGCTCTAATTTCACATAATATAATTCACAAAGGAAAACCATTTTCTTGTCCAGAATGTGTAAAATGTTTTACTTTGAAATCAAAACTTATTCAACATCTAAAAATTCACACAGGGGAGAAGCCATTTTCATGTTCAGAATGTAGGAAATGTTTTGTTCGGAAATCAACGCTTGACCTGCATATAAAAATTCACACAGGAGAGAAGCCATTTTCATGTTCAGAATGTGGGAAATGTTTTATTCAGAAATCACAGCTTGATTTGCATATAAAATCTCACACGGGGCAGAAGCCATTTCCATGTACAGAATGTGGGAAATGTTTTTTTCGGAAATCACACCTTAATAGGCATATAAAAACTCATACAGGTGAGAAGCCATTTTCATGTTCAGAATGTGGGAAATGTTTTTTTCGGAAATCACCGCTTAAAAAGCATATAAAAACTCATACAGAGGAGAAGCCATTTTCATGTTCAGAATGTGGGAAATGTTTTATTCTGAAATCACTGCTTGATTTGCATATAAAAACTCATACGGGGGAGAAGCCATTTTTATGTTCAGAATGTGGGAAATGTTTTATTCAGAAATCACACCTTAATGTGCATATAAAAACTCACACTGGGGAGAAGCCATTTTCATGTACAGAATGTGGGAAATGTTTTATTCGGAAATCACACCTTGATAGGCATATAAAAACTCATACAGGTGAGAAGCCATTTTCATGTTCAGAATGTGGGAAATGTTTTATTATGAAATCAGACCTTGATAGGCATATACAAACTCATACAGGGGAGAAGCCAATTTCATGTCCACAATGTGGGAAATGTTTTATTCAGACATCAAGCCTTCGTCAGCATATAAAAACTCACACAGGGGAGAAGCCATTTTCATGTCCACAATGTGGGAAATGTTTTATTCGGAAATCACGTCTTGATGACCATATCAAAACTCATACGGGGGAAAAGCCATTTTCATGTCCAGCATGTGGGAAATGTTTTTTTCTGAAATCACACCTTGATATGCATATAAAAACTCATACAGGGGAGAAGCCATTTTCATGTTCAGAATGTGGGAAATGTTTTATTCTGAAATCACTGCTTGATTTGCATATAAAAACTCATACGGGGGAAAAGCCATTTTCATGTGCAGAATGCGTGAAATGTTTTTTTCGGAAATCACACCTTGATAGGCATATAAAAACTCATACAGGGGAGAAGCAATTTTCATGTTCAGAATGTGGGAAATGTTTTATTGTGAAATCACTGCTTGATTTGCATATAAAAACTCATACGAGGGAGAAGCCATTTTCATGTTCAGTATGTGGGAAATGTTTTATTCGGAAATCAAACCTTCATCAGCATATAAAAATTCACACAGGGGAGAAGCCATTTTCATGTCCACAATGTGGGAAATGTTTTATTCGGAAATCACATCTTGATAGGCATATAAAAACTCATACAGGGGAGAAGCCATTTTCATGTTCAGAATGTGGGAAATGTTTTATTGTGAAATCACTGCTTGATTTGCATATAAAAACTCACAGAAGGTAGCAGACATTTCTTTGTCGCTCCATTGGGAGACCCAGACAATTGGGGTGTATAGCTTCTGCCTCCGGAGGCCACACAAAGTATTACACTTAAAAGTGTAAAGCCCCTCCCCTTCTGCCTATACACCCCCCGTGCATCACGGGCTCCTCAGTTTTTATGCTTTGTGCGAAGGAGGCTGACATCCACGCATAGCTCCACAGCTTAGTCAGCAGCAGCTGCTGACTAGGTCGGATGGAAGAAAAGAGGGCCCATATCAGGGCCCCCAGCATGCTCCCTTCTCACCCCACTCTGGTCGGCGGTGTGGTTAAGGTTGAGGTACCCATTGCGGGTACACAGGCAGGAGCCACATGCTGTTTTCCTTCCCCATCCCTTTAGGGCTCTGGGTGAAGTGGGATCCTAATCGGTCTCCAGGCACTGGGACCGTGCTCCCTCCGCAGCCCCTGGGGAATTTGCTGGATAGGAGCCGGGTATCGTCAGGGACAAGGCCCTGCTACTGTGAGGTACTCTGTGTCCCCGTGGGGACCGCGCATGGAGCGCTTGTGCCATACACACTGCAGCACTGCTGGGTGTGTTAGTGCGCCGGGGACTACCGCGCCGGCCGAGCTTATTTGCCGGCCGCGCTTATAACTTTAGTCCCCGGCTTTTGCGGCCTAGTATCGTATATTCCCGCCCACAGGCCTGCCAGTCAGGGGAAGGGCGGGACGCTGCACAGATCGTCAGCACTGGGGGATGGAGCATACTGTGTATCCTCCTCCCACCTCACTCAGCACAGTGGGGCACTAGATTCCCGCACTTTTTAGTGCACGCCCACGGCCCCCTCCTCCCTACAGAACGCCGGCAGCCATTCCTGTCAGCACTTCTGACGCTGGAGAGGAGAGACAACATTGGGAGGCCCAGGCAGGGAATCTGGTGATCACACAACCGCTTTGAGCGGTCGGTAAGCAGCACCTGAGGTGCTAGCCCCACTGAGTGCCGAAGTGTACATATATATATATGCTTATATGCTATACATTTACACTGTATAGTCGCACTGTTGATTTTTGGCTATATGCCCTCCTGGATTGTACTCAGAGGACACAACAGCATGTCGTCTGCAAAAAGCAAGGGTGGCAAAGCACAGGCTTACTTTGCAACCTGTACCTCATGTGCGGCTATCCTACCGGCAGGTTCCACTGACCCTCATTGTGTGCAATGCTCGGCCCCTGTGGCTCCTACTCAGCCAGAGCCTCTGCTACTGGTGGCCCAGGTGGAACCACCTGCTTCCACTGTCCAGGTGACAGGGACGGAGTTTGCAGTATTTGCTGACAAACTGTCTGAGAGTATGGATAAATGGTCTGCTAAGATACTAGAAGCCTTACAGTCCAGACTCGTGATTCAGGCCCCGGGCACTGTTCAATCATTGACCCCAGGCCCCCCTCAATTGGAGCAGCAAAGTGCTCCTGAGGTGACCCATAGGTCCCAGAGTGAGATCTCTGACACAGACCGCAGTCCCAGGCCGCCTAAGTGGGCTCGCTGGGAAATTCACTCGACTTCATCACACTGTTCAGGGTCTCAGCATGAGGACTCTCTGGGAGATGAAGCGGAGGTAGCAGATCAGAATTCTGATCCTGAGACCGCTCTCAACCTTGATACACCTGAAGGTGACGCCATAGTGAATGACCTTATAGCGTCCATCAATAAAGTGTTGGATATTTCTCCCCCAGCTCCTACAAGTGAGGAGTCAGCTTCTCAGCAGGAGAAATTCCGTTTCAGGTTTCCCAAGCGTACATTGAGTACGTTTCTGGATCACTCTGACTTCAGAGAGGCAGTCCAGAAACACCGAGCTTGTCCAGATAAGCGTTTTTCCAAGCGCCTTAAGGATACACGTTATCCCTTCCCCCCTGACGTTGTCAAGGGCTGGGCTCAGTGTCCTAAGGTGGATCCTCCAATCTCCAGACTGGCGGTTAGATCCATAGTTGCAGTGGAAGACGGGGCTTCACTCAAAGATGCCACTGACAGACAGATGGAGCTATGGTTGAAATCCATCTATGAAGCTATCGGCGCGTCTTTTGCTCCAGCATTCGCAGCCGTATGGGCACTCCAAGCTATCTCAGCTTGTCATGCGCAGATTAATACAGTCACACGTACATCTGCTCCGCAAGTGGAGTCCTTACCCTCTCAGGCGTCGGCGTTTGCGTCCTACGCCATTAATGCTGTCCTGGACTCTGCGAGCCGTACGGCGGTAGCATCCGCCAATTCGGTGGTAGTCCGCAGGGCCATGTGGCTACGTGAATGGAAGGCAGACTATGCTTCCAAAAAGTTCTTAACCGGGTTGCCATTTTCTGGCGACCGCCTGTTTGGTGAGCGATTGGATGAAATCATTAAACAATCCAAGGGAAAGGACTCATCCTTACCCCAGTCCAAACCAAACAGACCTCAACCACGGAAGGTACAATCGAGGTTTCGGTCCGCGGGCAGGTCTCAATTCTCCTCGTCCAAAAGGCCTCAGAAGGATCAGAGGAGCTCCGATTCATGGCGGTCTAAGTCACGTCCTAAAAAGACCGCCGGAGGAACCGCTCCCAAAGCGGCCTCCTCATGACTTTCGGCCTCCTCACACCGCATCCTCGGTCGGTGGCAGGCTCTCCCGCTTTTGCGACACCTGGCTGCCACAGGTAAAAGACCGATGGGTGAGAGACATTCTATCTCACGGTTACAGGATAGAGTTCAGCTCTCGTCCTCCGACTCGATTCTTCAGAACATCTCCGCCCCCCGAGAGAGCCGATGCTCTTCTGCAGGCGGTGTGCACTCTGAAGGCCGAAGGAGTGGTGATCCCTGTTCCTCTTCAGCAACAGGGTCACGGTTTTTACTCCAACTTGTTCGTGGTGCCGAAAAAGGACGGATCCTTCCGTCCTGTTCTGGACCTAAAACTGCTCAACAAACACGTAAAAACCAGGCGGTTCCGGATGGAATCGCTCCGCTCCGTCATCGCCTCAATGTCCCAAGGAGATTTCCTGGCATCAATCGACATCAAAGATGCTTATCTCCACGTACCGATTGCACCAGAGCATCAGCGCTTCCTGCGTTTCGCCATAAGGGACGAACACCTTCAGTTCGTGGCACTGCCTTTTGGCCTGGCGACAGCCCCACGGGTCTTCACCAAGGTCATGGCAACAGTGGTAGCAGTTCTACACTCTCAAGGACACTCGGTGATCCCTTACTTAGACGATCTGCTTGTCAAGGCACCCTCTCAAGTGGCATGCCAACACAGCCTGAACATTGCCCTAGAGACGCTCCAGAGTTTCGGCTGGATCATCAATTTTCCAAAGTCAAATCTGACACCGGCCCAATCACTGACATATCTTGGCATGGAGTTTCATACTCTCTCAGCGATAGTGAAGCTTCCGCTGGACAAACAGTGCTCACTACAGACAGGGGTGCAATCTCTCCTTCAAGGCCAGTCACACCCCCTGAGGCGCCTCATGCACTTCCTAGGGAAGATGGTGGCAGCAATGGAAGCAGTTCCTTTTGCGCAGTTTCATCTGCGTCCACTTCAATGGGACATCCTCCGCAAATGGGACAGGAAGTCGACGTCCCTCGACAGGAACGTCTCCCTTTCGCGAGCAGCCAAGGCTTCCCTTCAGTGGTGGCTTCTCCCCACTTCGTTGTCGAAGGGGAAATCCTTCCTGCCCCCATCCTGGGCGGTGGTCACGACGGACGCGAGCCTGTCAGGGTGGGGAGCGGTTTTTCTCCACCACAGGGCTCAGGGTACTTGGACTCAGACAGAGTCCTCCCTTCAGATCAATGTTCTGGAGATAAGGGCAGTGTATCTTGCCCTAAAGGCGTTCCAGCCGTGGCTGGAAGGCAAGCAGATCCGAATTCAGTCTGACAACTCCACAGCGGTGGCATACATCAACCACCAAGGCGGAACACGCAGTCGGCAAGCCTTCCAGGAAGTCCGGCGGATTCTGCTGTGGGTGGAAGCCACAGCCTCCACCATATCCGCAGTTCACATCCCGGGCGTAGAAAACTGGGAAGCAGACTTTCTCAGTCGCCAGGGCATGGACGCAGGGGAATGGTCCCTTCACCCGGACGTGTTTCAGGAGATCTGTTGCCGCTGGGGGATGCCGGACGTCGACCTAATGGCGTCCCGGCACAACAACAAGGTCCCGACATTCATGGCACGGTCTCAAGATCACAGAGCTCTGGCGGCAGACGCCTTAGTTCAGGATTGGTCGCAGTTTCAACTGCCTTATGTGTTTCCTCCTCTGGCACTGTTGCCCAGAGTGTTACGCAAGATCAGGTCCGACTGCCGCCGCGCCATCCTCGTCGCTCCAGACTGGCCGAGGAGGTCGTGGTACCCGGATCTGTGGCATCTCACGGTGGGCCAACCGTGGGCACTACCAGACCGACCAGACTTGCTGTCTCAAGGACCGTTTTTCCATCTGAATTCTGCAGCCCTCAACCTGACTGTGTGGCCATTGAGTCCTGGATCCTAGCGTCGTCAGGGTTATCTCAAGAGGTCATTGCCACTATGAGACAGGCTAGGAAACCAACGTCCGCCAAGATCTACCACAGGACGTGGAAGATATTCCTATCTTGGTGCTCTGATCAGGGTTTTTCTCCCTGGCCATTTGCCTTACCCACTTTTCTGTCCTTCCTTCAATCCGGATTAGAAAAGGGTTTGTCGCTCGGCTCCCTTAAGGGACAAGTCTCAGCGCTCTCTGTGTTTTTTCAGAAGCGCCTAGCCAGACTGCCACAGGTACGCACGTTCCTGCAGGGGGTTTGTCATATAGTCCCTCCTTACAAGCGTCCGTTAGAACCCTGGGATCTGAACAGGGTGCTGATGGCTCTTCAGAAACCACCGTTCGAGCCAATGAAGGATATTTCTCTTTCACGCCTTTCGCAGAAAGTGGTCTTCCTAGTAGCAGTCACATCTCTTCGGAGAGTGTCCGAGCTGGCAGCGCTCTCATGCAAAGCCCCTTTCCTGGTGTTTCACCAGGACAAGGTTGTTCTGCGTCCGGTTCCGGAATTTCTTCCTAAGGTGGTATCCCCCTTTCATCTCAATCAGGATATCTCCTTACCCTCTTTTTGTCCTCATCCAGTTCACCAATGTGAAAAGGATTTGCACTTGTTAGATCTGGTGAGAGCACTCAGATTCTACATTTCTCGTACGGCGCCCCTGCGCCGCTCAGATGCACTCTTTGTCCTTGTCGCTGGCCAGCGTAAAGGGTCACAAGCTTCCAAATCAACCCTGGCCCGGTGGATCAAGGAACCAATTCTCAAAGCTTACCGATCTTCGGGGCTTCCGGTTCCCTCAGGGCTGAAGGCCCATTCTACCAGGGCCGTGGGTGCGTCCTGGGCTTTGCGGCACCAGGCTACGGCTCAGCAGGTGTGTCAGGCGGCTACCTGGTCGAGCCTGCACACTTTCACGAAACACTATCAGGTGCATACCTATGCTTCGGCAGATGCCAGCCTAGGTAGGCGAGTCCTGCAGGCGGCGGTTGCCCACCTGTAGGAAGGGACCGTTTTACGGCTCTTTTACGAGGTATTATTTTACCCACCCAGGGACTGCTTTTGGACGTCCCAATTGTCTGGGTCTCCCAATGGAGCGACAAAGAAGAAGGGAATTTTGTTTACTTACCGTAAATTCCTTTTCTTCTAGCTCCAATTGGGAGACCCAGCACCCGCCCCTGTTCCCTTCGGGCTGTTGTTCTTTGTGACACATGTTGTTCATGTTGAATGGTTTCAGTTCTCCGAAATTAATTCGGATTGAATTTACTTTAAACCAATTTATAACTTTTCCTCCTTCTTGCTTTTGCACCAAAACTGAGGAGCCCGTGATGCACGGGGGGTGTATAGGCAGAAGGGGAGGGGCTTTACACTTTTAAGTGTAATACTTTGTGTGGCCTCCGGAGGCAGAAGCTATACACCCCAAATGTCTGGGTCTCCCAATTGGAGCTAGAAGAAAAGGAATTTACGGTAAGTAAACAAAATTCCCTTCTTTTATGTTTATAATGTGGGAAATGTTATACAGTGGAACCTTGGTTTTAGAGTAACTTAGTTTGAGAGCGTATTGCAAGACAAGCAAAGCTTTTTAAAAATGTGTAACTTTAAGAGAAATGCTTTGCAATACGAGCAAATATTCACTGCAATCACTTGTGGGTCAGTCCTTTCACCATGCTCTGATTCGCTCTGGAGGTAACTTTCTGTACATATGTACAATATACAGTATACCATTGCACAGGTGGACGTGTTGGTGTGCTCCTCTCATCCCAGTGTGCCTTCCAGGTCATCCCCTCAGTACCCTCACTCTTGTTTCCTTCTTTTGAAGTCCACACCATTAGACTCTTCAAACCATTCTCCCTGCGAGTGGCAGTTGTGTATCGCCCTTCAGGCTCCTCCCATCAGTTCCTTGATCATTTTGCCACTTGGCTTCCACACTTTTTATCCTGTGACCTTCCCACTCTCAGCATGGGGGATTTCAACATCCCTATTGACGACCCACTCTCCCCATCTGCCACCCATTTTCTTTCTCTAACCTCGTCATTCGGCCTCTCACAACTCACTAAGTCTCCTACACATGAGGATGGGAATACGCTGGACCTGGTCTTCTCCCGCCTCCTCACTCTTCATGACTTCACCAATTTCCCTTTCCCACTCTCTGACCACAACCTTCTCTCCTTTTCCATCACAAACTGTCTTCAAACACGGGATGTCCCCACCTATCACCCATACAGAAATCTAAGCGCCATCAATACCCAACTGTTAATGAACAATTTGCAGTCATCCTTGGCTCCCATCTCCTCCCTCTCCTGTGCAGTTTCACATTATAATAAGACATTGCAGAGTGCCCTGGATGAAGCTGCACCAGCTACATGCAGAAAAAAAACACACAGGCAGCGGCAGCCCTGGCACACGCCTTAAACACGTTTCCTACAGCGCTGTTCTAGGTGTGCTGAGTGTCTGTGGAGAAAATTTTTTTCAGCTGAAGACTTCATCCACTAGCAGTTCATGCTCAAAAAATATAACTCTGCTCTCCATCTGGCTAAACAAGTATAGTTTTTACCACTCTCCTCACTTCACTAGCCAACAATCCTAAACGACTCTTTGAAACCTTCCACTCCCTCCTGAGCCCTAAAGCACAGACCACGGTCACCAACCTAAGCTCTGATGATATGGCCACTTTCTTCTTACAAAAGATCAACGATACCCGCAAAGAAATCTTTGAAAAATCCCCTCAGAGCCTTGATCCGCTCCTTTCCCGCACCTCAAGCTCACTATCAAAATTCGAACCGGTCACAGAAAAAGTGACATGACTCCTTGCTCTTCCCGCCCAACAACACGCACGAGTGACCCTCTTCCCTCACATCTGCTTCAGGCTCTCTCCCCAGCTGTCACTACCTATCTAACCAAAATGTTTAACCTCTCTCTTTCATCAGGTATCTTTCCTTCATCATTTAAACATACGACCATAACCCCTCTACTTACAAAACCTTTCCTCAATCAGAACTGTGCCGCTAACTACAGACCAGTCTCTAACCTTCCCTTTATCTCTAAGCTCCTGGAACGCTTGGTCCACTCTTGGCTAATCCGCTATTTATCTGAAAACTCACTTCTTGATCCCTCTAAATCTGGTTTCCGCTCTTTACACTCCACCGAAACGGCCCTCACCAAAGTCTCAAATGATCTATTAACAGCAAAATCTAAAGGCCACTATTCCCTATTGTTTCTCTTGGATCTCTCAACTGCTTTTGACACTGTGGATCACCAACTTCTCCTCACCATGCTCCGCTCTATTGGCCTCAAGGACACCGCTCTCGCCTGGTTCTCCTCCTATCTCTCCGACCACTCCTTCACTGTTTCCTTTCCTGGCTCTTAAGACCGCTTTACACACTGTGATCTCGCTAGTGAGATCACTAGCGTTCGTACCCGCCTCCATCATTTGTGTGTCATGGGCAAATCGCCTCCTTTCTAAGGGGACGGTTCATTCGGCGTCACAGCTACGTAACTAAGCGGCCGCCCAATAGAAGCGGAGATGAGCGGGACGTAACATCCCGCCCACCTTCCTCATTGCCGGCGGCCGCAGGTAAGCTGAGGTTCCTCGTTCCTGCGGTGTCACACATAGCGATGTGTGCTGCCGCAGGAACGACGAACAACATCGTACCTGCAGCAGCAACGATAATTGGGAATAGGGGGGCATGTCACAGATTTAGCGATTTTGAACGTTTTTGCGACAAATTCCGTGACCCCAACGACATCACTTTAGCGATGTTGTAGCGTGTAAAGCGGCCTTTACTCCACTCCTCTCCCCCTCACCTTTGGGGTTCCTCAAGGCTCAGTCTTGGGCCCGCTCCTTTTCTCTCTATACACCGCCCCTATTGGACAAACCATCAGCAGATTCGGTTTCCAATACCATTTCTATGCTGATGATACCCAATTATATACATAATCTCCAATCATCACCCCTGCTTTGTTGCAAAATACCAGAGATTGTCTGCTGTCTCTCAAAGCATGTCTTCCCTCTGTCTGAAACTGAATCTCTCCAAAACTGAGTTTCTTGTGTTTCCTCCCTCTACCAACCAACCTACACCCGACATCTCAATTACCTTTGATGATTTAATCATTATTCCCGAGCAGCATGCTCGCTGTCTTGGGGTCATATTTGACTCAGAACTCTCCTTCATTCCCCATATACAATCACTCACTTGCACATGTCACCTACATCTCAAAAACATGTCCAGAATCCGACCATTTCTTACTTTCGAAACTGCAAAAACCCTTATTGTCGCTCTTATTCATTCCCGCCTGGATTACTGCAACTCTTTATTGATTTGTACAAAAACTTGTGAACGAGGGGGGGTATTTTTCATGTTTTTTTGGAGTAAGAATTACTGCACCACAATTGTGAAAAAAGTATACAGTTTTTATTATTACAAAAAATACAAAATACTGGAAATCACATGTGATTGCAGTTAGTGATTAGACTTAGTTAAAATCCAATTAAATGAGACAGAGAAAAGAAGGTCACAGGGAGGAAGACAGGCTACCCCTTAATTTCTGTGCAGGGAACAGGATAGTTAGATTATATCCAAGATGGCCATATAAATAACCCGAGAAACATAGGTATATCCCCTAAGATAGTAGAGTAATGGAGGGCTTATACATGAAAAGTAACCAACAGGATAAGGTCCAAATCAGGGCCTGAACACAATAGTATGTAACACCACCAGCAAGCACATAGCATAATCTCAAAAAAAATAATAATTCATACAATGGTGGAGATTGGCACCTGAAGGACCTACCTGTGGTATGTATAGCACCCAAGGAGGGGAGTCTGTCAGCCTCACATGTGGACATGTGTTCAGGCCCTAATTTGGACCTTATCCTGTTGGTTACTTTTCATGTATAAGCACTCCATTACTCTACTATCTTAGGGGATATACCTATGTTTCTCGGGTTATTTATATGGCCATCTTGGATATAATCTAACTATCCTCTTCCCTGCACAGAAATTAAGGGGTAGCCTGTCTTCTTCCCTGTGACCTTCTTTTCTCTGTCTCATTTAATTGAATTTTAACTATGTATGTCTAATCACTAACTGTAATCACATGTGATTTCCAGTATTTTGTATTTTTTGTAATAATAAAAACTGTATACTTTTTTCACAATTGTGGTGCAGTAATTCTTACTCCAAAAAACATGAAAAATACCCCCCCTCGTTCACAAGTTTTTGTATGTATTCTATGGGGTTCATGTACACTACCATCATTATGACGTTTGCTGTACTTGGTCTTTGTTTTTCTCTTTATTGATTTGGTCTCCCTCGGACCAAACTCTCCCCTCTCCAATCCATCACGAATGTAGCAGCCAAGGTCATATTCCTGTCCTGCCGCTTCACCGATGCCTCCACCTTGTGCCAGTCACTACACTGGCTACCTATCAGCTACAGAATACAATACAAACTCATATCCCTCACCCACAAAGCTCTCCACAGCTCTGCACCACCATATATCTCATCCCTCATCTCTGTCTATCATCTTACCCGCCCCTTTCGTTCCGCAAATGATCTTAGACTAAAGGGGGCTTTACACTCTGTGATATCGCTAACAATTTATCGTCGGGGTCACGGTGTTTGTGACGTACATCCAGCACCGTTAGCGACATTGCAGCGTGTAACACGTACGAGCAACCTACAACGATCACAAAAGAGACAAAAATCGTTGGTTTTGGAGAGGGTGTCCAAACACCAAAAATCGTCTCGTACGTAGCGATGTGTGACACCGCAGGAGCGACGAACATCTTCTTACCTGCCTCCACCGGCAATGCGGAAGGAAGGAGGTGGGCGGGATGTTACGTCTCGCTCATCTCCGCTTCTATTGGACGGCTGCCGTGTGACGTCGCTGTGAAGCCACACGACCTGCCCCTTTAGAAAGGAGGTGGTTCGCCGGCCAGAGCGACGTCGATAGGCAGGTAAGTCCGTGCGACGGGTATTAGCGATGTTGTGCGTCACGGGTAGCGATTTGCCCGTGTCGCACAGCCGACGGGGGCGGGTACGCTCGCTAGCGATATTGGTACAGATTTCGCAGCGTGTTAAGTACCCTTAACATCCTCCATAATACGAACCTCACACCTCCGTCTCCAAGACTTTTCTCGTGCCGCACCAATTTTCTGGAATGCACTACCGCAAAGAATGCGACTAATATCCAGCCCCCAAGTTTTTAAGCGTACATTTAAAAACATCTCTTCAGACAAGCTTATCATAATAACTTAACCTAACCTAACTCTCCCCCGTCCCACCTTCTAAATGCTACTCGTAACCTTCTCTCTCCTATTTCTGTCCTCACATCCTACATACAACCAATAGCACGTAAGGGTACCCAAAAGGTTACTGTTAAAAGACCAGATCATTCATCTTTATATGTAACCAATAAACTAGCATAATGATGGCCGGCCAAATCTACAAGTGTGCTTCACCTGTTGTGTCCCCCTTTTTCCCCATAGATTATAACCTTTCGAGCAGGGCCCTCATTCCTACTATAGCTGTTGAATTATGTACCATTTTGTTTTGTTTCTGTCTATACAACCTTCCACAGGACTGTAAAGTGCTGCAGAATATGTTGGCGCTATATAAACTTTATTATTATTATATACTACCGTGTTTTTCCAAAAATAAGACACTGTGCTAAACTTTTTTGCCCCCCCCCCCAACACACTAGAGCTTATTTTTGGAGGAGGTCTTATTGGAGAAACATGGTTGTGGGTAAGGTTACCCCCCCAAAAAAGCAGACACCCCCCCCCCCCCCCCCCACACTTGGCTCATACTTACCAGACCTGCTCATCTGCTTGTCTCCCAGGTCCTCCTGTGATCTCCGGTGGGTGCTGCACGCCATCCTCCCCTGCTTCTGGCCGACACACTCACACACAGCAGATCACACATACACACACAGAAGAGCACACACACAGACACTCATTCATCACATCCAGCATTACAAATGCTTCTGGCCGCAGGGAATGATGGGAGGAAGTCACGTGTCCGCTGGTCCTGTAAGCAAGCATTGCGGCAGGTCCTTGCACTCCACTGCATTGCCTCTATGGATTCTGGCGGCGAGAAGAAATTGGTGTCGCTGGATGTCGTGAGTGTGTGTGATCCGATGTTTGTGTGCGTGAGATCGGATGTGTGCGGGGGTGCGATCACTGTAGAGCCTTCCGCTCGGCATCTGGTGTGTGTGATTTGCGGGGTGTCTGCTTTCTATAATGAGGTTTCCTGCAGTATTTAACTTTTTTAGCTGCACGGACACTTCATTATTGAACCGCGACTAGGGCTTATTTTTGGGGGAGGGCTTATATTTATGCCTTGCTCCGAAAATGCTGAAATTCCCTGCTAGAGCTTATTTTTGGGGGAGGTCTTATTTTTGGAAAAACACGGTATATAGCATGTCTATCAATTTGCATTTGTGGATACAGTACTGTACTGTACTTTCATTCTGCTAACCAGTACAGCACATTGCTTGAACTGTAATCTAATTGCCTGTGCAGTATTCCTACCCCACATTTGGCTTAGTTGTGCCCTTATTTTGGGGAGAATAGATTTGGGGTGTGTACTTTTGTGTACTGTACTACAATATAGATTGTCATATTTATACATCATTTTTTCTCTCTATATTGTACCTCCCGCACACCAATAATTCTATTGTAAGGTAATGTGTAGTTTAATTTGTTTTATGTTTTTTACTGTACTGTATTTTGTTAGTGTGCTGTAATTTTACATGAATAGAGTACATTATTTTGTATTACTGTAATCAGTTTGTATAAATACAGTAAATATTTTTAGGTTGTGGAACAAATTGTCTGCGCTTCAATTATTTCCTATGGGAAAATTTGCTTTGATATAAGAGTAACTTGGTTTAAGAGCAGACTCCCGGAACCAATTATGCTCGTAATCCAAGGTTTCACTGTGCCAGTAAATCAACTCTTGCTGAACATCTAAGAACTCACACAGGGGAGAAGCCGTACTCATGTCCAGAATGTGAGAAATGTTTTTCCCAGAAATCAGATCTTGTAAGATATCAGACAAATTACAAAGGGTAGAAACAATTTTTATGTTCTGTATGTGGTAAAGTGTCGTCAGCAAAAGTCACAACTGAAATACAGGACTCACTGAAAACTAGCAGTGTGGCTGTTTTCAAAATGCACAATGAGGAGGCAGAAAATTTAATCTGCCCAATTTCTAGAGCAAGGTAATCTTCTCTGAGTCTAATTTTCAGCTTTGCCCAACACAGGGTCGTCTATAGTTAGATGGAGACCTGGAGAGGCGTACAAGCCATAGTGTCTTGCACCCTCTGTTTAATTTCGTGGAGGATCAGTGATGATCTGGAGATGCTTCAGCAAAACTGGAATTGGGGAGAATAAACTTTATGAAAGACTTATGAATCAAGCTGCATACAAGGTTATCCTGGAAAAACAGTTGCTTCCTTCTGCTCAGGCAGTGTTCCCCAACTCTGAGGACTGTTTTTTTCCAGCAGGACAATGCGCCATGCAACACAGTTGGGTAAATCAATATGTGGATGAAGAACCACCACATCAAAACCCTGTCATGGCCAGCCCAATCTCCAGACCTGAACCCCATTGAAAACCTCTGGAATGTAATCAAGAGGAAGATGGGTAGTCATAAGGCATCAAACAAAGAAGAACTGATTACATTTTTGTGCCAGGAGTGGCTTAAGTTCACCCAAAAGCAGTGTGAAAGACTGGTGGAAGGCACCCAACACGCATGAAAGCTGTGATTAAAAATCATGGTTATTCCACAAAATATTGATCTCTGAATCTTCCTGAGGTAAAACATTATTAGTATTGTTGTTTCTAAATGATTATGAACTTGTTCTCTTTGCATTATTTGAGATGTGAAAGCAATGCATTGTTCTGTTATTTTCACCATTTCTCATTTTCAGAAAATAAATACAAAATTTATTGCTTGGAAATTCGGAGACATTTGTCAGTAATTTATAGAATAAAAGAACAATTTACATTTTACTCAAAAATATAAAGAGGAAACTTTTGCAGTGATGTCTCAATTTTTGCCAGAGATGTACCGTATCTTTGGTTTTAGAAGACGCACCAGATTATAAGACGCACCCCAAATGTGGAGATAAAAAAAGATATAAAGGAAAGGGGGTCCGGTCCGTCTTATATTCCGGTGTTGTCAAACTGGATGGGGCGGCAGCAGTGGTGGAGCAGGGACACAGGAGGCAGAGGCTGTGCTGGTAGCAACGGCAGGTCAGTGGTTGAGGCAGCGGCGGTTCAGTGGTGGCAGCGGTGGGTTAGTAGTGGAGCAGGCCTGAGTGGCGAGTGTCCCAGTCTGTCCGCGGTCCCAGCTTCAAACGATGGTGCCCAGAGCGGCGCGTGGGCAGATGGAGCTCTCATCCAAGAGCTACATCTGCACACGCGCTGACTCCCTGTGCCATAATTTGAAGCCGGGACTGCGGACAGACTGGGACACCTGCAGCACAGCCACCGCAGTCCGCCTTTCCGCACAGAGTGGCCGCAGGCACCCAGCTACCCGCATGCATCGGGCCGCCCGCGCACAGGCAGCCCCCCTTTCCCCGGTAAGCTATATTCGGGTTTTAAAACGCACCCCTCTTTTTCCTCCCAAATTTTGGGAGGAAAAGTGCGTCTTATCAAAAAATTCAGTATATAATATCACTCAAGTGAAGTGACAATACACTGAGCTATAAGAGATGACTTGTCACTGACCCTATGTTGCAAAATGCCATTAGGAGGCTAATATTTAAAAGAGTTGTCCGACATAAACTCCCCAAAAAATGTTAAGCTAATCATCATTATATTATCATATAAAACACCCCTACATTCTTTTTTTCGTTTTCTAACTTTTGTTCCTCTTGATTTTTCACTTTTTTCTCTGCAGCACTTTGTTTACATGCAGCTCAACCAATCATGACATGTTTGACTGCCGAACTTCACAGTCACAGCTGGCACCGGCCGGCCTCAATGTCCAACCCTGCCCCCTGCACACACATTCCTGTCAGTATTCTGCCCCAGCACCTGATATATAATGTTCATTACATGGTATTCATTTATCTATCGCCCCTAATGTGAGTCTATAGGAGATACATACACTCACACACATACACCTAGAGTTATATAATATATTCTATATAATCCCCCCTCATGCACTCTCTCCTCTCCCCCTGTGCTGTCTCCTCTGCCCCCCAAGCACTCCCCTGTCTCTCATCCATGCACTCTCTAGTCTGCCCCACCCGCTCAGTCTCCTATGCACTCTTGTCTCTCCCCCCTGCACTGTCAGCCATGCAGTCTGTTCTCTGCCCCCTCCCCGCACTGTCAGCCATGCACTCGCTTCTCTGACCCCACCCTGCACTGTCAGCCATGCACTCGGTTCTCTGCCCCCCTGCACTGTCAGCTGTGCACTCTGTTCTCTGCCCCCCCGTCACCCGTGCACTCTGTTCTCTGCCCCCCCCACACTGCACTGTCAGCCGTGCATTCTGTTCTCTGCCCCCCCCGCACTGTCACCCGAGCACTCTGTTCTCTGCCCCCCCCACACTGCATTGTCAGCTGTGCACTCTGTTCTCTGCCCCCCCGCACTGTCAGCCGTGCACTCTGTTCTCTGCCCCCCCCCACACTGCACTGTCAGCCGTGCACTCTGTTCTCTGCCCCCCCCCGCACTGTCACCCGAGCACTCTGTTCTCTGCTCCCCATGCACTGTCACTCATGCTCGTTCTCTCTTCTCACTTATGCTGTATCTTCTCCTCCATGCTGTGATGATTGCAGCGTCCTTACAGCCGAGCAATGCAGAGCTCAGTGCTGCTTACCTGGTGTCAGGTGACGCTCCTGCTCTCTGCTCCTAACTATTCAGAAACCAGGAGCACGGGAGGCTGCATTCATCACAGAGACAGAGCACGGGGGAGGAGGGTCACATTTCTCCGGACACCATACAACATAATGAGCTGAGAACACCGTCGGGCAAACATCGCTGATGGTGTCCTAGACAGAGAGGGCAACCCTGTTTCTCCACCACATACAGGGCATATACAGAAAGCAGTGCATAGGAAGTGGGGGAAGGAGGGGGCGGGGACTCCGGTGCACTGTACCTGCCCAGCAGAGCGGCAACATGCTGTTCACTGTGAAGCCCGACAAACGTTTCAGCCCAGAACATGACCTTTGCCAATGACTGAAAATAAAGTAGACCAATATTATACAATTACATATAAAATAGTTCATAGCACATATGGTTTCATCTTGAAAAATGTATGCAATGAATAAGGAAAAAAAGGGAGGGCAAAAAAAAGATGAAAAAAGAATAGACCAAGAAAGAGATAAAATGATGTACGTGAAAGTGGTAGTGTCATCTAATATATAAAGCTCAGTGTGTGTGTGTGTGTGTGTGTGTGTGTGTGTCCGCTAAAGGAATCCGCACCGTCGCATTTACAATCACGAAATTTTGCACAGACGCCCCATGTGACTCAGGGTACGTCGTAGACTATGTTTTGACAGAAAAATGTAACACCGTGCTTTACAGTTAGGGGTACTTTACACACTGCGACATCGCTAGCAATCTCATTAACGATGTGAAATTCTAGATCGCAAGTGCGATCTTTCGGGATCGCACATGCGGTAAATGACCTATGTGCGATAGAATTTCACATCGCTAATGAGATCGCTAGCGATGTCGCAGTGTGTAAAGTACCCTTTAGTCTCTAAAATCCTGCCGCCATTAAATTGAATGGAGGAGGGAGCTATAGGTTATTAATAGCAACTATCAGTGGTTGCTATAGGAATAAAATAAACTGTTAGTTGAAGCTTATGCGTGAAGTTATATGATGCCGGTGGAGAGGTGGATAGAGAGACACAGAAAAAGACAGACAGAGACAGACGGGGAAAGAGACAGAAAGACAGACTGGCAAAGAGACAGACCTGTAAAGAGACAGACGGGCAAAGAGACAGACGGGGAAAGAGACAGACCTGGAAAGAGACAGCCCTGGAAAGAGCCAAACTGGCAAAGAGACAAATGGGCAAAGAGACAGACGGGCAAAGAGAAAGTCCTGGAAAGAGACAGACGGTCAAAGAGACATACGGGGTAAGGGACAGACGGGGAAAGAGACAGACCTGGAAAGAGACAGACGAGCAAAGAGAAAGCCCTGGAAAGAGACAGACGGTCAAAGAGACATACGGGGTAAGGGACAGACGGGGTAAGGGACAGACGGGGAAAGAGACAGACGGGGAAGGAGACAGCCCTGGAAAGAGACAGCCCTGGAAAGAGACAGCCCTGGAAAGAGACAGCCCTGGAAAGAGACAGACCGGGAAAGAGACAGACCGGGAAAGAGACAGACCGGGAAGAGCCCTGGAAAGAGACAGACAGGGAAATAGACAGAAGGGGAAAGAGACAGCCCTGGAAAGAGACAGACCTGGAAAGAGACAGCCCTGAAAAGAGACAGTCCTGGAAAGAGTCAGCCAGGCAAAGACACATCCCTGGAAAGAGATAGCCCTGGAAAGAGAGAGGCGGAGAAAGAGACAGATGTGGAAAGAGACAGACGGGCAAAGAGACAGACGGTGAAAGAGACAGACGGGGAAAGAGACGGGTGGGGAAAGAGACGGGTGGGGAAACAGACAGCTGGGGAAAGAGACAGCCGGGGAAAGAGAGAGACCTGGAAAGAGACAGCTGGGCAAAGAGACAGACGGGGAAAGAGACAGGCCTGGAAAGAGACATCCCTGAAAAGAGACAGATGGGGAAAGATACAGCTCTGAAAAAAGACAGTCCTGGAAAGAGTCAGCCGGGCAAAGAGACAGCCCTGGAAAGAGAGATCCCTGGAAAGAGACAGACAGGGAAAGAGACAGACAGAGAAAGAGAGATCCCTGGAAAGAGACAGACGGGCAAAGAGACAGCCCTGGAAAGACACAGACGGGAAAGAGACAGACAAGGAAAGAGACAAACCTGGAAAGAGACAGACCTGGAAAGAGACAGACCTGGAAGAGACATCCCTGAAAAGAGACAGTCCTGGAAAGAGTCATCTGGGCAAAGAGACAGACGGGGAAAGAGACAGGAGGGGAAAGAGACAGACCTGGAAAGATACAGCCCTGGAAAGAGACAGCTGGGGAAAGAGACAGCCGGGGAGAGAGACCGACCTGGAAAGAGACAGACGGGGAAAGAGACAGTCCTGAAAAGAGACAGTCCTGGAAAGAGTCAGCCGGTCAAAGAGACAGATGGGGAAAGAGACAGACCTGGAAAGAGACAGACCAAGATAGATGGGGAAAGAGATAGACAGACACACAGATAGACACAGAGATAGAGAGAGACAGACAGACACAGAGATGGAGACCGATAGACTGATACAAATACAGACAGAGATAGAAATAGTCAGACAGAGACATAGACACAGACAAACAAGGATAGAGACAGACAGAGAGACAGACAGACAGCGACACACAGACAGTGACTGGGAGAGAGACAGTTACTATCCCGGGCAACGCCGGGTACTACAGCTAGTCTAATATATAAAGCTCAGTGTATGTGTGTATGTCCGCTAAAGGAATCCGCACCGTCGCATTTACAATCACGAAATTTTGCACAGACACTCCATGTGACTCAGGGAACGTCATAGACTATGTTTTGACAGGAAAATTTAACCCCGTGCTTTACAGTTACACTCAAAAAACATGTCTCCATTTAACTGAATGGAGGTAGGAGCTAAAGGTCATTAATAGCAGCTGTCAGTGGTTGCTATAGGAACAAACTAAACTGTTAGTATAAGAAGTTTATGTCTGAAGTAATATGATGTCAGTGGTGAGATGGATAGAGAGAGACACAGACAGAGACAACCCTGGAAAGAGACAACCCTGGAAAGAGACATCCCTGGAAAAAGACAGCCGGGCAAAGAGACAGCCAGGCAAAAAGACAGCCGGGCAAAGAGTCAGCCCTGGAAAGAGACAGACTGGCAAAGAGACAGACCGGGCAAAGAGACAGACCGGTCAAAGAGACAGACCTGGAAAGAGACAGCCCTGGAAAGAGACAGACGGGCAAAGACAGATGGGCAAAGAGACCGAAATGGAAAGAGACCGACCTGGAAAGAGACCGGAAAAGAGACAGACCTGGAAAGAGACAGCCCTAGAAAGAGACAGACCAGGAAAAAGACAGACCAGGAAAGAGACAGCCAGGCAAAGAGACAGCCAGGCAAAGAGACAGACCTGGAAATAGACAGAATGGGAAAAAGACAGATCGGGAAAGAAACAGACGAGGAAAGAGATAGACGGGCAAAGAGATAGACGGGCAAAGCGACAGACCCAGAAAGAGACAGACCTGGAAAGAGACAGAAGGGCAAAGAGATAGACGGGCAAAGCGACAGACCCAGAAAGAGACAAACCTGGAAAGAGGAAGACCTAGAAAGAGACAGCCCTGGAAAGAGACAGCCCTGGAAAGAGACAGACCGGGAAAGAGACAGATGGCCAAAGAGATAGATGGCCAAAGAGACAGCCCTGGAAAGAGACAGACGGGCAAAGAGACAGACCTGGAAAGAGACAGCCGGGCAAAGAGACAGCCGGGCAAAGAGACAGCCGGGCAAAGAGACAGCCCTGGAAAGAGACAGCCAGGCAAAGAGACAGACCTGGAAATAGACAGACCTGGAAATAGACAGAATGGGAAAAAGACAGATCGGGAAAGAAACAGACGAGGAAAGAGATAGACGGGCAAAGAGATAGACGGGCAAAGCGACAGACCCAGAAAGAGACAGACCTGGAAAGAGACAGAAGGGCAAAGAGATAGACGGGCAAAGCGACAGACCCAGAAAGAGACAAACCTGGAAAGAGGAAGACCTAGAAAGAGACAGCCCTGGAAAGAGACAGCCCTGGAAAGAGACAGACCGGGAAAGAGACAGATGGCCAAAGAGATAGATGGCCAAAGAGACAGCCCTGGAAAGAGACAGACGGGCAAAGAGACAGACCTGGAAAGAGACAGCCGGGCAAAGAGACAGCCGGGCAAAGAGACAGCCGGGCAAAGAGACAGCCCTGGAAAGAGACAGCCGGGCAAAGAGACAGACCGGGCAAAGAGACAGACCGGGCAAAGAGACAGACCGGGCAAAGAGACAGCCCTGGAAAGAGACAGACAGTCAAAGAGACAAATCTGGAAATAGAATGGGAAAGAGACAGATCGGGAAAGAAACAGATGAGGAGAGAGACAGACGAGGAAAGAGATAGATGGGCAAAGCGACAGACCTAGAAAGAGACAGACCTGGAAAGAGACAGAAGGGCAAAGAGACAGACCTAGAAAGAGACAGACCTGGAAAGAGACAGCCCTGGAAAGAGACAGCCCTGGAAAGAGACAGACCGGGAAAGAGACAGATGGCCAAAGAGATAGATGGCCAAAGAGACAGCCTTGGAAAGAGACAGACGGGCAAAGAGACAGACCTGGAAAGAGACAGCCGGGCAAAGAGACAGCCGGGCAAAGAGACAGCCCTGGAAAGAGACAGCCGGGCAAAGAGACAGCCGGGCAAAGAGGCAGAACGGGCAAAGAGACAGACCGGGCAAAGAGACAGACCGGGCAAAGAGACAGCCCTGGAAAGAGACAGACAGTCAAAGAGACAAATCTGGAAATAGAATGGGAAAGAGACAGATCGGGAAAGAAACAGACGAGGAGAGAGACAGACGAGGAAAGAGACAGACGAGGAAAGAGATAGACGGGCAAAGCGACAGACCTAGAAAGAGACAGACCTGGAAAGAGACAGAAGGGCAAAGAGACAGACCTAGAAAGAGACAGACCTGGAAAGAGACAGCCCTGGAAAAAGACAGCCCTGGAAAGAGACAGACAGGCAAAGAGACAGACCTGGAAATAGACTTAGAAATAGACAGAATGGGAAAGAGACAGATCGGGAAAGAAACAGACGAGGAAAGAGACAGACAAGGAAAGAGACAGATGAGGAAAGAGACAGATGGGCAAAGAGATAGATGGGCAAAGCGACAGACCTAGAAAGAGACAGACCTAGAAAGAGACAGACCTGGAAAGAGACAGACCTGGAAAGAGACAGACCTGGAAAGAGACAGACGGGGAAAGAGACAGACGGGGACAGAGACAGATGGGGAAAGAGACAGACGGGGAAAGAGACAGACCTGGAAAGAGACAGCCCTGGAAAGAGACAGACCGGGAAAGAGACAGACCGGGAAAGAGACAGACCGGGAAAGAGACAGATGATGAAAGAGACAGACGGGGAAGAGACTGATGGCCAAAGAGACAGACGGCCAAAGAGACAAACCTGGAAAGAGACAGCCGGGCAAATAGACAGCCCTAAAAAGAGACAGCAAGGCTAAGAGACAGCCCTGGAAAGAGACAGCTGGGCAAAGAGACAGACCTGGAAATAGACAGAATGGGAAAGAGAGAGATCGGGAAAGAAACAGACGAGGAAAGAGACAGACAAGGAAAGAGACAGATGAGGAAAGAGACAGACAGGCAAAGAGATCGATGGGCAAAGCGACAGACCTAGAAAGAGACAGACCCTGAAAGAGACAGATGGGGACAGAGACAGACTGGGACAGAGACAGACGGGGAAAGAGACAGCCCTGGAAAGAGACAGCCCTGGAAAGAGACAGCCCTGGAAAAAAGACAGACCTGGAAAAAGACAGACCTGGAAAGAGACAGACCGGGAAAGAGACAGACGGGCAAAGAGACAGACGGGCAAAGAGACAGACGGGCAAAGAGACAGACGGGCAAAGAGACAGACAGGCAAAAAGACAGACGGGGAAAGAGAGAGCCCTGGAAAGAGACAGCCCTGGAAAGAGACAGCCCTGGAAAAAAGACAGACCTGGAAAAAGACAGACCTGGAAAGAGACAGACCGGGAAAGAGACAGACCGGGGAAGAGACAGACCGGGGAAGAGACAGATGAGGAAAGAGACAGACGGGGAAGAGACAGACGGCCAAAGAGACAGACGGCCAAAGAGACAAACCTGGAAAGAGACAGCCGGGCAAAGAGACAGCCCTAAAAAGAGACAGCAAGGCTAAGAGACAGCCCTGGAAAGAGACAGCTGGGCAAAGAGACAGCTGGGCAAAGAGACAGACCGAGCAAAGAGACAGACCTGGAAAGAGTCAGCCCTGGAAAGAGACAGACGGGCAAAGAGACAGGCGGGCAGAGAGAGAGCCCTGGAAAGAGACAGCCCTGGAAGAGATAGCCGGGTAAAGAAACAGCGGGTAAAGAGACAGCCGGGCAAACAGACAGCCAGGTAAAAAGACAGCTGGGCAAAAAGACAGCTGGGCAAAGAGACAGACGGGCAAAGAGACAGCCGGGCAAAGAGACAGCCCTGGAAAGAGACAGACGGGCAAAGAGACAGACAGGCAAAAAGACAGACGGGGAAAGAGAGAGGCAGACATACACACACATAGAGACAGACACAGAGATGGAGACACAGAGATGGAGACAGATAGACTGATACAAATACAGACAGAGAGATAGAAACAGACAGAGTCAATGACACAGGCAAACAAGGAAAGCGACAGAGAGACAGACAGACAACGACACACTGACAGAGACTGGGAGAGAGACAGTTACTATCCCAGGCAACGCCGGGTACTACAGCTAGTATAACATAAAGCTTCCAGGTGAGGGTGAAGGAGCAAAGGACTTGGGTGTCATTATAGAGAAATAGCGCTATTGTGAAGTAATACTCTTACCCAGCAAATGAGTTATCCCTTCAAACCATAGAAATTGCATAAGTAGGGAACATGTGCAAAGCGCTGTTTAGTATATACAGAACACAAAGTGGTCACTAATAGGTTAAAGTCTGTCGAACAGTCTAAAGCTCAGCCCACCCTGCTCGCCTATTAGGTATGCGCTGTAAGATAAGGCTCTATTGAAAGCGGTATCCACGGTATGTAAGCGGTACGTGTATTTATAAAGCGCTAAGGAAAACAAACAGAAGCAGTCATCACTAATAGGTTCATGATAAGCATGGAGCGGGCTTGTTGATTACTGCGCTTACCTAGTGGGATGGCACCATCTGTATGGAATCTATGAAGCAGCGGTATCCACCGCCGTGCTAGCAAGAGGGCTGGGGAAGGCACCAGGGTTAAAAAGCTGGTCCAAGCCAATCAGGTGTGAGTGGGCAGTTCTGTCTACATGGCAGAGCGATGACCGGTCATAGGAGGCTCGTTCAATACAACCAATGAAAGGTTAGTGGGTGTGGCTAAACAGCACTGCATAGAAATGCATGGAGAAAAGCAGGCGCTTGCGCAGTGGCTCCAAATCTAGACTTGAGTGCTCATGGAGGGGAGTGTTTACACTAGACTTGTGCTGTGAGCAGGTGCACACGTTGTGGACTAGAAGGGCATACAAATAACAGGAAATCGAGAATTAGTCAGTGAATTATAGGTGAAATCCTGTTCTTATAGCAGAATCAGCCGGTGAGTCATGGAAACCAGTGGACACAGAGGAGAATCCAGAGGAGAATTTATGAAAATTGTATAATCACAGATGTATCCATAAGGAAAGAGAATTTACGTTAGTATTCAAATAGGCACAATACTATTACAGTAAGATCATCAGAAAAGGGCAGAAACTATAAGAGAGGTCTAGTAGGAGTTGATGGGCCCGGCTGGTGGGCTGGGGTTGGTAATGCAGGCAGGCATCTAAGGGGTACTTCACACACAGCGAGATCGCTACTGAGATCGCTGCTGAGTCACGTTTTTTGTGACCTCATTAGTGATCTCGCTGCGTGTGACACTGAGCAGCGATCTGGCCCCTGCTGTGAGATCGCTCCTCGTTACACACAGCGCTGGTTCATTTTTTTATTGTTGCTCTCCCGCTGATAAGCACACATCGCTGTGTGTGACAGCGAGAGAGCAACAATCCTGAATGTGCAGGGAGCAGGAGCCGGCATCTGACAGCCTGCGGTAAGCTGTAACCAAGGTAAACATCGGGTAACCAAGGTGGTTACCCGATATTTACCTTCGTTACCAGCCTCCGCAGCTCTCATGCTGCCAGTGCCGGCTCCTGCTCCCTGCACACGCTAAGCTAAGCGGTGTGCGCTGGTAACTAAGGTAAACATCGGGTAACCATACCCGATGTTTACCTTAGTTACCAGTGTCCGGAGCTTTCCGATGCCGGCTCAGTGCAAGCGCAGCGTCGCTTCCACGCGTCGCTGCTGGCTGGGGGCTGGTCACTGGTCGCTGGTGAGATCTGTCTGTTTGACAGCTCACCAGCGACCATGTAGCGATGCAGCAGCGATCCTGACCAGGTCAGATCGCTGGTCGGATCGCTGCTGCATCGCTAAAGTGTGAAGGTACCCTAACCCTCTACCCTTACTAACCTCCCCTCCCACTCCCCACAACCCTACCTTCTTCCCCTCCCCCTTTGTTCTTGTGCCCAGTTACTTGAATAAAGTCCCCATCTTTCCTCCCCCCCTCCTCCCTCCCCATGTTGTTGTGTGGTTAAAGTGTAAGGTAGAGGAATTGTAACCGGATTGTCTTGGAGTATACTAATGTATGGAGCCCTCATGTGCGGGTGGTTGACAAATGTAATCTTCATTTACCATGCATGATTTTGTATCTGCCGTGTTTTCAATAAAAACGAATTGGATTAAAAAAAGAAAAGGGCAGAAACAATTTAAAATGAATCAAAAATCATGAAAATGAGTAAATGATATGCGTTATTCAACCCTTTTGGGTGCAATATATTAAGTTCGTGAATCCAAAAGGCTTCTCTCTTAAGCATCATTTGTTTATTGTTGCCACCCCTGCGCGGGGGCAAAACCTGTTCAATTACTTGGAACTTCAATTGCAAAATTCTGTGTCCCGTGGTGTTGAAATGGTGGGAAACCGGTAATATATTCTCTTGGCATCTTATAGAGGACGGGAATTTGAAAAAGAATCAAGACACCTCATTAATCTAGAACTGCATTGTGTGACCCTCATGGAGTACCTGAGGGCACAGAGGATATCCGGAGGACTGAATGAAGGCCAAACTCAGACCCACAATTTTTCACGAGAACCCAGACAACAACAGGAGGTTTGAATAGATTCTTAACAAATGTTCTTTTGACTTAATGACCCTAAAGGTACCGTCACACTAAGCGACGCTCCAGCGATCCCACCAGCAACCTGACCTGGCAGGGATCGCTGGAGCGTCGCTACACGGGTTGCTGGTGAGCTGTCAAACAGGCAGATCTCACCAGCAACCAGTGACCAGCCCCCAACCAGCAGCGACGCGTGGAAGCGATGTTGCGCTTGGTAACTAAGGTAAATATCGGGTAACCAACCCGATATTTACCTTGGTTACCAGCGCACACCGCTTAGCGCTGGCTCCCTGCTCTCCTAGGCAGAGTACACATCGGGTTAATTACCCGATGTGTACTCCACCTACGTATGCAGGGAACAGGGAGCCAGCACTGACAGCGTGAGAGCGGCAGACGCTGGTAACGAAGGTAAATATCGGGTAACCAAGGGAAGGGCTTGTTGGTTACCCGATGTTTACAGTGGTTACCAGTGTCCGCAGAAGCTGGCTCCTGCTGCCTGCACATTCAGTTGTTGCTCTGTCGCTGTCACACACAGCGATGTGTGCTTCACAGCGGGAGAGCCACAACTAAAAAATGAACCAGGACATTCAGCAACAACCAGCGACCTCACAGCAGGGGCCAGGTTGTTGCTGGATGTCACACATAGCGACATCACTAGCAACATCGCTGTTGCGTCACAAAAGTTGTGCCTCAGCAGTGATGTTGCTAGCGATGTTGCTTAGTGAGACGTGGCCTTAACAGTTGAATTTTTACGGAAGGAAATTAAGAAGACCTAAGATAAGATCACAGCCATTAACACCCAGCTGGAGACCTTTATCACATCCCGAGAGGAACTTGAGGGATTAAAAGCTCAAATCAACAAAATCCTTGCTACCCACAGAAAAGAAGTGATGTAGAGAATAAAAAACGCCCAAAATTCACTCGTGATACGGAGGATTATCAATACAATTGAGTATACAGATGGTTTTCAGGTTTCTTCAGCTCCAGACCCCGATCACAATACAGAGGATCTTCCAGCGAATCCTTGTCCAGCCAGGAGAGAGATACCAGGGGCCCTCGAGGTCCGCAGTCTTCCACTTTTTCTGTTTTAAGGGGATGTACATGACAACAAAATCGACAACAAGGAGAGGGGGCTACGGGAAGAGGCAACATAGGAATGTCGAAATCAACCAGGTCACAGGTAAAGACTCATTAGTCGTTAACGTTTCATCTAAGTTAATCAGTCCAGCACAATTGCTGGTTCTACATAGAGGCTTATTGTTTTGCCCAATCCAAAAATTTAACACTTTTGAATTAGAAATGGACCTGAATAGATTCTATAGAACTCTGAGACTCGATGCCCATTTTAGCGAATCTATAACATCCATAACCCAACCTACATCTGCCTTGGTCTCTATCACAGACATGGGCCTTACAAAGAAGAGTTCATTCAGACCCCCAAGGGGATCAGCTCCCCTAGAGACCTTCATAGAGTTCACCCAGAGAGACTTTGAACAGCTGATAAAAAGTGTTGAATGTGGACAAATTCATCTACGAAGCAATCTGTCAGTCGTCGAGCAACGGGCGATCAACAGCTTACTGGAAGATAAAGACATCATAATTAAACCCACTGACAAGGGTGGCGCGGTGGTAATTATGAATCATAATGATTATATAGGAGAGATTAAAAGACAATTAAATAATTCTGATGTATATCATGTACTGTTGAGGGATCCCACACAAAAAATCAGGGATGTTTTATTGAAACAACTGAATAATAGTACTATCAATCAAAAGACAGTAGAATATTTAACGAATAAACACCCTGTCACACTGGTCATATATATACTCCCGAAAATTCATAAAAGCCTTAATACCCCCCCAGGGAGACCAATTGTCGCATCCTCAGACTCTCCACTCTCCCCCAAATTTCTTGAAAAGATACTGACCCCCTTACCGATAAAACAAAAGCAATTATTTTGGATACGTCTGATTTTCTAGACACCATTAAACGCATAGGTAAATTTGACCCCACGGCCTTGCTGGTCAGCTTGACGTAGAAAGTCTCTAATATTACACTCGATAGGGGCATGGAGTCCAAGCGTAAACTCCTCTTATATGACAATAGCATTCAACCATCAGTCATAGATCTGTGTATGGATTTCCTTGATCTAGTTTTAAGGGAAAACTTCTTGTTTGAAGATACATACTATCTAAAGCCATGAGGGACTGCGATGGGCTTGAATGTGGCCCCCCTTATGCCAATTATTACATGGCAGACTTTGAGGACACCATCGTTTACAAGCATCCATTATTCATCAAACATTGTCTTCTATGTCGTAGATTTATAGATGATGTCTTTTGCATATGGGTGGGGCCACTCGAGTCCCTACCTGATCTCCACATCTTGTCCAAAAAACTGTTATTAAGAAGATTGCACACACGTGGTTCTGGACACCCAGAGCAAGTGACACTGAAATGGAGGCATTGATGGCCCTCGAGGAGCTTATGCTAGAGAGTAACTCTGAGCCACAAGGTGGGTTCCCTCCTAAGATTGTGCCTAAATCGACAAGGTTTCCCCCTCTGTCTCTGTGTTCATCAGTGGAGATCTTTACACGGTTAGTTGCGGATGATTTCCGTACTATCTCCACACGACGCGCACATGATAACTGCAGTCAGCGTCAAAGGGTGGCATTGAGAGAGCTCCAGGAGCTCACTGATGTTCAGATAAAAGCAGCGGACAAGGGGGGAAACGTTGTATGGCCTAATCAAAAATATGAGAAGGAGGTTATGAGACATCTTCATGATAAAAACACCTATCGTAGATTGGATTTTAACCCACTACCCACATTTGTGGCTCAGTTACAGAAGATCCTGATAAAGGCTTTTGAAGAGGGCATCATTACCAAAAAAGTACTCAATGGCCTCACAGTGAGATCCTCTATGGTTCCAACCTTCTATCTCCTCCCTAAAATCCACAAAGACCCCGTCAACCCACTGGGGCGTCCAATTGTGTCTGGCATTGGCGGCTTATGTGAACCAGCTTGCAGGTTTATAGACTTCTATTTACAGCCACTGGCTGAGACTTTGCCGACACAACGGACGTCCTTAAACAGGTTGATGGGGTCTTTGTGGATCCAGACACCTTGATTGTGTCTGCTGATGTAGAATCCCTGTACCCGTGTATTTCACACAGTGATGTTTTGCGAGCAGTCCGCTATTTGTTGATGAGCAGTGGTTGCGACAGCCTTCTTTGTGAATTGATTCTTGAGCTACTCCACTATATCCTGTTCCACAACTTTTTAGTATTCCGTGATTGATTTTATCTGCAGACACACGGCACTGCAATGGGTGCGGTCTGCGCGCCCTCGTACGCTAATCTCTTTCTCGGCTTTTGGGAGAGGGAGATTCTTGGCGTCAAGGGCGTGGGTGTCGCTTCCCATGTTCAGTGCTGGATCAGGTACATCGATGATTCTGTTGTAGCAGGGTACAGTGGACCAGCTCAGATCATTTATGGATGCATTAAACCAGAATCCATATAATATTAGACTCACTTTCAAATTTGATACCCAGAGGATGGATTTCTTGGATATCTCCCTAATGGTGTATAGGGAGCGGCATTTGCAGATGGACGTCTACAAGAAGTACACGTCTGTAAATGCACTCCTTCATGCGTCCTCATTCTAGCACTATCAGGGCTGTCCCGATCTGACAAATTTTACGTAGGCGGCGGATTTGTTCTATCCCAGAAGCCTTTGAAAAACAAGCTGGTGATTTACAAACTCGACTTTTTGAAAGGGGCTATAGCCGTCGCTGTGTGAGACATGGGTACAAAAGTGCTAAGAATACTCTAAGACATCAGCTGTTATATAACAAAGAGAGGAGGGAGGATAACCAGAGTATTATTCAGTTTATTGGAACCTTTAATGATCAGTGGGACACCATGAGGTCGATCTTGAGAAAACATTGGTCCATTCTGCGTACAGATCCTGTTCTGGGGAAATGTATCACCGATGAGCCAGCTATGACTCCAAGGAGATCAAAAAATCTCAAGGATCTCCTGACGCACAGTCACTACGTTACTGTTTCAGGGAATCCCTTTGGGGAAACTCGCCCCATTAAGGGATGTTATCCCTGTGGTTACTGTGCGGCCTGTAGTAACATACGTAGGACTAGATTGTTCCGGGGCGTAGCTAATACAAAGGAATTCTCTGTTGAGCATTATGTATCCTGTGGCACGAAAAATGTTATCTATCACGCAACTTGCACGTGCAACAGGATATATATTGGGTTGACTTCTCGTGAGTTCCATATCTGCGTGCGGGAGCACATTCGAGACATCGAGGCCGCCAGATTTGAAAAGGACATTACAAAATTAATAACTTTGCCGACCCATTTTAAAAAATTCCATGACTGTGATCCAAGATCCCTTAGATTTGTAGGTATTGATGTCATTCATATGGGGATTCGTGGTGGTGACGTGAGAAAGGTGCTTGCCCAGCGGGAGACACGATGGATTGTTATATTGGGCACAATGTCTCCCGCGGGACTTAATGAAAGCCTTAGTTTTGCCCCTTTTTTGTGATCTGGTTCTCTCTTTTGTGTTGGCCTTCCATGCTTCAACTTGTTTATGCACCTTTTGTATTGTAATTATTATATTTTTAATATATTTGTATTTTATTAATGTTTTTAGTTTCACTCGTGGCTACTCATTCGGTCTGGATTATTCAGCAGTTTTTCATCTTGCCGCTAATTACTGCGTATACATCCATCATCTCCAGATGCGCCCTGTGCGACTCTCTGCAGTAGTCTGCATATATGCGATTTATGTAATTTATGTATTTTGGTGTCCTTTCTTTCTGTATTGGGTGGATATTGTGGAAATCCTATTCTCTATAGTAAGTTTGCGATCAGCATGGTTCATATGTCTATGGGGTTTGTCTATTCCCCTACATATGGTGTATGTGGCTATTTTGGAGGTGGTGTGATTATCTCCATATGCACTTTTCCATTTATACTCTAAAGAGTATTAATGACACCTTATATGCACCAAGGTCCGCTATATCTCCCCTCTGTCTGGCTGCGTGCAGTAACGCAGGAGTGGGAGGGATGGTGACGCGTCCCTCCTCCCAATCTGTGAACAATGTCCGGACTAAGTGGTTGAGATGCAGAAGGACCTGTTGGTTGCAACGTGATAGCTACTGCACATGGCACTTTATGAGCATTTATCATATTGAGGAGAATATCGTCATCTTTGCTATTGTATAGAACATATTTGAAATTGTTACCATCATTCCATGTTATGCAGTACGCATTTTGCACAATCTCTTGTACAATGTAGTTTTTTATTTTGTTCTTGTGTGCAATAGAATTCATTATTTTTGAGTAAATAACTTGTATAACTGATCACCCTGTTCCTTATATGCGCCAGAGCATAATGTGATATTACAAGTCCTGACTAATGCCTGCTCTGGGGCCATGGGATTCAGTACGGTAGTTATTGCACACTGCACTTTATGAATATCTATCATTTTGTGGGGATTAATGGCATCCTTTGTATTACAAAAATCATGCTTTAACCAATTAGTGTATGTATGTACCTGAGGACTCTTTGTTCCCTCATCTTTGTGCAATATTAATGTTTTTTCTGAAACTTTGTAAGGCACTTGTTATTCAATAAAAATGTATTGTTATTCCCTTTAAGTCACTTTTTTGCGGTTTTATTTGTACAATGAATTCTCCTTAAGCATCAATAACACGTGGCCTTCACTCAGGGTTACTATGCAGCTCCATCATAATAAGATCAATTTTCTGGATACATATACAGTAGAACCTTGCTTAACGAGAACAATCCGTTCTGGGACTGTGCTTGTTAACCAAGTTACTCGTTAGGCAAAGCAAGATTTCCCATAGGAAATCATTGCAATGCAAATGATTCGTTCCACAACGTGTTAAATTTCCCATCCTGGTCCCCTATTCTGTCATTCCACACACGTGCAAACACACACAAACACGTACAAACACACACAAACTCACACAAACACACACAAATACACACAAACACACACACACACACAAACTCACACACACACAAACACACAAACACACACAAACACACATGCACGCACGCAAACGCACATATTATATGCTCACCTCACCTTCCGTTCCATCGCCGGTCTCCTGGGACTTGCTGTTCTCTGGTACGGGGCCGGGCTGTGTATCGCATTACCATAACGACAAGGGAGGAACTTCCTGGCCAGAGCGCTGACGTCAAATGCAGAGCTGCTTGCCTCTGATTGGCCAGCGCGCTGCCTTTCAGTAGCAGTGACAGGAAGTTCCTGCCTCGTTGCTATGGATGCCGATACACAGCGTGGATTGGAGCGCAGCGGCGAACTACAGCACCCAGGAGGCCAGCGATGAAACGAAAGGTACATATATTATGTTATATTATATGCTCACCTTACCTTCCGTTCCATCGCAGGCCTCCTGGGTCTTGTAGTTCGCCGCGAGGACGTCGCGATGTACCCGGGAACTACAAGAACCATGAGCCCGGCGGTGGAACGGAAGGTAAGGTGAGCATAATACTGTATGTGTGTGTGCATGCATGTCTGTTTGTGCGTACATTATTATTATTATTTATTATTATAGTGCCATTTATTCCATGGCGCTTTTTTTTTTTAAATCAGATCTTTTTTTATTAAATCATTAGGGATCAATACAGAGAGTATTTCACTTTTCATATAACTGATAACAATAAACAGATAAACACATATGATTTATAAATCAGGTTCTTTCTCTGCATATATGTAAATATAATAATAGAGTTCTCAAATCATAATTATATTATATAACTTGAGCCTACAAACCTCGTGGCTCTACAAATAAACAAAACTTAAATTATGCAATAATGCCTCAGACTAACAGGAACACCTCCTCCATCAGCCGCGTCGCTCCACATCATATTGCTATACTCTCCTGCTCCTCCCTCTCCGTGCAGTCATCCATGAAACCATTCCAGTCCTCTCTCACCTCTTCATTCAAAGTCCATTTCGCCACAGAAAAAACTAGTTTTAATTCCCTTCCTCACACACGCCATCACTGCAGGCACAACAGTAACCGGTCCAGCATTGCATCCCGAACCAGTGCACTAGAGGGTAGGCCCGGCAACTCCATCCATGGCCGCCAAATGTTGTAAAACTTTTTCAATGTTTTTCTTTTTAAATAAACTCCCCTTTCCAATCTTATGACGTTATTTAATTTGTTTTTGAGCTCTGGTAATGTTGGTGGTAGAGGGTCTAACCAGTGATATGCAAGTAGCTTTCTTGCTTCGTACAAGATACGTGCTATTCCCAGGGCTGTTGGAGAATCCGGATCCACTTCTCCTTCCCATAGGCTCAACAGGCACAGGCGGGGCGACGGTTGTATTGTGATATGATATATTTGACCTATAAGTCCCAGGGTTTGGTTCCAGAAATCACCAATGTGTTCACACTCCCACATAACATGCATCAAATGGGCATCATCCTGTCCACACCTAACACACTGTGTGTTTGGTCTGAGTCCCATCTTAAATAGTAGACTGGGAGTTTTATATACCCTGTGGATGAGATATATTTGAGACAGCTTTTGGCACTCCGATACCGCCAGTTTAGGAACTTGTTCCAATATATCAGACCACTGGCCTTCCGTCAGGGGACCGACGTCTCGTTCCCATTTGCTTTTAACAAGCAATGGATGTGTTTCCAGATGGGCAGGTAGTAATTTTTTATATAGTTCCGAAATAAGACCCTTAGAGGACTCAGATGTAAGCAGCCTATGTAATGTTTGATTATGTGTCACTGTGACCGGGTTTGTCCTCCCCTGTCTTTCCAGTGCGTGTCTCAGCTGCAAATACTGATAAAAGAAGACATGCGGAAGGTGAAACTCCGTTTTCAATTGTTCAAAGCTTTTAAGAGTATTATTTTGTAGTACTTGTGACACTAAATGGATCCCTTTATCCTCCCATCCTCTGAACCCTACTAATTTTTTAATTTCTGGCAAGTCGGGGTTCTGCCACAGTGGCCAGAGCTCTGTAGGTCCGCTTATCCCCAAAAGAGACTTACCCCTGTCCCACACCCGGAATATCATAGCCAGTGTGGGATATCGTGCCCCATTTATCTGTCTTTGTCCCACATCCAACCGGCAACCTGGGTACTTCCATACTGATCCCTCTCTCACTATATCACCACTGGTATCATACCCTCCTTCTTTGCCCCAACCCCTCAGATGTTGCATCTGGGAGGCTATATAGTATATATATGGGTTTGGTACCGCCAGTCCTCCCTCCTCCTTTCCCCGCTGTAGCACTTCCAGTCGAATCCTAGCTTGCTTTTTCTTCCAAATAAGTTCCCGGAATATTGTATTAATTTTTACAAAAAATTCCCTACATATCCACACTGGAGAATTATGTATAAGGTATAGTAATTGTGGCATCATTACCATTTTAATTAAATTGGATCTGCCGACATTTGATAGCGGCAAACGGCACCAGGTATGCACTTTTGCTCTGAATCGCTGTAACAGGGGTTCCAGATTTAGGGCCTGGAAATCCTTCGGGATTGGGCTGACAATTACTCCCAGATATTTAAACTCCCGGACCACAGGAACTGGAATCTGTAAGTCCGAAAAGTCCCCCGGAAGGGAGTCCAACGGCATTAAAGCCGACTTGGACCAGTTGATTAGTAGACCAGACCTCTGTCCAAATTCCCGAATGATATTCATTGCCAGCAAAATCGAGGAACGTACCCTGTCTAAATATAAGAGTAGATCGTCTGCGTATAATGATATCTTTTGTTCCACGGCTCCACACCGAAATCCCTCTACCTCCCTGGATTTCCGTATTGCCACTGCCAACGGCTCCACTGCAGTTGCGAATAGCAAGGGTGAAAGCGGGCACACCTGTCTAGTACCTCTTCCAAGAGGAAAAGACTCGGAGACCCTGCCATTAACCTTAACCTTTGCCACCGGTGAGTCATATAGCAGTTTTACCCAATCTATGAATCTATGTCCAAAGCCCATTATCCGAAGTACAGCCCACATATATTCCCATTCAAGGCTATCGAACGCCTTAGCGGCGTCTAATGACAAAATTGCCCTTTCCCCCGGTACCTCAGAACTATGTTGAATTCCCAAATATAATTTCCTGAGATTCATAGATGTGGCTCTGCATGGAATGAAGCCCGTCTGATCACTCTGCACTATAGATGAGATGACTCGGGACATCCTATTGGCGAGCACCTTGGCCAGCAATTTAATGTCTGTTTGTAGGAGAGAGATTGGGCGATACGAATCCGGGATCTCTGGATCTTTTCCAGGTTTTAATATTAAGACTATTAAGGCTTCCCTCATAGAGGGCGGGAGGACCCTCTGCCTTTCAGCCTCTTCAAATACCTTAAGTAGTTTGGGTAGCAGTAAGGGTGCATACGCTTTATAAAACTCTCCAGGCAGGCCATCCGTTCCCGGAGCTTTTTCATTTTGTGTCTGGCCAAGCGCTTCCTCCAGTTCTTCCAATGAGATGTCCCGGTCCAGCAATTCCCTGTTTACATCACTCAGTGTAGGAAGAGAGAGAGCATCCAAATACTGCTCAATCTCAGTCTCCGTGAGGTCACAGTCTGATGTGTATAGCCGCATATAATAGCTCTTTATTTCTCTTATTATATCCTCGCTTGCTGTTACAAAGTCACCTGATTCCGTCTTTAACCTATTTATATAAGAAGATCCTTCCTGTGCTCTAATGACTGTGGCCAGTAGGTGCCCCACGCCCTCCCCCGCCATAAAATAATTTTGTTTAAGGAAATAGCGTTTATTTTCTGCCACCGACATGAGATTTTCTTTGAGTGACATCTGTGCCTTCTCTAGAGTGTTTTTAGTTTCTACTGTTGGGTTGAGCACCACCGCAGCCTCCGCATCAGATACCTCCTGAATCAGACTCTGGGTGTAACATTTGGTTTGATTTTTGCGTATGCATATTTCTCTAATATATATGCCCCTTACCACAGCTTTCATAGAGTCCCAAACTATGTGTGGCGGTGCAGAGCACTCATTAATATGGAAGTATTCCAGAATGTTATCATGTGAAGATCCCCCAATAAGCTGGATCCAGAAGGGATTAAGTTTCCAGATAGGCCTGGGCAGAGTGACGGGGTTTCCCCATGCAAGCGTAACATGTAATGGTGAGTGATCAGATACGCTTCTAGGTAGGTAGGCCACCTTTTGTGTATATGAGGCCATAAGTGCGTTTCCAATAGCCAGGTCTATCCGTGACATGGTGTGGTGGGAGCTAGAGTAACAGGAGAATTGTTTGGTTGTGGGGTGTTGGGCACGCCAAAGATCTACAAAACCCAGCTCCGTTAGCATTCTAGCAAATGAAGTCGGGGCGGCGTTCTCCGATATGTTTCCCGAGTGTAATTTATCTAGATAGGGATGTAAGTAATTATTAAAATCCCCTATCAAAAGCGTCGGCACAGATGGAAGGGAATCTAAAATAGACAATATCCTTTTTACCGGTTCGACTGAATATGGTGGAGGGATATATATCGCAACCAGAATAAATTGTATACCATACAGCATGCAAAGCAAACATACAAATCTGCCCCCCGGGTCAATCACTGATTTGGTACATGAGAACGGGATGGATTTGTGCACCAACACACTCACACCCCGTGCATGGGTCGAGTATGTGGAATGATATTCATGCGCGATCCATCCCTTCCTCAGCCAATGAACATTATCCCTGACCATGTGGGTCTCGGAGAGACATAAAATAGCCGGTAAAAGTTTCTGTAGGTGAGTAAATATAGCACATCTTTTGTTCGCATCTCCGAGCCCTCTAACATTCCACGCTACAATATTTAAAGATGTCGCCATAAGCGTAGACTAAGATATGATCCGGACGGATACTTCATACCTGGAGGAGAGAGGCGTTCTCCACCGATTCTCAAAAACATTAGGTTGAGCGACACGACTGAGGCACACCACACTTCCCAAACAGATTGCATCATACAACAATAAACAAGAAAAACAAGGAGAGAGATAGGGCTCCGCACAACAGTGCGCAGTGCCCCTGCCCTCAAAATCAAGTGTATCTTACACATTTCTCCCAAATAGAGAGAATCAGGGCTAAAAACACGCCCCAAGTCCATGCAGGGAGGGGGTCCACAACTCGCTAGTGCAGCGGGTGTCCACAATGAACCGGCCGTCTCCCAACCTGGATCCTAGATGAATTTAACTGTAATGAGCTCACCAGCATAGCGTCCCAAACAAAAACAACGCCTGGCGGCAGAAAGGGAAATCTCAGGTATTCTTCCTCCTCAGGGATCTCTCATTGATATCCAGCCAAGACAATGCCGCCCCAGCCGTATCAAAAAAATGAGTCTCTCCGTTCGCAGCAATCCGCAGCTTAGCAGGGTACATCATGGAGTATGGCACTTGCAGGTTGCGCAGTCGTTTTTTGATCTCAATAAATCGCGCTCTTTTACGTTGCACTTCCATGGAGAAATCAGGAAATATTGATATCTTCCTCCCATCAATTGCAAGTTCTTTGATATCTCTGGCTCTGCGCAGGATAGTGTCCCTATCTTTATAGTGCAGTAGTTTAATCAGAATAGGACGTGGGGGTGCTCCCGGCTGTGGGGCACGCGCAGGGACCCTGTGCACCCTTTCAATGGTGAAGAAAGGGGACAGTATGTCTTTTCCCATGGTGTCTTTAAGCCATTTTTCAAAGAAATTCAGTGGGTCATTGCCCTCCATCCTCTCTGGGACCCCCACCAGTCGCAAATTACTTCTGCGGGAGCGATTTTCCAAATCATCCACCTTGTTTAGCAGTGTGGAGATATTTTGCGTGGCCTTTCCCAGCTCTCGTGACATTGGGGGCAATTTATCCTCTGTTGTACTCACTCTTTCCTCCAACTCCCCCATTCTGACAGTCACCCCTTGCAGCTCACGTTTAATACAGGCCATATCTGAGGTGACAGTTCCCATCTGGCTGCTTAGAGTGGCCAATGTGGTATTGCAAGAGTTAATTGCTGCCAGAATGTCTCTCAGTATGGCCTCAGTGAAAACAGGTGTTGTTTGCTCCACATCTCCCCCTCCTCCCTCTGCCAGCACAGGCCTGTGTGTTTGCATACCTTGTGCTGCTGAACATGCAGGGCCCAGGGTACTCACAGTCTCACTGTCGGGTATGTTTTCTCCCTGCTCCAGGGCCCGTTCAGCGCTGCCATCGGGTGCCTCGTTGCAGGTAGGCTCTGTGCCAGGGGCCACTCTGGCAAACCGCTCCAACCTGCTTGCTACTCCCACTGCTCCAGCTCGGGATGGTGTGGATGCCGGCGGCGCCATATTGGATTCTTCAGAGGCACGCTCCTGCGCGTCTCTGTCCCTTTTATTGCTACTGCGGGTCGGCATATCCTGGCTGTGCTCGCTTCCCTGGGTGTTATAAGTTGTGTTGCAGCCCTCCAGGGTCGGTAGTGCCTGTCAGCAAGGCCGGTGTGCAGGATAATTCAGGATCCAGGCAGGAGCTCACCCACGCTGCTTCCTCTCTACATGAGGTCCAGGCCACACCCCATTCCATGGCGCTTTACAAGTGAAAGAGGGTATACGTACAACAATCACTAACAGTACAAAACAGACTGGTACAGGAGGAGACAGGACCCTGCCCGCGAGGGCTTACAGTCTACAGGGAATGGGTGATGGTACAATAGGTGAGGACAGAGCTGGTCGCACATTGGTCTACTGGACTGAGGGCTATTGTAGGTTGTAGGCTTGTTGGAAGAGGTGGGTCTTGAGGTTCCTCTTGAAGCTTTCCACGGTAGGGGAGAGTCTGATGTGCTGAGGTAGAGCGTTCCAGAGTATGGGGGAGGCACGGGAGAAATCTTGTACGCGATTGTGGGAAGAGGAGATAAGAGAGGAGCAGAGAAGGAGATCTTGTGAGGATCTGAGGTTGCGTGCAGGTAGGTACCGGGAGACTAGGTCACAGATGTAAGGAGAAGACAGGTTGTGGATGGCTTTGTATGTCATGGTTCATGTTTTGAACTGGATTCGTTGGTGATGGGAAGCCAGTGAAGGGATTGGCAGAGTGGCGAAGCTGGGGAATAGCGAGGGGAGAGGTGGATTAAGCGGGCTGCAGAGTTTAGGATAGATTGGAGGGGTGCAAGAGTGTTGGAAGGGAGGCCAGAGAGCAGGAGGTTGCAGTAATCGAGGCGGGAGATGATGAGGGCATGCACTAATGTTTTTTGCTGATTCTTGGTTAAATGGTTGGTTGGTTGGTACATGTGTGTTTGTGTGGACTGCAAGTGCGGGTCAGAGCGCGGTGGATGGACGGAACCGGAAGTGTTTGCAGTGAAGATTTCGCTCGTACAGCAAAGCTAACAGAAAGCTTTGCTTGTTAAGCGAAATTCTCGTTAAGTGGGTTACTCATTAAGCGAGGTACCACTGTATACTAAAGGATGTTTATGGTAATCTTTCCTCTGATCTTCACGTTAAACCCACGGACCATAATACCCTACTAGACTACACAAGTCACCATCCCAAAGCCACCAAAAATTCAATCCCTATCTCCCAGTTTGAACGGGTTAAAAGAATTGTTTCTGATCCCGATATATGGGAACGAAGATTATCGGAAATGAGAAATAAATTTGCACAGCGTGGATATCCTCCAATTGTCCTTGATGAGTGTTTACAACACACATCCTTTCAAAAGTAGGGTAACACAGGGCATATCCCATTTGTCCACACCTTTCATCCCTTTATGTATAAATTACATGGTGCTATTCGTAAACATTGGCACATTTTGGAAAATGGGTATCCCAAAGTTCCTGAATTCCATAACAAATTTCTCCCCTGTTTTCGTCGAGGGAACAATCTTAAAGATCAGTCAGGGCTGATATAGGGCCCAGTACAACTTTACCCATCCAAAGACTTCTGGGTACACCCAAAATGGGAACATTTCCCTGTCTGCATTGTTCCCAGTGCAATAATATACAGAAGGGGGATACACTAGTACATCCACGAACCGGGAAACAATATCAGATAAGGGACTATTTTCCTGCGACTCGATGCATGTTATATACATTATAAAGTGCCCATGTAGCTTATTATACGTTAGCGAGACCACACAGCGCATAAAGGATAGAATAGCTAAACATAAGTCCACAATAAGATGCCAAGACAATATATTACCGGTTCCCCACCATTTCAACACCACGGGACACAGAATTTCGCAATTGAAGTTCCAGGTAATTGAACAGGTTTTGCCCCCGCGCAGGGGTGGCAACAATAAACAAATGATGCTTAAGAGAGAAGCCTTTTGGATTCACAAACTTAATATATTGCACCCAAAAGGGTTGAATAAGGCATATCATTTACTCATTTTCATGATTTTTGATTAATTTTAAATTGTTTCTGCCCTTTACTGATGATCTTACTGTAATAGTATTGTGCCTATTTGAATACTAATGTAAATTCTCTTTCCTTATGGATACATCTGTGATTATACAATTTCATAAATTCTCCTCTGGATTCTCCTCTGTGTCCACTGGTTTCCATGACTCACCGGCTGATTCTGCCATAAGAACAGGATTTCACCTATAATTCACTGACTAATTCTCGTTTTCCTGTTATATGTATGCCCTTCTAGTCCACAACGTGTGCACCTGCTCACAGCACAAGCCTAGTGTAAACACTCCCCTCCATGAGTGCTTAAGTCCAGCTTTGGAGCCTCTGCGCAAGCGCCTGCTTTTCTCCATGCATTTCTATGCAGTGCTGTTTAGCCACGCCCACTAACATTTTATTGGTTGTATTGAACGAGCCTCCTATGACCGGTCATCGCTCTGCGACATAGACAGAACTGCCCGCTCACCCCTGATTGGCTGGGACTGGCTTTTTAACCCTGGTGCCTTCCCCAACCCTCTTGCTACCACGGCGGTGGATACCGCTGCTTCATAGATTCCATACAGATGGTGCCATCCCACTAGGTAAGTGCAGTAATCAACAATCCCGCTCCATGCTTATCATGAACCTATTAGTGATGACTGCTTCTGTTTGTTTTCCTTAGCGCTTTATAAATACACATACCGCTTACATACCGTGGATACCGCTTTCAATAGAGCCTTATCTTACAGCACATACCTAATAGGTGAGCAGGGTGGGCTGAGCTTTAGCCTGTTCCCCAGACTCCATTAGTGATCAATTTTTTTTTCTGTATATACTAAACAGCGCTTTGCACATGTTCCCTATTTTTGGAATTTCTATGGTTTGAAGGGATAACTCATTTGCTGGGTAGGAGTATTACTTCACAATAGCGCTATTTCTCTATAATGACACCCAAGTCCCTTGCTCCTTCACCCTCACCTGGAAGCTTTATGTGAGATGACCCTACCACTTTCACTTACATCATTTTCTCTCTTTGTTGGGCTATTCTTTTTGATATTTTTTTTTCCCTCCCCTTTTTTTCCTTATTTATTGCATACATTTTTCAAGATGCAACCATATGTACTATGAACTTTATTTTATATGTAACGAGCTGTAGTACCCGGGCGCTGCCCGGGATAGTAACTGTCTCTTTGTCTCTCTCCCAGTCTCTGTCTGTGTGTCGCTGTCTGTCTCTCTGTCTGTCTCTTTCCTTGTCTGTTTGAGTCTATGTCTCTGTCTGTCTGTTTCTATCTCTCTGTATTTGTATCAGTCTATCTGTCTCCATCTCTGTATCTGTATGTCTCTCTATCTCTGTATCTGTCTATATGTGTGTGTGTCTTTCTGTCTCTCTCTCTTTGCCTGTCTGTCTCATTGCCCGTTTGTCTCTTTGCCCGGCTGTCTTTTTGCCCGGCTGTCTCTTTCCAGGTCTGTCTCTTTCCCCGTCTGTCTCTTTCCCGGTCTGTCTCTTTGCCCGGCTGTCTCTTTGCTCGGCTGTCTTGTCAAGGGAGGAATTTTGGGTGAAGACTGCTAATGGAGTCTTCATTTAGGATCCAGAGACGGTGCCACATTAATGCTGTATACCAGTGCCGATATATATCAATGTATATAAGACAAAGAACACACAGACAACATGCTCTCTCCTTGAGTCAGCAATACCCACTGAGCTCATTATTATATTGAAAGAAACTTAATTATTACAGAAGGCACCTTTGGCCTTGAAAATGATACACAGAGTTTATGGGAGTGTCACTCCCCTATTTCTCCCAGCAGATGTTCATTAAAACATTCTTTCTATGTGAACATTACTGATAACTCTTCTTACAGCTTCACATTCTGGCTTCATCTTTGGTTAACTCCTTCATGATTATACAACTTTAAATTATACTATAGGTCTGTGCAATGGCTACATAGACAGACAGATAATTTTGCATCTACATCTACATTTTGATTTAGTTATATACACAGATATTCTTATTACGTTTAAACAAACATACTACAGCTCAGGTGACCTCCACAGTCCCCCCTTAATAAAATATCTGTGAATATTATCAACCTTAAATTTAAAATTTTTCCCCATTTAGATATATTTTATTATTTGGCACTTATTTGTGACCTACTGCCCTTGGGATTTTAATTATATCCATATCTATATATGTGGGCTTTCTATGGGATTGTTGTTTAATTTAACACTACAGGCTTTAGCTCCCCCCTTAAGTACTTATTTTTATTTATTAAACATAACTTTATGATTTATAGGGGCTATTAGAAATGGCGTTATTACTCTCATTAGGGCACATTATCCTGATTAAGAAAAATTGAATCTAGACCTTATTTAAAAACTAGCACATAATTAAAAAAACAAAAAAAAAACAAAAGGACATTTGGAAATTGTCCATGGTTCTTCTTTCCAGATATGAAACAAAAAGGAGGATGCTTAGTCAGTGCTAGTCCACTTAGGGCCACTTTGTGAACCTGGATAATCTGCTCTTGATAAAAAAAACAACAAAACATGATGAGGCTTCATGTGAAGTTTGTGGTGCAGACTTGGAAAAACCTTCTGGGATAATGGGTAGAATAGCGGCCGCTTTCTGCTTCAGTTGTGTCGCGTCCATTGGTTTTTGAGATGTGACGTCAACTCGCGTGTCACTGCCAGTGCTCAGCAGACTAGGCCGGGGAGACATCAGCCTGATGGGATAGGCTCTTCTAAAACTTTTCCTGAGATGAGAGAATCCATATCTAGCATTTTGTATTAAGGAAAATCACTGAAATTAGTAGGAAACAAAAACATTTGTAAATGGTTAGATTACATTAACCAAACCACATTTTTTGGGTCTATGAAATGGCTGAATTAAGTATTTTCGACTACTCAATTCGTACCTTCAACAGTCCCCCCTTGACTTACTTCTGCCATTTCCAAATACTAAGGGTACTGTGTTCCCTTAGGAAAAGAGGAAGAAAGATCTGTTGGGAAATCCTGCCTGACTGAACGTTGAGGCATGGGTGGAGAGGGGAATGGGATTTCTTCACCAGTTTGAGACCAAGGACCCCTAGGTGAGTCCTCACCCTTTGTAGTTGGACTTTCCCATGTCTCAATGTTCTCTAAGGTATGCACACCAGTGACTATGGAAGGGGAATACATGGAATAGCAGAAACTGCTGTGTGAATACTGACATGAAAAATTCAATAGCCATTTGTAAGAATGAAATGTGAAAAATGGAACCTGCATTACTGCCATGAATATATGAATAAAGAGAAATTTAGCTACTGAATTGATCAATGCAGAAGAGCCCCAACACTACGCCAAAGTATTTCTCTACGTTGGGGTCCCTAGCTTGTGTGTGTCCTCTCATGCAGTTAAAAAACTTACCGTGTATGGGACGCTGAGACCCAGGCTATATATGCGTATAATGTGGATTGGCAATAGGTGTGTATGGGGAGGGTTCACAAACGAAAAACTACTAACATTAAGGAATAACGTTTGGAACTCCATTCTATGTCTGAACTGGTTTTTTGCACCCAGTTCAGACATAGAATGGAGTTCCAAACGTTATTCCTTAATGTTAGTAGTTTTTCGTTTGTGAACCCTCCCCATACACACCTATTGCCAATCCACATTATACGCATATATAGCCTGGGTCTCAGCGTCCCATACACGGTAAGTTTTTTAACTGCATGAGAGGACACACACAAGCTAGGGACCCCAACGTAGAGAAATACTTTGGCGTAGTGTTGGGGCTCTTCTGCATTGATCAATTCAGTAGCTAAATTTCTCTTTATTCATATATTCATGGCAGTAATGCAGGTTCCATTTTTCACATTTCATTCTTACAAATGGCTATTGAATTTTTCATGTCAGTATTCACACAGCAGTTTCTGCTATTCCATGTATTCCCCTTCCATAGTCACTGGTGTGCATACCTTATCTCCCCATAGTGATGTTTTTTTAGGTTTTTTGCACCCAGTTCAGACATAGAATGGAGTTCCAAACGTTATTCCTTAATGTTAGTAGTTTTTCGTTTGTGAACCCTCCCCATACACACCTATTGCCAATCCACATTATACGCATATATAGCCTGGGTCTCAGCGTCCCATACACGGTAAGTTTTTTAACTGCATGAGAGGACACACACAAGCTAGGGACCCCAACGTAGAGAAATACTTTGGCGTAGTGTTGGGGCTCTTCTGCATTGATCAATTCAGTAGCTAAATTTCTCTTTATTCATATATTCATGGCAGTAATGCAGGTTCCATTTTTCACATTTCATTCTTACAAATGGCTATTGAATTTTTCATGTCAGTATTCACACAGCAGTTTCTGCTATTCCATGTATTCCCCTTCCATAGTCACTGGTGTGCATACCTTATCTCCCCATAGTGATTTTTTTTAGGTTTTTTGCACCCAGTTCAGACATAGAATGGAGTTCCAAACGTTATTCCTTAATGTTAGTAGTTTTTCGTTTGTGAACCCTCCCCATACACACCTATTGCCAATCCACATTATATGCATATATAGCCTGGGTCTCAGCGTCCCATACACGGTAAGTTTTTTAACTGCATGAGAGGACACACACAAGCTAGGGACCCCAACGTAGAGAAATACTTTGGCGTAGTGTTGGGGCTCTTCTGCATTGATCAATTCAGTAGCTAAATTTCTCTTTATTCATATATTCATGGCAGTAATGCAGGTTCCATTTTTCACATTTCATTCTTACAAATGGCTATTGAATTTTTCATGTCAGTATTCACACAGCAGTTTCTGCTATTCCATGTATTCCCCTTCCATAGTCACTGGTGTGCATACCTTATCTCCCCATAGTGATGTTTTTTTAGGTTTTTTGCACCCAGTTCAGACATAGAATGGAGTTCCAAACGTTATTCCTTAATGTTAGTAGTTTTTCGTTTGTGAACCCTCCCCATACACACCTATTGCCAATCCACATTATACGCATATATAGCCTGGGTCTCAGCGTCCCATACACGGTAAGTTTTTTAACTGCATGAGAGGACACACACAAGCTAGGGACCCCAACGTAGAGAAATACTTTGGCGTAGTGTTGGGGCTCTTCTGCATTGATCAATTCAGTAGCTAAATTTCTCTTTATTCATATATTCATGGCAGTAATGCAGGTTCCATTTTTCACATTTCATTCTTACAAATGGCTATTGAATTTTTCATGTCAGTATTCACACAGCAGTTTCTGCTATTCCATGTATTCCCCTTCCATAGTCACTGGTGTGCATACCTTATCTCCCCATAGTGATGTTTTTTTAGGTTTTTTGCACCCAGTTCAGACATAGAATGGAGTTCCAAACGTTATTCCTTAATGTTAGTAGTTTTTCGTTTGTGAACCCTCCCCATACACACCTATTGCCAATCCACATTATACGCATATATAGCCTGGGTCTCAGCGTCCCATACACGGTAAGTTTTTTAACTGCATGAGAGGACACACACAAGCTAGGGACCCCAACGTAGAGAAATACTTTGGCGTAGTGTTGGGGCTCTTCTGCATTGATCAATTCAGTAGCTAAATTTCTCTTTATTCATATATTCATGGCAGTAATGCAGGTTCCATTTTTCACATTTCATTCTTACAAATGGCTATTGAATTTTTCATGTCAGTATTCACACAGCAGTTTCTGCTATTCCATGTATTCCCCTTCCATAGTCACTGGTGTGCATACCTTATCTCCCCATAGTGATGTTTTTTTAGGTTTTTTGCACCCAGTTCAGACATAGAATGGAGTTCCAAACGTTATTCCTTAATGTTAGTAGTTTTTCGTTTGTGAACCCTCCCCATACACACCTATTGCCAATCCACATTATACGCATATATAGCCTGGGTCTCAGCGTCCCATACACGGTAAGTTTTTTAACTGCATGAGAGGACACACACAAGCTAGGGACCCCAACGTAGAGAAATACTTTGGCGTAGTGTTGGGGCTCTTCTGCATTGATCAATTCAGTAGCTAAATTTCTCTTTATTCATATATTCATGGCAGTAATGCAGGTTCCATTTTTCACATTTCATTCTTACAAATGGCTATTGAATTTTTCATGTCAGTATTCACACAGCAGTTTCTGCTATTCCATGTATTCCCCTTCCATAGTCACTGGTGTGCATACCTTATCTCCCCATAGTGATGTTTTTTTAGGTTTTTTGCACCCAGTTCAGACATAGAATGGAGTTCCAAACGTTATTCCTTAATGTTAGTAGTTTTTCGTTTGTGAACCCTCCCCATACACACCTATTGCCAATCCACATTATACGCATATATAGCCTGGGTCTCAGCGTCCCATACACGGTAAGTTTTTTAACTGCATGAGAGGACACACACAAGCTAGGGACCCCAACGTAGAGAAATACTTTGGCGTAGTGTTGGGGCTCTTCTGCATTGATCAATTCAGTAGCTAAATTTCTCTTTATTCATATATTCATGGCAGTAATGCAGGTTCCATTTTTCACATTTCATTCTTACAAATGGCTATTGAATTTTTCATGTCAGTATTCACACAGCAGTTTCTGCTATTCCATGTATTCCCCTTCCATAGTCACTGGTGTGCATACCTTATCTCCCCATAGTGATGTTTTTTTAGGTTTTTTGCACCCAGTTCAGACATAGAATGGAGTTCCAAACGTTATTCCTTAATGTTAGTAGTTTTTCGTTTGTGAACCCTCCCCATACACACCTATTGCCAATCCACATTATACGCATATATAGCCTGGGTCTCAGCGTCCCATACACGGTAAGTTTTTTAACTGCATGAGAGGACACACACAAGCTAGGGACCCCAACGTAGAGAAATACTTTGGCGTAGTGTTGGGGCTCTTCTGCATTGATCAATTCAGTAGCTAAATTTCTCTTTATTCATATATTCATGGCAGTAATGCAGGTTCCATTTTTCACATTTCATTCTTACAAATGGCTATTGAATTTTTCATGTCAGTATTCACACAGCAGTTTCTGCTATTCCATGTATTCCCCTTCCATAGTCACTGGTGTGCATACCTTATCTCCCCATAGTGATGTTTTTTTAGGTTTTTTGCACCCAGTTCAGACATAGAATGGAGTTCCAAACGTTATTCCTTAATGTTAGTAGTTTTTCGTTTGTGAACCCTCCCCATACACACCTATTGCCAATCCACATTATACGCATATATAGCCTGGGTCTCAGCGTCCCATACACGGTAAGTTTTTTAACTGCATGAGAGGACACACACAAGCTAGGGACCCCAACGTAGAGAAATACTTTGGCGTAGTGTTGGGGCTCTTCTGCATTGATCAATTCAGTAGCTAAATTTCTCTTTATTCATATATTCATGGCAGTAATGCAGGTTCCATTTTTCACATTTCATTCTTACAAATGGCTATTGAATTTTTCATGTCAGTATTCACACAGCAGTTTCTGCTATTCCATGTATTCCCCTTCCATAGTCACTGGTGTGCATACCTTATCTCCCCATAGTGATGTTTTTTTAGGTTTTTTGCACCCAGTTCAGACATAGAATGGAGTTCCAAACGTTATTCCTTAATGTCAATGTTCTCTAAGTCCTCTCTTCTAACTGTTTCGGCAATGATGGTTTGGGACTGTACAGGTTTTTTTGTAAAGGATAAATATGAGCAGGACGCTTAGTGCAGCTCCGGTGGATCGACCCTTCTGCAATGCAGGGCGTGAATCCATGCTGTCCTGCCGTTGAGCTTTATCGAATTTTCTGTGTCCTTTTAGGATTAATAGTCTCCTGACCGAAAACCATATACTACTAACTCTGATTTAGGATCTGGAATTAGAAAATACACTTGTTTATTTCTCTAATTAGTCAATCATATAAAAATTATACGTGGTTTGCGCTAGACCAAAAAGAAACATTTTACATTGGAACCTGTTTATTACTAAAGAGAAACACAACACACACTAAAGAGAAATATAACACGCATTGATTTACAACTTATCAGTTTGGGTTTTTTTACATACCACTTGCATTATATGGATTTTCAGCAATGACGTCGTTTTCTGCACTGGAAAGCCTCTGACCAGACCTGGAAAGAAATCTACACAACACGCACAGACTTGCATACAACGTGCTCATGATAAACATCCATAATCAGTTTGCAGTCTCTAAGAATGGGTAGAGCAGGTGCAGGGTGTTTTTACGGACTCTTTTCAGTTTTCTTCATTGTTTCAAAATCGTGTTTTACAAGACTGGGTGAATTTGCCTACCTGGGTACTGAACCCTGGTGTCACCAAAGCGCACACTGATATCCAACTGTCACAGATGTTAGTCCATGCTACTTGGGCCATCATTAAGAAGAGATCTCATGGCAGAGAAAGCTTACCGCCCTTCATCCACAGACCTTCCTCAGTCAGCTGGCTCCCTGCATCTCACTCTCCACTCCCTGTTGATTCGCTTGTTCCTGTAGGGATTTAAGAACACAAGGAGTGACAGAAGTCACTGACGTGACAAATGTCACCGAGGCATGGTCTTTATGCATGGTAAAGGACTCCTCAACTCTAGGCCCGTTCACTGCTTCTTGGTCAGCTGCACCTGTACGGGGATCTCCATCCGATTGCATCAGCACAGATCTAGACTTTCTTTTCGGCGTACCTAGCTTATTTGACAACAGGAAAGATCTACATCCTACATACATTTTGACTATCTTACCTACCTCTGCTCCACCCATCTAGAGAGGCACTTACGTCACTTCCTTTCGTACCGATAGGAGGGGAGGGAGTGGCCTAAATTTAGACTACCTCATGTTGTGCAAATTGTAGCATATCCAGTGCAGAATCGACCACCTTCTGGTTTCATCTATAAAAACAAAAACTAAAAGAAATATAGATTAGATCATTCCTATAACAGACATATATTCCTACATTCATAATAATCCAATAAACATGACATAACTGTTGCAAAAGAAAGGCCAGCTTCAAAGCCTGCTTTAAAGCCTATCCAATATGTCTGCTGCTAGAAAAATATAATAGATATCTACTTCCTCCCTTTTTATATATACTACTTTGACAAAATATATAGATCTATAACAGTAAACAATATGATTAACCAACAAATAAATATAACATACTCTACTGGGAAATTTTGAAACCTTACAACAGGGTTCATAGATAGTCTGTATCTACAAAAAAAAGGAAAATAATCAATATTGGCAGTCTGTATGCAAAAATAATACAAAAAAAAACATAACCATAAAAACAAAAAAACCTAATTTGTATATTTTAAAAAATATACTTTTCCCTGCAAAATTAATTTAATTATTTAAATAGCAGCAGAAGTCCCCTAGGTATGGGGATTACGATTGGAAATTTATATGATTATATATAAGACCAAAAAAAGTAATTGTTTTTGCGGCTCCATTTTATTACCAGAATATGAATCTCAGTTTTATAAGAAATGGTTTATAATGTGATAACTTAGACGGCCAAAATGGCCTTAGTCGCATTTCACGGTATATCAAACGTTTATGACTTACTCCAATCTATAAGTGAATCAATCATCATTCTTTAATGTTTTCCATTCTTTGTATTAATAATTTGAAACTCAATAAAAAATTTATTGTTTAAATAGCAGCAGAATACTATTGATAATCTCCTATGAAATTTTGAACTCTAAGGATTAAACAAAATCCACTCCACCAGCCGGAAAAAGCACTGGTTAGTACATAAGACAGAAACAGCTTTGTAAATCTGCTGAAGCTACCTTTTTTTTTTACTTTTCTCTACTTCCTTATTTATTTTTTTTTTCCTGCTCTCTACAACTTGTGACTAGCAGCAGCTTACTGGAAAAAAAAAAACACTCCCACACATCCCTGCATTGATTTATGCCCCCCCTATCTCCTTCAGGATGCGCGATATTAGAACAGGTGGTGGGCAAAACAGATACAAGAAAAAAACCATGGGCAGAACTTTCACTATAGAAATATATAAAATATATTTCTGTACCGTGTCAGCCAGCAGAAACAAAGGTACTACAGAAACATATATTATAGAAACCTTAAGATTGATAGAGTGGAATGGAGAGCATCATTAGAGCGGGTGGCTTGGGACTGGAAATCACTGCAACAAAAACAAGCAGTCCGGGGCTCCCCCCTGTGTCATTAGGGAAGGTTGGGGCAGACTCCTGGGTGCAGCCGGACTGTGGGCAGTATCTTGGGAAATCTCCTGGGACTGATTTAAAGGGATACTGTGATACTCTGGGAAAAGGCACACCTGGCTTCAGGTAGATCATTACTGAATCTACAGGGAACACCTTTATTATAAATTTATGTGTTGCAAGTTTTGGTTACGGTTTTGAGGGTACCTGGCCAAACACTGAGATTTGGGGGTGTGACACTTTCTTTGATAGTGACCAAATTGACCACAACGCCAACAATTCTGTTGCTGGCTCTGCTGGTTTTGTTGATTGGGAGCTACGTATATGGGGTTTGGGCCCTGTCGGGGCATGGGCTGTGGTGGGGGCTGCACCGGCGCGGTTGTATACACAAGGGCCAAAAACTGTCTCCTGCTTTTACTTTGGTGAGATTATCTAGGTCCTTCCGCGCAGCTGAGTATAACTGATGGACCTGTAGCATCTTCCTATAAAATCGCATAGGGTTAATGCTGGGAACTGGCAGGCAGGGGATTAATGCCGCTGACTGGGTGGGGTTGAAAGGGACATATTTAAATGAGGGCTGTTCCTTGTCAGGTTCGGGGTAAGGCTCACTATGTGTCTTAAGGAAAAAAGGGGGATCCAAGGGGAGGGGATTGGTAATTGGGGAGTGTGACGGCAGACTGGCCGGTATGGGGGAAGACGGCATTGCAGGTATGGGAGGGAAAAGGGGTATGGGTGTGGAAAGGGTTAAGGGATGCTGTCTAGTGACTGCAGCATCTGTGAATATCTCCGGGACGGGGGAATAGAATGGGGATCAGGTTGTGGGGCAGCAACAAAACAACCTGTCAGGTTTCCAGGTTTTCCAGTTCTCTTTTGAATGAGCTTGCCCTCGGTTAACATGGAGTTTACTGTTCTGTTGCCCTACTTCCTGACCAGCTGCTTAAAAGGCCGCCTCTAAGCCTAGTCCAGTGCCTGAGTATACTGCTTGCTGTGTGCTCCTGCTTTGCTGCTGCTAATCCTGTTTGCCTTTGGATCCTCCTAAAGACTACCGACCGACCGACTCTGGACCTTACCCGGTTTCTCAAGCTGTGCCCGGATCCCGTCTGCCATCTTCGGTCAGCACTCTGCCCGGTTCTCTCTGGTTCGTAACCACTCTGGACATTTATTCCGTACGGACACTCCTGGACTTTTACCGCTTGCCCCTTGTGTCCCGGCTGCTGCGCATTTAGGCCTTCCGGGGTGATTGCCGGACAGTCCCTGTATAGGGGTTCGCTCTGGTGGTCTCCCTGGGGGAGTCCGGTGCGTGGCCCCGGGAATTCCCTTCGCTCCGTTTCGGGAAGGTATTGTGTGTATTTGTACCGCTGTGTTTTCCGTTGTGTATCTACCGTGGTTACATATTATAAAATATCTTGTACCAAGAACTCGTCTCTGATTGTCATTGGCCTACGCTATCGAAATCCTCAGAACATATATAAGTATTACATTATACTCAGGCCATAAGAGGATTTCGCTGGGGCAATGACTGAGACACGAGTAGATCAGCTCTTCTCCATGATTAACTCCCTGCAGCAGGAGATGGAGGCGGTGCAGAATAAACTTAGAGATGTGGAGGCACAGCTGGGCCATGATCACCAGGTACTGGGGCCGGCTATACAGGATTTGCAAGTCAGAGTGGAGGCTCAGGAAGCCGTCCCCACTACGTCCGTATCAACTGCCGGTATGCCTAGGTTACCCCCATTCCGTTTCAATGGTGATCGTAGTCAGTTCCGTGGATTTGTTAACCAATGTATACTGTTTTTCGATGTACATTCTGATTATTACCGTTCTGATCGGTCAAAGGTGTTATGTATCATCATGTTATTAACCTCACGAGCACTGGCTTGGGCTAATCCCATGATAGAGAATCGGGACATTTGACGTTTGAATCACCTGGATGACTTTCTGAATGCAATGGCGCAAATGTTTGATGATCCGAATCGCCGTGCTACCGCTGAAGCGGCTCTCCTTTCCTTACGTCAGGGAAAGCGTTCTGTCATTGAATACGCCACTGAGTTCAAGAGGTTAGTGGTAGACACCGATTGGGGAAACAATGCTTTATTGTCTGTTTTCAGAAAAGGTTTGTCCGGTACCATCAAGGACGAGTTAGCCCGTTCCGAATCTCCAGGGGATTTTGAACTGTTTCTCCAGCACTGTGTGCGCATTGATACCCGTTTGACGGAACGTAGACAGGAAAAATGGGCAGCTGTAAACCGTGTAAACAATATTGCGTTTCCTTCCCGAGAACCCGCTCTCAGGACGCCACGGGAGGCCGAGGACGTACCTATGCAAGTGGACTCTCTGCAAAAACGAGAGACTAATGAACGTCGTGAACACCGGCTCCGTGAGCGTTTGTGTTTCTATTGCGGTCAATCGGACCATTTTTTGATCGACTGCCCGAAACGTCCAAATCGCCCAAATAAGGTATTGGCAGCCATGGCAGAGTGTGACAACACGGACGCAGAGTCTGATATCTCTGAGGCAAGTGGACACTTGGATGCGGTGTTTCCCTTGACGGTAATGTCTACCTCACCGAAGGACTCAGAGGGGAAATATACCCATTGCTCACTCCCCATTCAGATCCGTTGGGAGGGACAGCTAATTCCTACCTCTGCAATGATAGACTCTGGGGCAGGGGGAAATTTCATGGACTCTTCCTTTGCCAGGAAACACGGTATCCGGACTCAGCAAAGATCCTCACCGGTTACCATGGAGACGGTAGACGGATCTCCGTTAATCTCTGGACCAGTGGATCGGGAAACCGTACCGCTCGAATGCGTGATGAAGCCAGGTCAGCAGGGGACCCTTGTTTTCATGATAATTTCTTCTCCTCATTTTCCGATTATTTTAGGTATTCCGTGGCTACGGTCTACAAATCCCGTCATCGATTGGGAGACTAAAGAAATAACCTTCCCACCACAGAGTGGTCCGACCATTTGTCCAACTGTTCCGGTTCCAGTAACATCAAATACGGAGGGCACTGTACAGGTACCTGTTTTACCCCCGGTTTACCGTGACTTCGCTGACATATGCGACAAAAGAAAAGCCGATCAGCTTCCCCCGCATAGACCGTATGATTGCCCCATAGACTTACTCCCAGGGGCGGAGATTCCGTTTGGTCATGTCTACCCGTTGGCGGCACCTGAGCTAGAAGCACTAAAAGAGTATATTGATGAAAGCCTAGCCAAGGGATTCATTCGTCCGTCTACCTCACCCGCAGGGGCACCCATCTTTTTCGTGAAAAAGAAGGAGGGGACTCTGAGACCCTGTATTGACTACCGGGAACTGAATAAGATAACCATCCGGAACCGGTATCCGTTACCGTTGATTCCTGAGCTATTGGAGAGGGTCCAACAGGCAAAAATATTCACCAAATTAGACCTCCGTGGGGCATATAATCTGCTTCGTATATGTCCCGGAGACGAGTGGAAGACCGCGTTCCGATGTCGGTACGGACATTTTGAGTACCTAGTGATGCCTTTTGGACTTTGTAACGCTCCCGCGGCATTTCAACATCTAGTTAACGATATTTTTAGGGATATCATGGACCAATTCATGGTGATCTATCTGGACGATATCCTAATCTTTTCTGATTCTTTACAGGAACACCAGGAGCACGTTAAGACCATACTTACCCGGCTGAGGGAAAACCACCTGTAGATTAAACTGGAGAAATGCGAGTTCCACTGCTCACAAATACAATTCTTAGGTTATGTCATCTCTCCTCAGGGACTGAACATGGAATCTAGCAAGATACAAGCCATTCTCGACTGGCCGGAACCGGGAAACATCAAAGAGGTACAACGCTTTGTCGGTTTTGCCAACTTTTACCGACGCTTTATCCGTAACTTTTCAGAGATTGTTCGTCCCATCACTCTGTTAACCAAAAAAGGACAGAAGTTTGTGTGGTCCGCCCAGGCCCAGGAAGCATTTCATCGTCTCAAGGTATGTTTTACCTCAGCGCCAATATTGGTACATCCGAATCCCGCACTTCCCTTTATCGTGGAGGTTGACGCTTCCGACTATGCATTAGGGGCCATTCTTTCTCAAAGGACTGGGGACAAGAGTCTCTTGCATCCGTGTGCCTTCTTTTCCCGCCGGTTGTCCCCTGCAGAAAGGAACTATGACATTGCGGACAAGGAATTATTGGCGATTATTTCCGCTTTCAAGGAATGGAGACACCACTTACAGGGAGCCGCGCAGCAAGTGATAGTACTCACAGATCATCGTAATCTGGAATTTCTTAAGTCTGCCAGGTGCCTGTCTCCACGGCAAGCCCATTGGAGCCTATTTCTTAACCAATTCAATTTTATCGTTACCTACCGTCCAGGTTCACGTAATGGGAAAGCCGATGCCTTGTCCCGAATCCACGCCGTGGACTCCGTGCCTGGAACCCCGTCTCAGACCGTGTTATCGGATGCCAATTTCGTTGGAGTAATCCAGGACCAGGACTTGTGGAAGGACATCAAGCTGGCCTATGATGGTGACGTATTTCTTGCTGCCCCCCCGAATGATGTAACTCTTGTTCTTCGGAATGGTGTGTGGTTGAGAGAGCGACGCATTTATGTCCCGGAGGCCGTAAGACTTCGGGTTCTCAAATTGGTCCATGACTCCGTGTTGGCTGGTCATAGGGGGGTACTGAAGACGCAGGAATTTCTGAGCCGTTTTTTCTGGTGGCCTACCTGTTTAAAGGATGTGAAGGACTATGTCCACTCATGTGTGGTTTGTGCCCGGTGCAAGGTCCCTCGTGTGGCTCCTACGGGACTCCTCCAACCGTTACCCGTGCCATCTCGCCCTTGGGGGTCTATCTCCATGGATTTTATTGTGGAGTTGCCAGTCTCAGGCGGGCACAATACCATTTTAGTGGTGGTGGATCGATTGACTAAAGCTGCTCACTTCATTCCGTGTACCGGTCTTCCCTCAGCCGCAGAGACAGTGGATTTGGTTATCCAGAACGTATTCCGATTGCATGGGGTACCAGACGAGATCATCTCTGACCGGGGCGTGCAGTTCACGTCTAGATTCTGGAAGGGGTTTTGTACGGCACTCCAGATTGATGTCTGTTTGTCTTCTGCATACCATCCTCAGACAAATGGGCAAACCGAACGGACAAATCAAACCCTGGAACAATACCTTCGATGTTATGTCAGCCATCTCCAAGACGATTGGTTGAAGATGCTTCCGTTGGCGGAGTTCTCATACAACAACACTCAGAGCAGCTCCACTAAGGTAACGCCCTTTTTCGCTAACCTGGGTTACCATCCGACTGTTTTGCCTAGGTCACCGGTTTCGGTGCCAGCGGTGGAGGACAGATTGACAGAACTACGACAAAATCTGGAGGTTCTAAAGGACACTGTGGCTACGGCCCAGGAACGTTACAAGAGGTCGGCAGACACTCACCGGAAACCGGCACCCATGTACAAGGTAGGGGACTCTGTATGGTTATCTACCAAAAACCTGAGATTGGGTGTTCCTTCGCAGAAGCTGGGACAAAAATTCATCGGTCCGTTTAAGATCACCGGGATCGTGAGCCCTGTGGCCTGTCGGCTACGGTTACCGCACCATCTAAAGGTACACCCGGTTTTTCATGTGTCTCTCCTCAAACCCGTTTCCCCTAATACGTTTCATGGTCGTGTTGTGCCTCCTCCTCCGCCTGTGATGGTCGACGGCGAGGAGCAGTTCGTGGTTGAGGACATTATTGACTCCCGGCTCCATCGTCGTCGGCTTCAGTATCTGGTACGTTGGCAGGGGTACGCCCCCGAGGACGATTCCTGGGAACCGGTGGGTAACATTCGGGCACCCCGGAAGATTGCTCAGTTTCATCGACGTTTCCCGGACAAGCCAGGCCCTGATCCGTCCTGAGGCCGTCTCTGGGGGGGGGGAGTAATGTCAGGTTTCCAGGTTTTCCAGTTCTCTTTTGAATGAGCTTGCCCTCGGTTAACATGGAGTATACTGCTTGCTGTGTGCTCCTGCTTTGCTGCTGCTAATCCTGTTTGCCTTTGGATCCTCCTAAAGACTACCGACCGACCGACTCTGGACCTTACCCGGTTTCTCAAGCTGTGCCCGGATTCCGTCTGCCATCTTCGGTCAGCACTCTGCCCGGTTCTCTCTGGTTCGTAACCACTCTGGACATTTATTCCGTACGGACACTCCTGGACTTTTACCGCTTGCCCCTTGTGTCCCGGCTGCTGCGCATTTAGGCCTTTCGGGGTGATTGCCGGACAGTCCCTGTATAGGGGTTCGCTCTGGTGGTCTCCCTGGGGGAGTCCGGTGCGTGGCCCCGGGAATTCCCTTCGCTCCGTTTCGGGAAGGTATTGTGTGTATTTGTACCGCTGTGTTTTCCGTTGTGTATCTACCGTGGTTACATATTATAAAATATCTTGTACCAAGAACTTGTCTCTGATTGTCATTGCCCTACGCTATCGAAATCCTCAGAACATATATAAGTATTACACAACCTATCGGATGACCCTCAGATCTGTCCTCAGACTCGGGTAACATATACTAAAACACAACATCCCCTTGCTCATCTTCATCTTCAACCTCAATATATCTTTCTGATAGCAATGCCTGCGATATTCTGCCAAACAATTCTGCATCATTCAACAATCTCCTGTCTTTTAACTTGCCCTTTTTTGCTTTCAATGCTGTTGCCCATAGTGACGGTTGTAACCGACCTCCTTTTGGTAATTCTAACATTTTAAAAATCTCCAAGGCATGGTGTACAGCTTTCTTCCCTTCTCTCTCTGCACCTTGGGACTAGAACAGGAAGTTTAGAGAGTATTCCACTCCCCAATATTTCCCAGTATGCTGTAAAATACATCTCTGTTCGTTATACATTCTTTCTGTGTAAAACTACTGATAAGACTTTTGCTCATCATTATGAAGACTTTCATTGTCTGTACATCTGTTCACTCATCCTTGGTAACCCCTTCATGACTATATAGCTTAGAATCATATTACAGGTCTGTGCAATTGCTATATAGACACACAAATAATTATGCAACTACATCTATATTTTGATTATTTACATACACAGATATTCTTATTACGTTTGAACACATAATTTATAGCTTTGGCCACCTCCACAAGGCAAGAGTTGATTTACTGCTATAACATTTCCCACATTTTAAACAAACATGTCTTTTACCTTGTGTGAATTTTCATGTGTCTAACAAAAGTGAATCTGTGAGCAAAGCATTTCCCAAATTCTGAACATGAAAATGGCTTCTCCCCTGGGAGAGATTTTAGATGCACATTAACCCCTTAACGACCGCGGGCCGTAAAATTACGTCCTAAATGACATAATCTTACTGCCCGCGGTCCTCCGGCGGCAGCATGCCGCGATCGGCACACATCTCAGCTGATTTTCACAGCTGAGATGTGTGCCTGCTAGGCACGAGCAGAATCGTTATCTGCTCGTGCCGATTAACCCCTTATATGGCGCTGTCAATACATGACAGCGCCATTATAAGCGCGATCGCGGTAAAGTTTTACTTACCGCCGAAACCGGAAGTCACGTGACGCGATCACGTGACTCCCGATAGTTGTCATAGTAGCACAGGGTCATGTGATGACTCCTGTACTACACATGAATTGGTTTCACTTTCGCTGTGCCCGGGGCACAGCAAAAGAGAAAGACAGCGTATCTGCTGTTTACAGCCTTCCAGCTGTGATCAGCAGATACTGCAGAGCGATCGGAATGCTGATCGCAATAGCCCCCTAGGGGGACTAGTAAAATAAAAAAAAAAAGTAAAAAAATAAGTTTTAAAAAATTAAAAAAAAACAAAAAAACCTAAAAGTTCAAATCACCCCCCATTCGCCCTATTGAAAATTAAAGGGTTAAAAAAATAAAAAATATACACACATTTGGTATCGCCGCGTTCAGAAACGCCCGATCTATCAAAATATAAAATCAATTAATCTGATCAGTAAACGGCGTAGCGGCAAAAAAATTCCAAACGCCAAAACGACGTTTTTTTGTCGCCACAACTTTTGCGCAAAATGCAATAAGAGGCGATCAAAACGTAGCATCTGCGCAAAAATGGTACCGTTAAAAACGTCAGCTCGAGACGCAAAAAATAAGCCGTCATTGAGCCTAAGATCCCGAAAAATGAGAACGCTACGGGTCACGGAATATGGCGTAAAACGTGCGCCACTTTTTTCGGACAAACTTCCGATTTTTTTTTAACCCCTTATATAAAAGTAAACCTATACATGTTTGGTGTCTACGAACTCGCACTGACCTGAGGCATCACACCCACACATCAGTTTTACCATATAGTGAACACAGTGAATAAAATATCTCAAAAACCATAGTGCTATCGCACTTTTTTTGCAATTTTTCTGCATTTGGAATTTTTTTGCCATTTTCTAGTACACAATATGGTAAAACTGATGGTTTCATTTAAAAGTACAGCTCGTTCCGCAAAAAATGAGCCCTCACATGACCATATTGACTGAAAAATAAAAAAGTTACGTCTCTCAGAAAAAGAATGGCGAAAAAAAAAACGGAAAGCGAAAAATCGGCCGGTCGTGAAAGGGTTAAGCTCTGATTTCTGAATAAAACACCCCTGTGTGAGTTTTAATATGTCGATCCAGCCGTGATTTCAGAATAAAACATTTCCCACATTCTGAACATGAAAATGACTTCTCCCCTGTGTGAGATTGTATATGCTGATCAAGCTGTGATTTCCGAAAAAAACATTTCCCACATTCTGAACATGAAAATGGATTCTCCCCTGTGTGAGATTTTATATGCTGATCAAGCTGTGCTTTCCGAATAAAACATTCCCCACATTCTGAACACGAAAATGGCTTCTCCCGTGTGAGATTTTAGATGCACATTAAGCTGTGATTTCCGAATAAAACATTTACCACAATCTGAACATAAAAATGGCTTCTCCCCGGTGTGAGTTTTTATATGGTCATAAAGCTGTGATTTCCAACGATAACATTTCCCACATTCTGAACAAGAAAATAGCTTCTCCCCTGTGTGAGATTTTCTATGCTGATCAAGATGTTTTTTCACAATAAAACATTTCCCACATTCTGAACAAGAAAATGGCTTCTCCCCTGTATGAGTGTTTATATGCCTATCAAGATGTGATTTCCGAATAAAACATTTCCCACATTCTGAACATGAAAATAGCTTCTCCCCTGTGTGAGATTTTAGATGCACATTAAGATGGTATTTCCGAATAAAACATTTCCCACATTCTGAACATAAAAATGGCTTCTCCCCTGTGTGAGATTTCATATGGCAATCAAGAGATGATTTCTGAATAAAACATTTCCCACATTCTGAACAAGAAAATGGCTTTTCTCCAGTGTGAGATTTCATATGGCAATCAAGAGATGATTTCTGAATAAAACATTTCCCACATTCTGAACATGAAAATGGCTTCTCCCCTGTATGAGTTTTCATATGCTGATTCAGCTGTGATTTCAGAATAAAACATTTCCCACATTCTGAACATGAAAATGGCTTTTCCCCAGTGTGAGATTTCATATGGAAATCAAGAGATGATTTCTGAATAAAACATTTCCCACATTCTGAACATGAAAATGGCTTCTCTTCTGTATGAGTTTTCATATGCCGATTCAGCTGTGATTTCACAATAAAACATTTCCAACACTCTGAACATGAAAATGGCTTTTCCCCAGTGTGAGATTTTATATGGAAATCAAGAGTTGATTTCAGAATAAAACATTTCCTACATTCTGAACATGAAAATAGCTTCTCCCCCGTGTGAATTTTCATATGCACATTAAGCTCTGATTTCCAGCTAAAACATTTCCCACATTCTGAACAAGAAAATGACTTCTCCTCAATGTGAGTTTTTAGATGAACTTCAAGCTGTGATTTAAAACTAAAACATTTTCCACATTCTTGGTATGAAACTGTTTTTCCTTTGTGAATTATTTTGTGTGAAATTAGAGCTGACTTGTGGGTAAAACAATTTCTACATTGATTACATGAATACGGCTTCTCCCCTGTCTGAGCTCTTTGTTGTTTAACACCCCTTCTGTGGCTTTTATTTTGCTGAACATTCTGCAGTGAATCAAGACTTTGTTTAGAAGCAGCAGATGACGGATCCTGCCTGTGAAGGACTGAGGGTAGATCTGGGACAATTACTTGCTCTTCATATGTATTCTGTATAATGCCACTATCTTCTGTGAAAATAATAAAAAACAGATTTTGTGAAATTTGCCCCTTCAATGACCAACAACACAAGCTTTCCCTACACTAACTCCAGACACACTGCGCACAAGATGGCATCTGTGGATCTTTTTTTTTGGGGGTGGTGGTGGGGGGGGGGGTTCTCCAGCTGCTCCTTTTCCCACCATATCTACAGATCCAACATGCGATCCTTCACCATAATGGTTGGAGGGCCCTCACTCATACATTTTGAAAGGCCCTTTTTCATACATTTGGCAAAGCCCACAGGTGGCCCTCTACCAGAAAGTTTGGAGGGTCCTTCCTCTAGTTCCTTTCATCCTGGTCTGATTTACCTTCCCCATCAGTCCCAGGCTGGAAATACTGCCTCGGTGAAGCAACAGGCTGTTTAAAGGACTGTCTTTAGATGATAAATCGCACACTGCAGCAGAGTTGAAAGGTCTAATAGACGCGACAGATCTGTGTCTTTTGCCCTCCGAACCAACAACCAGCCATGCTCGTGTGTGATAACCTGGTGGTGGCTCTGAAGCTTAAGAAGCTCGCACATGTACCATGCACCATGCCTGGACCACGTGCTCAACTTCGTGGTTCAGCAGTTTATGAAAAACGAGCCCAATTTGCCAGAGCTACTTGTGAAAGTACCCTGTGTGTGCGCCCATTTCCACCAATCCACTCCAGCTACCACTTGTCTGGCAGGGCTTCAGCAGCGGTTGCAAGTGGCAGCTTAGCGACAGCTGTCTGACGTGACCACGCTGGAACGCCACATTGCACATGTACTTGCCAAGACTTTCTGACCAACAGAAGGCATTAGATGAATACCAGATACAGCTTAATTTTTATTTACATAACGCCAAATATATTCCATCGCACTTTATAATACCAAGTCCAACATGAGGTATTCCGGTCAGCCCCCATGCATAAAAACTGACTCATGAACATGGATGTCTGAAATCTGTGACTTTTTACAAAAAATTGAGGAAACAACCAAGATGGTGATGATGAAGCCATAATCAGCATAACCATCCTGCTTTGGTGCCTCCTCAAATGCTTCATGTTCCCAATTAAAGAAGAAGCTTTGCAGTGTGGGACCAAACACTATACGGGCATATTTACAGACTGCTTGCACTGGAAATGTAGCCATTATGTAGCCATACTGGACACTGAGGCTTGCCGTAACCATATGGCAGCGGCTGTCCTTCGGGACTTACTCCCCAGTGCAACTATTTTTTGCCCTACAACAGCACATATAAGAGATGAGTGAACCTTTCAGGGTTCGTTTCGCCGAGCCTAACCAAACATACGGTGCGTTAGTCGAACAAAACTGAACCTTTATCAAACCTTTCTGAACCCCACTGAATTCAAAGGGAGGCCAAACATAAAGCAGAGAAAACACCTTGGGGGGGGGGGGGGGGGGGGGGCGGGGGTTTGGGGCGAAATCCTTCCAAAACAGCAGAAATACGTTTTACAGTGCAGTACCACTGTTTTGGCATAGCCATTAGCTTCCTACACTATTGACAGAAGAAATATAGAAGTGGATGAGAGACAGATGTAGGGCTAGTGCTCCCATAACCATGCAGACAAGAGACAACTTTGAAACCTATCATGGAGACTTGACATTTAAAAGCATGTTTGCGTGGCAGGTGCAGGCCTCTTGCATGTGTGGTTTTCCCCAGTCACTTTGCCGTTTGGCGATTTGTGACATGAGCGCAAACAATTGTAATTGGAGTGGCACCTTGGAGGAATGAACTGTGTGTGATGTTGAGGTGCAGGAAGAGGAGGAGATGCCAATTAATGCAGCACTTGCCATCCATTCCAGCACCTGTTCTCTATCAGCCTCATTTCAAAGTTGAAGCAATGTGTGGCTGTCAAAGAAATCTAGTGGAGTAGGCTGCCCAGTAACAGTTGTTCTCATTGCTCTTGGGATAGGATGAGCCGGTGTTTGCTCACTAGACCTTTGGCTAATGGAACTTCCCACATGTACACCTACAACACCCCACCTATTTCCCCTTCCACGACAACCTCGTTGTCATTTACCACTCCTGAAGAAGAAGGGAATTTTGTTTACTTACCGTAAATTCCTTTTCTTCTAGCTCCAATTGGGAGACCCAGACAATTGGGTGTATAGCTACTGCCTCCGGAGGCCACACAAAGTATTACACTCAAAAGTGTAAGGCCCCTCCCCTTCTGGCTATACACCCCCAGTGGGATCACTGGCTCACCAGTTTAGTGCAAAAGCAAGAAGGAGGAAAGCCAATAACTGGTTTAAAGACCAATTCAGTCCGAAGAAACATCGGAGAACTGCAACCATTCACATGAACAACATGTGTACCGAAAAAAACCCTAAGAAAACAGGGCGGGAGCTGGGTCTCCCAATTGGAGCTAGAAGAAAAGGAATTTACGGTAAGTAAACAAAATTCCCTTCTTCTTTGTCGCTCCATTGGGAGACCCAGACAATTGGGACGTCCAAAAGCAGTCCCTGGGTGGGTAAAAGAATACCTCGTGGTAGGGCCGTCAAACAGCCCTTTCGTACAGGTGGGCAACCGCCGCCTGAAGGACTTGTCTACCTAGGCTGGCGTCTGCCGAAGCGTAGGTATGCACCTTATAATGCTTGGTAAAAGTGTGCAGACTCGACCAGGTAGGTGCCTGGCACACCTGCTGAGCCGTAGCCTGGTGCCGTAATGCCCAGGACGCACCCACGGCTCTGGTAGAATGGGCATTCAGCCCTGAGGGAACCGGGAGCCTAGCAGAACGGTAGGTTTCAAGAATTGGTTCCTTGATCCACCGAGTCAGGGTGGATTTGGAAGCTTGCGACCCTTTACGCTGACCAGCGACAAGGACAATGAGTGCATCCGGGCGGCACAGGAGCGCCGTGCGGGAATGTAGATCCTGAGTGCTTTCACCAGATCCAACAGATGCAAATCCTTTTCAAATTGATGGACTGGATGAGGACACAAAGAAGGTAAGGTGATATCTTGATTGAGATGAAAGTAGGATACCACCTTAGGGAGAAAGTCCGGAATCGGACGCCGAACCCCCTTGTCCTGGTGAAGACCAGGAATGGAGATTTGCATGACAGCGCTGCTAGCTCAGACACTCTCTGAAGAGACGTGACCGCTACTAGAAAGGCCACTTTCTGTGAAAGACGGAAAAGGGAAACAACCTTCAAAGGTTCGAAAGGCGGCTTCAAGAGAGTCATTAGAACCTTGTTCAGACTCCAGAGCTCTAACGGCCGCTTGTACGGAGTGATGAGAAGACAAACTCCCTGCAGGAACGTGCGTACCTGCGGAAGTCGGCTAGGCGTTTCTGAAAAAATACAGATAGCGCTGAGACTTGTCCTTTAAGGGAGCTGAGCGACCAACCATTTTCCAACCAAGATTGTAGGAAGGAAGGAAAAATAGGCGATGCAAATGGCCAGGGAGAAACTCCTTGAGCAGAGCACCAAGATAAGAATATCTTCCACGATCTGTGGTAGATCTTGGCGGACGTTGGCTTCTTGGCCTGCGTCATGGTGACAACCACTCCTGAGATAATCCTGAAGACGCTAGGATCCAGGACTCAATGGCTACACCGTCATGTTCAGGGCCGCAGAGTTCAGATGGAAAAAAGGGCCCTTGAAACAGCAAGTCTGGTCGGTCTGGTAATGCCCACGGTTGGCCTACCGTGAGGTACCACAGATCCGGGAACCCCGACCTCCTCGGCCAATCTGGAGCGACGAGGATGGCGCGGCGACAGTCGGACTTGATCTTGCGCAGCACTCTGGGCAACAATGCCAGAGGTGGGACACATAAGGTAGCCGGGACTGCGACCAATGTTGAACTGAGGCGTCCGCCGCCAGAGCTCGATGATCGTGAGACTGTGCTATGAAGCCGGGACAATGTTGTTGTGCCGTGACGCCATTATGTCGACGTCCGGCATCCCGCAGCGGCGACAGATCTCCTGAAACCCGTCCGGGTGAAGAAACCATTCCCCTGCGTCCATACCCTGGCGACTGAGGAAGTCTGCTTCCTAGTTTACCACGCCTGGGATGTGACTGCGGATATGGTGGATGCCGTGTCTTCCACCCACGTCAGAATCCGCCGGCTTCCTGGAAGGCTTGCCGGCTGCGTGTTCTTCCGTGGTGGTTGATGTATGCCACCGCTGTGGAGATATCCGACTGAATTCGGATGTGCTTGCTTTTCAGCCACTGCTGGAAGGCTTGTAGGACAAGATACACTGCTCTGATTTCCAGAACATTGATCTGAAGGGTGGACTCTTGCTGAATCCACGTACCTTGAGCCCTGTGGTAGAGAAAAACTGCTCCCCACTCTGATAGACTCGTGCCTGTCGTAACTACCGCCCAGGATGGGGGTAGGAAGGACCTTTTTTCTGACCATGAGGTGGGAAGAAGCCACCACCGTAGCGATTCTTTGGCCGCCTGAGAAAGGGAGACGTCTCTGTCGATGGGCGTCGACCTCCCGTCTCATTGGCGGAGAATGTCCCATTGTAGTGGACGCAGATGAAACTGCGCGAAAGGGACTGCCGCCATTGCTACCATCTTACGTGAGAAGTGCATGAGGCGTCTCAACGTGTGCGACTGATCCTAAGGAGAGATTGCAGCCTTGTCTGTAGTGAACGCTGTTTGTCTAGCGGAAGCTTCACTATCGCTGAGAGAGTATGAAACTCCATGCCTAGATATGTTAGTGATTGGCCCGGGGTCGGATCTGACTTTGAAAAGTTGATGATCCACCCGAAACTCTGGAGAGTCTCCAGCGCAACGTTCGGCTGTGTTGGCATGTTCCTTAAGAGGGTGCCTTGACAAGTAGATCTCCCAAATACGGGATCACAGAGTGACCTTGAGATTGCAGGACTGGTACTACTGCTGCCATGACCTTAGCGAAGACCCGTGGGGCTATCGCCAGCCGGAAGGCAGAGTTACGAACTGAAGGTGTTCGCGTCTTATAACAAAGCGTAGAAACGCTGGAGCTCTGGATCAATCGGCACGTGGGGATAAGCATCCTTGACGTCTATCGATGTTAGGAAATTTCCTTGAAACATTGAGGCGATGACGGAGCGGGGGGATTACATCCGGAACCGCCTGGTGTTCACGAGCTGGTTGAGCCGTGTTAGATCCAGAACGGGACGGAAATACTCGTCCTTTCTTGGCACCGCAAATAATTCGGAGTAAAAACCGTGACCTTGTTCCTGAAGAGGAACGGGGGTCACCACTCGTTGTGCCTTTAGAGTGCCCACCGCCTGCAGAAGAGCATCGGCTCGGTCGGGAGGTGGAGAAGTTCTGAAGAATTGAGTTGGAGGACGAGAACTGAACTCTATCCTGTACCCGTGAGACAGAATGTCTCTCACCCAACGGTCTTTGACCTGTGACAGCTAAATATCGCCAAGGCGGGAGAGCCTGCTACCGACCGAGGATGCGGAGAGAGGAGGCCGCAAGTCATGAGGAAGCCTCTTGGAAGCGGGTTTTCAGGCTGTCTTTTTTGGGCGTGACTGAGCCCGCCAAGAAACTGAGCTCCTCTGATCCTTTTGAGTCCTCTTTGGACGAGGAGAAATGGGACCTGCCCGAGCCTTGAAAAGACCGAAAACCCCGACTGTCCCTTGGTATGTTGGGGTTTGTTTTGTCTGGGCTGAGGTAAGGAAGAATCCTTACTTTTGAACTGTTTAATGATTACATCTCACGCACACTAAACAGTCGGTCAGCAGAACAAGGCAAACTGGTTAAGCCCTTTTTTGGAAGCAGAATCTGCCTTCCATTCAGTTAACACCCAGGCCCTGCGTAAAACCACGGAGTTAGCGGACGCCACTGCCGTACGGGTCGTAGAGTCTAGGACAGCATTAATCGCATAAGACGCAAATGCAGACATTTGAGCGGTTAAGGATGACACTTGCGGAACAGATGTACGTGTGACCGTGTCCATCTGTGTAAGACAAGCTGAAGTAGCTTGGAGTGCCTCTACGGCTGCGAATGCTGGAGCTAACAGCGCGCCGATAGCCTCATAGATGGATTTCGACCAGAGATCCCTCTGTCTGTCAGTGGCATCTTTAAGTGCAGCCCCATCTTCCACTGCAACTATGGATCTAGCTGCAAGCTGGAGATTGGAGGATGCCCCTTGGGACACTGGGTCCAGCCATTGCCCACGTCAGGGGGTAGGGATAACGTGTATCCTCAGCCGTTTGGAGAAGCGCTTAACTGGATAAGCGTGGTGTTCCTGGACTGCCTGTGTAAAGTCAGGGTGGTCAAGGAAAGTATTTAATTTACGCTTGGGATACGTGAATGGAATTTCTCCTGCTATGAAGCTGACTCTTCCACTGGAGGAGCTGGGGGAGAAATAACTAACATTCTATTGATGGACGCTATGAGATTATTGACTATGGCGTCACCATCAGGTGTATCCAGATTGAGAGCGGTCTCAGGATTAGATCTTGAGCAGCTACCTCCGCCACATCACACAGAGAGTCCGCTTGCTGGGACCCTGACTAGTGTGATGAAGTCGAGGGCCGCTCATAGTGAGCCTCTCAGGCTGTCTGGGACTGTCGTCCGTGTCAGAGCCGTCACTTTGGGAAGCACATGACACCCTCGGAGCTCAAAGTTGTTCCCACTGAGGGGGACCATGGATAATGAATGAACAGTGGCCATGGATTTGAGAGACTTGTCTGGACTGCAAGGCTTCTAGTATCATAGTCATAGCCTCAGAAAATCTGTCAGTAAATACTGCAGGCTCCGTCCCCATGTCCTGGACGATTAGCAGAGACTCCGTAGTATACAATGGGGGTCTATGTACACTGCCGGCCATATAGCCGTACATGCTGTACCGGCTGCATAGAAAACATGTGCTTCTGCACCTCTATTTTACACAGACAATATGCTGTTATGTCCTCCGCACAATCAAGGAGGGTATATACAAAAATGCAGCTAAACAGTGCACTGCATAGTGAATAAGCAGATATGTATATGTGCACTTCGGCACTAGTGGAGTCAGCCCCACAGGCGCTGCTTAACGCCTGGTCACAGCGTTTGTGTGACTATCCGAATCCCTGCCAGGGATTCCTAAACTTGTCTCTTCTGTCGCTACAGAAAACACTGACAAGAATGGCTGCCGGCGTCCTGTGTAGAGGAGGAAGCCGTGGGCGTGCCTGAGAAAATGCGGGAATCCGGCTTCACAGTGTACACAGTGAGAGGGGTGGAGTATGCAAAGCATACTCCAGCTCTCAGCGCTGCCGGTTTCACAGTGCACACAGTGAGAGGGGTGGAGTATGCAAAGCATACTCCAGCTCTCAGCGCTGCCGTGCTGTGCAGCGTCACGCCCCTACCCTGACTGGCAGGTCTGTGGGCGGAAACGAAGTGAGACTAGGCCGCGCAAGCCGGGGACGCGAGTGATAAGCGCGGCCGGCATATAAGCCTTGGTCGGCGCGGAAGTCCCCGGCGCACCACAAGTCCCAGCCGCGCCCGAAATAAAAATGGCAACGGCGGTTAGCGCGGTAGTCCCCTAATACACTAACACACCCAGCAAGCTGTAGTGTGCGATGGCACTAGTGCGGGCAGCGCCGCCGTCCCTGGCGCACTAACACACCCAGCAATGCTGCCGTGTGTCCGTGCGCGGTCCCCACAGGGACACAGAGTACCTCAACGTAGCAGGGCCATGTCCCTGAGGATACTCCGCTCCATGTCCAGCAGATTCCCAGGAGCTGTGGATGGAGCACGGCCTCAGTGCCTGGAGACCGGTAAGATCCCACTTCACCCAGAGCCGAAAGGGGATGGGGAAGGAAAGCAGCATGTGGGCTCCAGCCTCCGTACCCGCAATGGGTACCTCAACCTTAACAAACACCTCCGACAAAAGTGGGGTGAGAAGGGAGCATGCTGGGGGCCCTTAGTATGGGCCCTCTTTTCTTCCATCCGACATAGTCAGCAGCTGCTGCTGACTAAACAGTGGAGCTATGCGTGGATGTCTGACCTCCTTCGCACAAAGCACAAAACTGGTGAGCCAGTGATCCCACTGGGGGTGTATAGCCAGAAGGGGAGGGGCCTTACACTTTTGAGTGTAATACTTTGTGTGGCCTCCGGAGGCAGTAGCTATACACCCAATTGTCTGGGTCTCCCAATGGAGCGACAAAGAAATGAAGGTCAGTCAGTCCGAAAAATTAGGAAAACTTTGAAAGTGTACCCAAGTGCAGTGGCAAAAACCATAAAACACTACAAAGAAACTGGCTCACATGAGGACTGCCCCAGGAAAGGAAGACCAAGAGTCACCTCTGCTGCGGAGGATAAGTTTATCAGAGCCACCAGCCTCAGAAATCGCAGGTAAACAGCAGCTCAGATTAGAGACCAGGTCAATGCCACACAGAGTTCTAGCAGCAGACACATATCTAGAACAACTGTTAACACCTTCACCACCCAGCCTATTTTGACCTTACTGACCTCACCATTTTGCGCAATTCTGACCAGTATCCCTTTATGAGGTTAGAACTCTGAATTGCTTCAACGGATCCCGGCAATTCTGAGATTGCTTTTTCGTGACATACTGTACTTACGATTTCTTTTGCGTTTATTTTTGAAAATTTGGCGAAAATTTTGCAATTTTCAAAATTTTAAATTTTATGCCCATAAATCTGAGAGATATGTCACACAACATAGTTCCTAAATAACATTTCCCACATGCCTATTTTACACCAGCGCAATTTTCGAAATACATTTTTTTTTCATTAGGAAGTTAAAAGGGGTGATCAGCAATTTCGAATTTTTGCAACAAAATTTACAAAAAATTTTTTTAGGGATCACATCACATTTGGAGTGACTTTGAGAGGCCTAGGTGACAGAAAATACCCAAAAGTGACCCCATTCTAAAAACTGCACCCCTCACACTGCTCAAAACCATATCCAAGAAGTTTATTAACTCTTTAGGAGCTTCACATGATCCAAAGCAATGTGGGAAAAAAAAATTAAATTTTACTTTTTTTACACAAAAATGTTACTTTAGCCATAAAATTTAGCAGTTTCACAAGGGTATCAAGAAAAATGCCCATAAAATGTTTTGTGCAATTTCTCCTGAGTACACAGATACCTCATATGTGGGGGAAATCAATTGTTTGGGCTGGGCTCGGAAGAGAAGAAGCGCCATTTGACTTTTCAAACTCAAAATTGTCTGGAACCGTTAGCGGAAGCCATGTTGCGTTTGGAGACCCCTTGATGTGCCTAAACAATGGAGCTCCCCCACAAGTGACCCCATTTTGGAAACTAGACCCCTCATGTAATTTATGTAAATGTTTAGTGGGCACTTTGAACCCCTGGGGGCTTCACAGAAGTTTAGAACATTGAGCCGTGAAAATAAAAAAAAATGTTACCAAAAAATTGTTACTTCATCCAAGTAGTTTTTTTTTTTTAAAAGGGTATCAGATAAAATTGCACCATGAAATTTATCGTGCAATTTCTCCTGAGTATACAGATACCTCATATGTGGGGGAAATCAATTGTTTGGGCGCACGGCCGGGCTCGGAAGTGAAGGAGCATTGTCTCTAAAATGGAGAAACTTATGAATGGCCTCAAACAGTTTGTGGGTCATGACTATGCCAAATATTGGAGTTTCATATAAAATATCAGTACTCCAGTATTCGTGAATTTCTGGTTTCTTCACAATGTCCATGTGAAGGACCAGTCCCCAATATTTCATCATTTCTACCGAGTCAACAGGACTCCAAATAGAATATGATGAATTAGGGTTTTCGGCCAAAAATTGCTGGGCATACAGGTTAGTTTGCTCCACCATAAGACTGACAATTGACTCAGAGAAAAAGACTTTGAAAAAGTCTATTTCCCTGAGGTTGGCAGTCTCGAACTGGATTCCTGATTGGGGAACATAATCAGGAATCCATGGAGAAAAATTTTCAGGGACGGGTGTTATGATTCAGGGACCGAGGAGGATAAAAAAAAATGCGGAATCACAAAAAGTAACTAGAGTGGCTGGAACCTTAATGGACTGCACACCTAATCCTGACACACAACTAGAAGTAGCCGTGGGACGAGTCTACGATGACCTAGTTGTCTCGACACAGCCGGAGAACTAAATATCCTTACAGATAGAAATATATAAGAAAAACTAATCTGCCTCGGAGCAAGCCCCAAAGATATAGATAGCCCCCCACATGTAAAAACTACAGTGATATAAGAAAAAACAATACATAGCCAGAAAACAGATTAGCAAAGGTGAGGCCCAAACTATCTTTATAGGAAAGGATAGGAAGGAGTACTGTCTGTAGCCGTAAAAGCCCTAAAAAAAATACCAGCACGTCTGATATAAAAAACCCTGAGACCACACGGCCTCTCCCCCCCTAATCAGCACTCGGATGTTACTGGGATCCAATACACTAATATAGATCAGGGACTGGATTAATACCAAGCATGACAAAACACAATACATACACAATACAGTGCGATAAAACATCGCATTCCACTCGGACCAATATTAACCTGTGTGTCAGCGCAAATGAGCGTTTTATTTCTCAGCCCTAATCGGACCGAGAAAACAATCGCAGCATGCTGCGATTGTAATGCGAGACTTTTTCTCTTGCACCCATTCAAGTGTATGGGGCAAGAGAAAAATCACATTGCACTTGCGGTACACCGGTGTACCGCGTTTGCAGAGCGAGAATCGCAATAGCCGACTACGGAGGAGAGAGGGAGATAAATCCCTCCCTCCTCTCCTGAGCTCCGGCTCGCCCCTCTGCAGTGTCGTCCTCCCCCTGCAGCTGAGGTCCGCTCGCACAGTCGGACCTCAGTCGCAGGGATACTAGCATGATACTCGACTCCACTGTGCTGCCAGCGTGAGCCGAGTGACATGCGAGGATCGCACTAGTGCCCCGTTTGGCCCCAGTCTTAATGTTTTGTTTAAATATTATTGTTTGTTTGTAATTGAGAAAAATATTAAAAAAAAATTAAAACGTTTGATATTTTCCACTGTTAAATACTGGGGGGAGCAGCTGCTGAAATCCTACAGAAATCCGACTGTAGAAATATCTCACTTTACAACTGCAGTAAAGTGGGCAGAATCTGCTCTCCTGTGTGTGAGGTCACAGCTACCCCTCCCAATCTGTGGGTTTCCAAAAGGATAAGATAAAATGAAGTGTAGGATCACAGTGCGGAGCCATTTTGCAGGTGACCGCAAATATCTAAAGTGTCACCAAGGATAGCAGACAGTATCACACAGGAGAGGATTAGATACACAGCTCAGCAGACAGTGTCACACAGGAGAGGATTAGATACACAGCTCAGTAGACAGTATCACACAAGAGAGCATTAGATACACGACTCAGCAGACAGCATCACACAGGAGAAGATTAGATACGCAGCTCAGCAGACAGCATCACACAGGGTGTCATTGGAGACGGTAGCAGCAGCGGCAGCAGGGGGAGGGTTGCCAATACTCTCGCAATGTTCTGCATGCACACCCGGAGGGTAGCAGCAGCGGCGGGGGGAGGGGTGCCGGTACTCACACAGGCCGAACGGGTGACAGGGGGAAAGTGAAGCACACAGCATACGCTGTGAGCTGCACAAAGATGGCGCCGTTCTCCTCCCTCTGCTCTGATCTGGACAGGCCAGGGGGCGCGTCTACAGGTCATAGCAGGGAGATGTCACTGTATTAAGTATAGAGTCGGTGTCCGACTATCAGAGTCAATGCTCTGGAAGCTGCCATAAAGGAGATGAGTAACTGTCGTTACAAACACCAAATCCATGAAGGCAGCCCCCAGTGCTTCAGTAAAATTAGAATTAAATAAAAACTAAATAAAAAGTGAGTTTAATTTTGTATTAAAAATATTTGATTTCATAATCACTATTAATCCAAAAATAAAAAGCATGACACCTTCCCTTTAAGCTCCCCATCTGTGTGTGTCTATGAGCGCAGTGCTACCAGCCATCATTAGATGTTGACTTACCATTCCTGGGTTCCCTAGTTGGAAAGGTAAGCTTAGGCTTCAGGTACACTGACAGGACTGAAAGAGTTAACCAGAGAAGCCGGTCCACAGTGAAGGGGATATAGTGTGGAGCATTTCATGGGTTTGGAGACGTAAGAATAGTGCGTAGAGTAAGCCAAGGCTAAAGTAACTGACAGGAGGAAGCAAAGGTGACCGGGACCGGATTGTGTAAACAGTGCAGACGTGGCAACTGACACTGGGGAACAGACTCTAGGAGCAATCTCAAAGAAGTAACATACCCGTGCAGGTACCTCTAATCATAGATAAACACATTACACGTATGCTAGATACCTAGAGGACAGGGATGCACCAACCACCTCCACCCACATTGTAGCTGGTGTGAACTTGTCAGCAGCCGAAAACAGAAGAGCTGGTTTGTACTAAGGCTGCTTTCACACATACGTTTTTTTCCTTCAGTTGCAATCCGTTGCCTTGAGGAATTACGGTATACTGCAAAATATTAAGCAGGAATCCGTTTTTTCTCCATAGACTTGTATTAACAACAGATTGTGACTGATGGCATTGTGTTGAATCCGCCACAGGACGGATTAGTCGTTTATTAACTGACTGTCGGGCGGAAGCAACACAGAATGTAACGTTTTTTCTCGGCGGCAAAATAACGGATGCCGACGGATGTGTCATCGCCCGTCGTGTGTTATAACGGAAGCCTATGATCGTCAGAATCCGTCAAATGATGGAATCAGTCAACGGATCCGTGTTTTTTATTCTGTGCATGCCCAGATCAAATGTAAATGAACTTCTGGTCATGAAAATTCTCCCTCTCTGGGATGTGTTCATATAGGATTACAATCACAAATCTTTCCCGGCTATAAGAACAAAATTACAATGGATCCGTTATTTCACAGGAATCCGTCACATCAGTTTGACCACTATCTGCAACGCATCAGTCCATTCAGCACACAACGCATTGTGACTGATGGAAAAAAATGGAAGTGTGAAAGCAGCCTAAGATGGTAATACTTTGTTTGAAACCTGTCACAAGCAAAAGGAAACTGTGTTCAAAACGTGTTACAAGTAAAATATCTGCAGTTTTTAAACGTTGTGGACTCGTCTTTATTCTTTAAAGGGAACCAAACATCAGGATTTTCGTCTATAAGGTAAAGCCAGTGCAGTACAGGCACTATCAGGCACAGGCTGTACACACCATTAGCGGGCAGCTCGGATGTTTAGGCTTTGAAATCCAAGGTTGTAAAGTTTAAAAATTCATCACCTTTTTGACTGTCAGTTGCACCTCTGCTGATAATATCGGGGCAGGTTATGCACATGATTCCCGACCAATACCTCCCCCGTCACCTGCTCCTCCCAGACAATATCGTAGCAGATATTTCAAAAGACTGACCTGCACATCCTACAAGTGTGTATAGGTGCCAGCTGATAAAATCTAGCAAATACAAAATGGATACAGCCGCACACTAAATGCCATCAATGTATAAGGGAACTCTGGTACTGCATTACTGCTATATGAAAAATGAGATTTTTAGTTTATGAATTGGCCAATGCATGTAAGCCCGGAAACCAAACGGCAAGGTAAATCTCAATATTCCGGGTACCTAACTAAAATGCCACTATCTAGGTTAAAAACATCCATGCCTGGGCAGCTAGACTAAAAATCTAACTTGAAATGCCACTATCTGGACTAACCTCCATGTCTGGGCAGCTAGGACTCCTGGTATAAGGATTATGAACACAGCCTGGTTTATAGGGCGGAGTGCTCAGTCAGAAAAAAACTCACTGCAAATATTTCAAAAGACTGACCTGCACATCCTACAAGTGTGTATAGGTGCCAGCTGAAATTTTTAGTCTAGCTGCCCAGGCATGGATGTTTTTAACCTATATATAAAAACATCTAATACTGGAGGAGAAAACAAGACTGAACACAAGGAGGTCACAGCCGTCCACACCTCATAGGGGAGATCTCCATCTACCTGAGGGTCCTGTGGAGGAGGAGGAGGAGGAGCAGGACATCTCTCTGGGGTCGTCCTCGTACTGGAGAGACCTGCAGGAGACACAGACAGGACGGACATCATTATTACATACAGATAATTATAGGCCGGGTGTATTCAGTCCTGTCTATTACCTGGTGATGTGCGGGGCTGGTGCTCCTCCATCATCACCTCCTTGTACCTCTCCTTGTGTCCTTCTAGATACTCCCACTCCTCCATGGAGAAATAGACGGTGACGTCCTGACACCTTATAGGAACCTGACAACACAATCATACCATCATCACCCAGAATCCTCCAGTGCCGTCCTGTATAATGTCCCAGCATTCCCAGCAGTGTCACCTCTCCAGTCAGCAGCTCAAGCATCTTGTTGGTGAGTTCTAGGATCTTCTGGTCATTGATGTCCTTATGTTACCGGGGATGAGGTGGAGGCCTCGGGATTGGGCTCAGGGTTCCTCCCCGTCCTTCATACACAGGGGCCTGACAACGATCACTAGAGGTCTTCACTAATGTGTAATCCTGAGTGTGGAGACATTAATAATATCACTACAGACATTTCCAGATTCCATCACCTCCCCGGTCATATCCTCTGTTATTCCCATAGATAATGATGTAATGTGATGACATCAGAGCCTCTCACCTCTCCGGTCATATCCTCTGTTATTCCCATAGATAATGATGTAATGTGATAACATCAGAACCTCTCACCTCCCCGGTCATATCCTCTGTTATTCCCATAGATAATGATGTAATGTGATAACATCAGAGCCTCTCACCTCCCCGGTCATATCCTCTGTTATCCCCATAGATAATGATGTAATGTGATGACATCAGAGCCTCTCACCTCCCCGGTCATATCCTCTGTTATCCCCATAGATAATGATGTAATGTGGTGACGTCACAGCCTCTCACCTCCCCGGTCATATCCTCTGTTATTCCCATAGATAATGATGTAATGTGATGACATCACAGCCTCTCACCTCCCCGGTCATATCCTCTGTTATCCCCATAGATAATGATGTAATGTGATGACATCAGAGCCTCTCACCTCCCCGGTCATATCCTCTGTTATCCCCATAGATAATGATGTAATGTGATGACATCAGAGCCTCTCACCTCCCCGGTCATATCCTCTGTTATCCCCATAGATAATGATGTAATGTGATGACATCAGAACCTCTCACCTCTCCGGTCATATCCTCTATTATTCCCATAGATAATGATGTAATGTGATGACATCAGAGCCTCTCACCTCCCCAGTAAGATGGAAGATGATCTCCAGACTCAGGTTTAATATCTTCTCCATAATTTGGTCTTTGTCCTTATTCATCTTTTATGTCAATCAGGAAAAATGAAAAGAATACAACAAAAGATCTTTTATTGTAAAAAGGATGAGATGATTATGAGAAAAATCAACTAAAAACACAAAAAAAATAACTGAAGATAAGGGGAAATTATTTGAAAAGATAAAACAGTGCAGATGTTGTCTTCCCTTTTTTTACTGTCGGAGCCAACTGAATCCGATCTGAAGAGACTGTGCAGGAGATCGGGTTACTCATAAACCGTGTGTCGCTCTCTCTCCCTCATGTGTAGTGCGGGGTCTGTCGCTCTCTCCCCCATGTGTAGTGCGGGGTCTGTCACTCTCTCTCCCCCATGTGTAGTGCGGGGTCTGTCGCTCTCTCTCTCCCCCATGTGTAGTGCGGGGTCTGTCGCTCTCTCCCCCATGTGTAGTGCGGGGTCTGTCGCTCTCTCTCCCTCATGTGTAGTGCGGGGTCTGTCGCTCTCTCTCCCTCATGTGTAGTGCGGGGCCTGTCTCTCTCTCTCCCTCATGTGTAGTGCGGGGTCTGTCGTTCTCTCTCCTCCATGTGTAGTGTGGGGTCTGTCGCTCTCTCTCCCTCATGTGTAGTGCGGGGTCTGTCGCTCTCTCTCCCCATGTGTAGTGCGGGGTGCTGCCCTGGTTAGGGCAGGAGTCTGGGGCACACAGGGTCAGGTCTAGTTATATTGCAGGGTAAGAGTTCTACACCTGATATTGATTTGCCGCTGTGGAATGTGAATGACCCGACCATATGAATCTACATTGATGGGGGAGACTTTTTGGCAGAGGTCACTATTGGGATTTTATGAAAGGTTTTTCTTTTCTCCTCTGTGATGCTGTAATTTTTGGAGTTTTTTTTTGTCTCCAGTAAACCAGGGGTAATTCTTATAAACTTGAGGTAGTGTCAATACCTACTAATAGGTCTCTATGATCCATCTCTTACATGTGAATGTTGGGAGTATTAAGGGTAAGTGGTATTGTGGAGGTGGCCTAATCTATAGCTTGTTTGTTTAAACGTAAGAATATCTGTGTATGTAAATAATCAAATATAGATGTAGTTGCATAATTATCTGTCTGTCTATGTAGCCATCGCATAGAGCCATAATATAATCCTAAATTTCGATAAAGCTCAACGGCAGGACAACATGGATTCACGCCCCGCATTACAGAAGGGTCAATCCATCGGAGCTGTACTGAGTGTCCTGCTCATATTTATCCTTTTCAAAAAGACCTGTACAGTCTCAAACCATCATTGCCAAAACAGTTAGAAAAGAGGACTTAAGGGGGCTTTACACGGTAGCGATATCTGTAACGATGTCGCTATCGTGCGTACCCGCCGCCTCGTTTGGACGACACGCGCATATCGCTGCCCGTCGCGCACAAAATCGCGCTCCCCCGTCATACGGCTTACCTGCGCTGCGACGTCGCTATGGCCAGCGATCCGCCTCCTTTCTAAGGGGGCGGTTTGTGCGGCGTCACAGTGACGTCACACAGCAGCCGTCCAATAGAAGCGGAGGGGCGGAGATGAGCGGGACGTAAACATCCCGCCCACCTCCTTCCTTCCGCATTGGCGGTGGACGCAGGCAAGGAGATGTTCCTCGCTCCTGCGGTGTCACACACAGCAATGTGTGCTGCCGCAGAAACAAGGAACAATATCGCTAATGAGAGGTGACCGATTTTTGGTTTTAGGACGACCTCTCCAGGGCAAACGATTTGTGCCACTTATGCGATCGTTTTAGGTCGCACAAAAATGTCACACGCTGCGATATCGTTAATGACGCCGGATGTGCGTCACTAACGGCGTGACCCCGATGATAAAACATTAACGATATCGTAGCGTGTAAAGCCCCCTCTAGAGAGCCTTGAGACATGGGAAAGTCCAACTACAAAGGGTAAGGACTCGTCTAGGGGTCCTTGGTCTCAAACCAGTGAAGAATCCCCTTTCCCCTCTCCACCCATGCCTCAACGTTCAGTCAGGCAGGATTTCCCAACAGATCTTTCTTCCTCTTTTCCTAAGGGAACACGGTACCCTTGGTATTTGGAAATGGCAGAAGTGAGTCAAGGGGGGACTGTTAAGAGTACGAATTGAGTAATCTAAAATACTTAATTCAGCCATTTCATAGACCCAAAAATGTGGTTTGGTTAATGTAACCTAACAATTTATAAATGTTTTTGTCTCCTACTAACTCATATGAATATATTCAGTGATTTTCCTTAATACAAAATGCTAGCTATGGACTCTTTTATTTCGGGAAAAGTTTTGGAAGAGCCTATCCCATCAGGCTGTTGTGTCCCCGGCCTAGTCTGCTGAGCACTGGCAGTGACACGCAAGTTAACGTCACATCTCAGAAACCAACGGTCCTGAAACAACCGAAGCAGAAAGCGGCTGCTATTTTACCCATTATTCCAGAAGGGTTTTTTTTCCAAGTCAGCGTCACAAACTGTTTACATGAAGCCTCATCATGTTTTGTTTTTTTTATCAAGAACAGATCATCCAGGTTCACGAAGTGGCCCTAAGTGGACTAGCACTGACCAAGCATACTCCTTTTTGTTTCATATCCGGAAAGAAGAACCATAGACAATCTGTAGCAATTGTTTTTTAGTTATGTGGTAATTTTAAAATAAGATAATGTGCCCTAATGAAAGTAATAACGCCAATTCTAATAGCCCCTATAAATGATAAAGTTATTTTTAATAAATACAATAAGTACTTAAGGGGGGGGGTTAAATCCTGTAGTGTTGTATTAGACAACAATCTCATGGAAAGCACACACACACACACATATATATATATAAATATAATTAGAGTCCCAAGGGGGGTAAGTCACAAATTAGTCCCAAATAAAATATATCTAAATGGGAAAAATCTTTAAAATTTAAGGTTAACAATATTCACAGATATTTTATTAAGGGGGGACTGTGGAGGTGGCCTAAGTGATAGCTTGTTTGTTTAAACGTAATAAGAATATCTGTGTATGTAAATAATCAAAATATAGATGTAGTTGCATAATTATCTGTCTGTCTATGTAGCCATCGCATAGACCCATAATATAATCCTAAACTGTATAGTCATGAAAGGGTTACCAAGAATAAGTGAACAGATGTACAAACAATGAACAAAGAAAGTATTTATGCTTATCAGTAGTTCCACACAAAGAAGGAATGTGCCATCTATGGGATGAAATTTGTGTACCTACACTCCCCAACTCTCCCTATGCGGCTTCGATGTGTGAGAGAAAACAGATTGATACTTTTTGTACATGTCTGAAGGTTGAAATGTAATACTAAAATCTAAGCTATAGAATATACGAGTTCAGTGGATGACGCTGGCTCAAGGAGAGACCACGTTTTGTGTGATCACTGTCTGATTCATTAATATCGGCACTGATATACAGCTAATGCGGCACCGGTCTCTGGATACCCTGTATGAAGATACCATTAGCTATCTTTACCCAAAATCTCTACCTTGACAGTATTAACCCAATAGATGAAAGATCTGGGATCACATTTAAAATTGTTTTCCCAAAAGAAAGGCGTACAGAAGAATATAACTGTTAAAAGGCCACGTCTCACTAAAGCCTGCCTTACACATTGCAATTTCGCATACGATATCGTATGCGATTTGCAACGCCCCCATCGTATGTGCGGCACGTTCAATTTGTTGAACGTGCCGCACAAACGATTAACCCCCGTCACAAATGCTTACCTTCCATACGACGTCGAAGTGGGCGGCGAACGTCCACTTCCTGGAGTGGGAGGGACGTTCAGCGTCACATCGACGTCACAAGGCAGCCGGCCAATAGAAGCGGAGGGGCGGAGTTGAGCGGGACATAAACATCCCGCCCACCTCCTTCCTTCCGCATTGCCAGCCGGGAGCTGCAGGACGCAGGTAAGCTGCAGTTCATCGTTCCCGGGGTCTCACACACTGCGATGTGTGCTACCCCGGGTATGATTAACAACCTGACGTGCAAGTCGTCAGGAATGAACGACGTCCGTGCGATGAACGGCAATTGCACGTCGCTGTCACATGCTACAACATACCTTACGATGTGCGTCACTTACGACGTGACCCCGCCGACACATCGTAAAATATATTGTAGAGTGTAAAGCGGGCTTAAGCGACATCGCTAGCAACATCGCTGCTGAGTCACTTTTTTTGTCACGCAAAAGCGATCTTGCTAGCGATGTTGCTGTGTGTGACATCCAGCAACAACCTGGCCCCTGCTGTGAGGTTGCCGGTCGTTGTTGAATGTCCTGGACCATTTTTTAGTTGTTGCTCTCCCACTGTGAAGCACACATCGCTGTGTGTGACAGCGAGAGAGCAACAAATGATTGTGCAGGAAGCAGGGAGCCGGCTTCTGTGGACGCTGATAACCAAGGTAAATATCGGGTAACCAAGCAAAGGCTTTGCTTGGTTACCCAATATTTACCTTCATTACCAGCGTCGCAGTTTCTAGAAGCCGGCTCCCTGCACACGTAGCCAAGGTACACATCGGGTAACTATAAGTGAAGCGCTTTGCTTAGTAACCCGATGTGTACTATGGTTATGAAGCACAGCGTCGTTACATGGGTCGCTGGTGGCTGGAGGCTGATCTCTGATCGCTGTGGAGATCTGCCTGTTTGCCAGGTCAGATCGCTGGTGGGATCGCTGGAGCGTCGCTTAGTGTGACGGTATATTTAGGGTCACTGCTTCGTTATTTCTGAGACCTTCTGTTATTAAATGGAGAATGAATATATAAACATACGTTGCTGGAGTTATAGTGACCAGAACCCCTGATTGTAATGAATGGCATATAACACGTGGAGTGAGGGGTTTATCAGAAGGAATATAATATATATACATTATATATATATATATATATATATATATATATATATATATATATATAAATATATATATATACACTCCTTTTGTAGTCCTAAGGGCCAGTTGGTCAGTGAATGCAGTGCACACTGGTTTAGTGGCCCCTTTCTCACGTTTGCACTGTATAAGTGTGTGTTGGTGTTTAGAGGATAATAGTAAAGGGTTAATGCTACATTTGTTTCCTCTTTTTGCTGCAGGAACATGTTGGAGTAAATGAGGAATTGGTGAATATCTGATGTGATTGCAGATCTTTGCAGTAATTACGTATGTGAATATTAACCCCACATTTGCTGGCACCAGTCATGCGGGACAGACCCTGTTATTATGGAGGCTGTGATTAATAATAATGGTGTCTATCACCGTACTTAATCCCTGCAGCTCTTGGAGGTGTCTGCCGTCCGGGCGGGGATTTATCTACTTCACTGATTTTTTAAGCGGTTTACGAATTTTTACTAACAACCACCAAGATAAAGTTCATTATCTCAGCTAGAAACAAGTAGAATATATCAGCTGTAATCCACCCATCCGCTGTAATCCACGCATCAGCTGTAATCCACGCATCAGCTGTAATCCACGCATCAGCTGTAATCCACGCATCAGCTGTAATCCACGCATCAGCTGTAATCCACACTTCAGCTGTAATCCACACTTCAGCTGTAATCCACACTTCAGCTGTAATCCACACTTCAGCTGTAATCCACACATCAGCTGTAATCCACACATCAGCTGTAATCCACACATCAGCTGTAATCCACACATCAGCTGTAATCCACACATCTGACTGAATAGGATAACTGAAGTGAGCACTAATATATGTATTCTGAGTGCAAGCCAAAAAATACATACTATATAAGGATAAGGCTGCACATCAAACTTAGATAATGGTATAATGCCTCATATAATGCCTCAAGCATATGGAAAAATATTGGAAAATACAATGAAAAATGCTACTTGCTAACTGGAACATGTGAATAATGAATTGCATACCTGCCATGAATATTAGGAAAAAGGAGATATTTAGCAATCGCATTGATCAATGTAACTGAGCCCCAAAACCTCGTCAAGGTATATCTCTATATTGGGGTCCCTAGCTCTGTGACCCTGTGTGTCATCTCATTGCAATTAAAAACTGCTGTGTGTGGAGAGGGGTAACCAAGGACTGTCTTATATAGGAGATGGAAAAAACATGGCCGAAAGGGGCGGAGCTGTGTTCACATTTTTCCATATGCTTGAGGCATTATACTATTATCTAAGTTTGATGTGCAGCCTTATCCGTATATAGTAATCCACACATCAGCTGTAATCTACACATCAGCTGTAATCCACACATCAGCTGTAATCCACACATGAGCTGTAATCCACACATGAGCTGTAATCCACACATGAGCTGTAATCCACACATGAGCTGTAATCCAAACATCAGCTGTAATCCACGCATCAGCTGTAATCCACGCATCAGCTGTAATCCACGCATCAGCTGTAATCCACGCATCAGCTGTAATCCACGCATGAGCTGTAATTCACGCATGAGCTGTAATTCACGCATGAGCTGTAATCCACACATGAGCTGTAATCCACGCATGAGCTGTAATCCACGCATGAGCTGTAATCCACGCATGAGCTGTAATCCACGCATGAGCTGTAATCCACACATGAGCTGTAATCCACACATGAGCTGTAATCCACACATGAGCTGTAATCCACACATGAGCTGTAATCCACACATCAGCTATTCTACTAAAAGTGTAAAGTGCTCACCAAAAGGAGCCAAGACAGATGATGTATGCGCACACAGAATGTGGTGAGCCTTCCTCATAAAGATGGCTGCAGCCCGGGTGCACGATGCTGATGAGCAGCCACTCCAACCTCCACACTAGAGGTGAGGGACGGCTGCTTAGCATTAGACATGCACACTCATAAGGCTTGCACTGGGAGCCCATCATATAATGAGTGAGATGCAGTGTCTGAACTGTGACCTATAAATGATGCCAAAAACCTAGGTCAGGCGGGCCCATCAGCACTATATATAAGTGCATCTCACACAGATACGCGAGATGCACAGTGTCTTAACTATAGCCTATAAATAACGCACAACACTAGGTCAGGCGGGTCAGTTAGCACTATATGAGTGCATAATGGGTGCTTTACACGCTGTGACATAGCTAGCATCGGCTAGCGATGTCGAGCGCGATAGCACCCGCCCCCGTCGTATGTGCGATATTGTGTGATCGCTGCCGTAGCGAACATTATCGCTACGGCAGCGTCACACACACATACCTGCTCTGCGACGTCACTATGACCGGCGATCCGCCTCCTTTCTAAGGGGGCGGGTCGTGTGGCGTCACAGCGACGTCACACGGCAGGCGTCCAATAGAAGCGGAGGAACGGAGATGAGCGGGACGTAACCTCCCGCCCACCTCCTTCCTCATTGCCGGTGGAGGCAGGTAAGGAGATGTTCGTCGCTCCCGCGGTGTCATATGTAGCGATGTGCGCTGCCGCAGGAACGACGAACAACATCGTACCTGTCACAGCAGCGATATTAAGGAAATGAGCGACGTGTCAACGAACAACGATTTGTCACGTTTTTGTGCTCATTGATCGTCGCTCATTTGTGCTACACGCTGCGATGTCGGTAACTGCGCCGCATGTGTGTCACTACCGACGTGACCCCGACGATATATCGTTACCGATATCGCAGCGTGTAAAGCACCCTTTACACATGACAGGCTCACCAATTTACCACCTGAATTCAGAACGTCAGCACATATCCTGCAAAAATCGATAAAATGTGCCATACCTCAAATAGTGAGATATTAGTTTATATTTTGGCCCAAAATATGTAAGCTCGCAATCCGTTCGTCAAGGATTCTCACACTTGCGAGTCCCTACACCAAATTTGCTAGAAAAAACACATAGAACTATATAAAAAACTTACCAAAAGGAGCCAAGACAGATGATGATGATGACACCTCTAGTGTGGAGGTTGGAGTGGCTGTTCATCAGCATCTTGCATCCGGGCTGCAGCCATCTTTATGAGGAAGGCTCACCACATTCTGTGTGCGCATACATCATCTGTCTTGGCTCCTTTTGGTGAGTTTTTTTTATATAGTTCTATGTGGTTTTTCTAAAAGTGTAAAGTGATAAGAAAAAAAGCATTTATGAGGAGCGTACTCAACTTTCCCTCAACTGTCATATCTTAAGCCTGCTTTACATGTTACGATTTCGCATACGATATCGTATACGATCGTAACCGCCCCCATCGTATGTGCGGCATGTTCAATTTCTTGAACGTGACGCACAAACGATTAACCCCCGTCACACGTACTTACCCGTCCATACGACCTCGATGTGGGCGGCGAACGTCCACTTCCTGGAGTGGGAAGGACATTCGGCGTCACATCGACGTCACGTGGCAGCCGGCTAATAGAAGCGGAGGGGCGGAGCTGAGCGGGACGTAAACATCCCATCGTGCCAAATAGCGAGTACAATGCAAATCAATGGGAAATGCGAGTAATTTCCTGCTGGACCCAACAAAGAGGTCTGGAGCCTGAGGAAAAGACTGAAACGGATGGAAAGTGATGAAACTGAATGGGGAGAGGCTGGAGAATGTGCTGCATGCATACTCCTCCATCACCAGCTGTCACACTGCCCCGCTGCCCCTGATGAAGCTGCTATACAGCGGATCGCGGGGGGGGGCTCTCTCCACGACCCCCTTTACTGACGTGCTCCCTGCTTTTGTGCTCTTTACTGACGCATGCTAATATATCTTGTGTCCTCAGTCTCCTTTATGCATGGATTCCCTGCTCACATACTTGCCTGTGACAAATGCAAACTGATACCAGGCCCGGTCACTAACTATGTGTCACCTTAGGGATCAACCACTTTTTGCATAATATATATATATATTTGACGCCCTGGCAAAACCAGGTAGTCACAAATAGGGCCCCGCATAACACCTTCCCTCATTAGGAAACACACAGCGACCAGTAAACCCATCACCCCCCTCAGGGACTGATAGGCACGCCAGGGGGCGGAACCAGGAGGTTGGAAGACGCTCACCTAGGAGTCTAGACAGCCCGAGGGTGGGAAAACAGCAGATAGCTTCTAGTTCAAGTTTGGAGAGGAGTGTGGGCTGGAGCTAGGTGTAGCTCCAGCAGAGAAGTCCAAGTTGAACAGCGCTAGGGTTGGAGCCCTGGTGCCACTGGCTAAGAGGCAGACAGTGGTCTCCGTCAGCAGGAGACGAGAAGACGGTTCGGCAGAACCGAGGTGGACCGGGACAGGGTTGTAGCCCGCCGGTACCTACACCAGGGACCCGACCGGAAATCGTGCACAACGGGGGTTACTCGGACCCTGAAGCCAGGAACCAGAAACGACTGGAACTGGTTAATTAACCAATTGAGGCGAGGACTAGAGGTCCTGTCCCACCCAAAGTCCCTCATAGAAGACAACAGCCCACCGATTAGGGATAAGAGGTCACCACCAAGGCCCAGAGATCCCACGGGCTAGCGTCTGCGGGCACGGCTCCTTAGGCCACATCCAGCTGGGAGCAGACTCCCGAGTTTCACACCGGGAAGATCCATTTAACACAAACATGTGCAGGAAGAGATAGAGACCACCAGCCGGGTGGGGGATCCAGAACGCAACCGACCGCGGCACTGGCCACCACCATCTTTTGTTACCACAGACTTGTGTGTGTTTCTAATCGTGAGTACTCCAGCACCCCTGCGGTCGCCATCCCCCTGCACCATCCCACCGGGTCCCGTGGCCACCATCCCTGCCCACAGAGGGGTTAACAACTTGCTGCACAACATCTCCCCTGGGTGCCCCATAACAGCAGCGGTGGTGACCCACCTCACCAAACACCGTGGGTGGCGTCACAAACTGGTTACGGCCTAGCCCGTACATCTACGTCCCCCATTTATTCGGCGTGTCTGCGAGACCCTCGGGTCCGGAGACCCTCGAGCCACCACCCCTGAAGGCTCGGATCCGAGCAGCGTCGGCTGCTGGCACGGGGGCGGCACATATATATATATATATTGTGAGGTAGCACGGTCGGCTGCGCAGCAGAAGACACGGGATCCAGGCATTAAGGTTCACAGCACACGGTTTTAATGTCCAAACAAAAGTCCATCACAATACATGTGCCTCTCCAGCAGAAAACTCAGGGAGTTCTGTTCACTCCCTCACACCCGGCACACCTGCCCTTGTTCCTGATTCTATTTAACCCTCCCTTCAGCCTGTAGGGAAACAGCATTAACCCTATAGTGGATTTACTTTCTATCATGGAGTGAGCACAACCGGGGCGAGACATACCGGCCGTCATAGATAACCCCGGTCACAGTCTCACATACCCCCCCCCTCAGTTCAAGCGTGCGGGGTTGAACTCCAGCCATCAAACACGGGCCGCGGGACAAGGCATCGGCGTTGCCCTGCAACCTACCGGCCCGGTGTTCAACCGTAAACCGGAAGTTCTGCAGAGAAAGGAACCACCGGGTAACCCGGGCATTCCGTTCCTTGGCGGACCTCATCCAGACCAGTGGAGAGTGATCCGTCACCAAGCGAAACTGCCGTCCCAGCAGGTAATAGCGTAGGGACTCCAAGGCCCACTTGATCGCCAGGCACTCCTTCTCCACTACGCTATAATTCCGCTCGGGAGGGGTGAGCTTCCGACTCAAGAAGGTGACGGGGTGTTCCTCCCCCTGAACCACCTGAGACAGCACTGCCCCCAGGCCGACCTCCGAGGCGTCAGTCTGTACAATGAACTCCTTCCGGAAATCAGGGTTGACCAGAACGGGCTGTCCGCACAGGACCTCCTTCAGGGCCCGGAAGGAGTCCTCGGCCTGCGGAGTCCAGCGCACCATGACGGACTTCTTGCCTTTGAGAAGGTCCGTCAAGGGGGCTGATAGTCCCGCAAAATCCTTTACAAACCTCCTGTAGTACCCCACGATACCCAGGAAGGCCCTAACCTGCTTCGTGGTCAGGGGTCTAGGCCACTTCTGGATCGCCTCAACCTTGTTAATTTGGGGCTTAATCACTCCTTGGCCTATCACGTAGCCCAAGTAGCGGGCTTCCGTGAGTCCCAATGCACATTTCTTGGGATTGGCTGTCAATCCGGCTGTTCGAAGCGCGTCCACCACCGCTTGTACCTGTTCCAAGTGGGTCTGCCAATCGGAGCTGTAAATAATGATGTCATCCAGGTACGCTGATGCATACGCCTGGTGGGGTTCCAGCACTAAGTCCATCAACCTCTGGAACGTGGCCGGAGCGCCATGTAACCCAAAAGGCAAGACAACATAGTGGAAGAGACCCTCCGGCGTAACAAAAGCGGTTTTCTCCTTGGCGGACTCCGTCAGTGGCACCTGCCAGTACCCCTTGGTCAGGTCGAGCGTGGTGAAATATCGCGCCTGTCCCAGCCTATCAATCAGCTCATCCACCCGGGGCATGGGGTAGAGATCGAACTTGGATATTTCGTTCAATCTCCTAAAGTCATTGCAGAACCTTAAGGAGCCATCGGGTTTTAGTATTAGGACAATCGGACTAGCCCATTCACTCCGGGATTTTTCGATGACCCCCAGGCGTAACATTGTCTTTACTTCCTCCGATATGGCTTGTCGTCGAGCCTCCGGTACCCGGTATGACTTCAGGCGTACCTTCAGGTGGGGCTCGGTGACAATATCGTGTCGTATCAGACTGGTCCTACCGGGCAGCTCGGAGAAGACATCGGGGTTCTGCTGAACCAACCGTCTGGCCTCTCGCCTCTGTTGCTTGGTGAGGGCTTCTCCAATCCTTACTTCCGGTTCGTCCTCTCCGGAGGTCGCTGGAGCCGGATGTGAACGACCCGAAGAGGAGGGAGGTGGGGAAAAAACAGCCATCAGGCTTTCCCGTTCCTGCCAAGGTTTTAATAGGTTGACATGGTATATTTGTTCAGGTTTCCGCCTACCGGGCTGCAATACTTTATAGTTAACCACCCCTACTCTTTCCTTTATCTCGTAGGGGCCTTGCCACTGAGCTAGGAATTTACTCTCCGCCGTGGGGATTAATACCAACACCCGATCCCCGGGGTTAAAGGTCCGCACGGTGGCTTGTCTATTGTAGCGGCCGCTTTGCGTGGCCTGAGCCTCCTGTAAATGCTCCTTCACAATTGGCATGACCGCGCTTATGCGGTTCTGCATACCTAAAATGTGTTCGATCACACTTTTATGGGGGGTGGGCTCTTGTTCCCATGTTTCTTTTGCCAGGTCCAACAATCCCCGGGGATGTCGCCCGTATAACAATTCAAAAGGCGAAAACCCCGTGGATGCCTGTGGCACCTCTCGTATGGCAAACATCAAATAGGGAAGCATCATATCCCAGTCTTTCCCGTCTTTTGAGATCACCCTTCTTAGCATGGTTTTCAGGGTTTTATTGAAACGCTCGACTAAACCGTCCGTTTGAGGATGATACACAGACGTACGCAACTGCTTGATCTGGAGTAGCCGGCATAGCTCTTTGGTCACTTTAGACATGAATGGGGTTCCCTGATCCGTAAGGATCTCCTTGGGCAACCCCACCCGGCAGAACACAGCAAACAACTCCCGAGCTATAAGCTTTGCTGCAGTATGTCTGAGAGGTATCGCCTCGGGATACCGGGTGGCATAGTCAACGATCACTAGGATGTGTTGGTGCCCTCGAGCGGACTTTACAAGGGGCCCCACCAGATCCATCCCTATCCGTTCAAAAGGGACTTCTATAATGGGTAACGGTACCAACGGACTGCGAAAATGGGTCAGTGGTGCGGTAAGCTGACACTCCGGGCAGGTTTCGCAGAACCGTTTTACCTCCCCGAAGACCCCGGGCCAATAGAACCTTTGCAATATTCGCTCCTGCGTTTTCTTGACCCCTAGGTGGCCACTCATCAGGTGTTTATGAGCCAAGTCGAGGACCCGCCGGCGATGCGGCTGGGGCACCACCAACTGTTCTACCCCCACGCCCCGTATTTCATCTACCCGGTAGAGTAAATCCTGCTTAAGAGCGAAATGGGGGTACCTTACCTGGGCACCGGGCAGCTGTGCCACCCCGTCAACTACTGTCACCCGACTCCGGGCATGTATTAACGTAGGGTCCTGGAGTTGGGCTGTCCCAAACGTATCCGGGGACGCCTCCAACTCCGGGATGGGCTCGACCGTCTCAGCCTCTCCTGCCAATACCTCTAGGGGTGACCTACCGGGTTCACACTCTGTCCCTATCATGGTGACCCCTACGGCAGGTGTCCCGGATTCAGGATTGTAGGGCTCAGGTCCCGGACCAACCAATATCTGAGGGGACTTAGGGGGTCCCCTCCATAAAGTCCAAAAATAGGGCAGATCCCTTCCTAGGATCACGTCATAAGGAAGAGTGTTAATAAGTCCCACCTCATGTTGCACCTAACCGCAAGGTGCTGTGATGGTGACAATCCCCGTGGGATAGTCGCGGCGGTCCCCATGTATGCAAACCACCCCCACGGTACGTCCTGTGGCCTTTACTTCAGCCCTCAAGGTGGATCGCACAAGGGTCACTAAGCTTCCGGAATCCAACAATCCTGTAACCGGACATCCATTCACCTGTATTTGGCACAAGTGGGGCTCCGTCTCTGGGGAGACCAGGTCAGCGGTACACACCACCTGAGCATACATTGAACCCCGCCGGGTAACCCCACAATCCATGGGCTCCGTGGTGAGTGGACACTGGGCTTCCATATGTCCCACCCGCTGGCACCGCCAACATCTCATGGGGACGGAAACCCCCTTGACGGGTTGTCGTTTAGGGTACAGAACCTTCCGGACCTCAGGAATGGCGGCCGCGGCCTCAGACGGGACGGTAGGGGACTCCTGCACCGTTGTCAGCGGTGGGTCCTTGGCCCTAGGCTTGGAGGGGCCGGACCGACGGGCGGTACGCAAAGTCTCAGTGTCCCGTATCAAGTCCTGCGTAGCCACATGCCGCTCTACCAGGGACACTAATTGGTCCAGGGTACTCGGGTCACCCTGTCCAACCCACCGTTGAATGGTGACGGGTAAAGTGCGCACAAAACGATCCACTACTACCCTTTCCACCATTTGCGCCGGGCTCAGAGTGTCAGGCTGCAACCACTTTTTTACAAGATGCAACAAGTCATAGGCCTGGGAGCGTACGGGTTTGGCTTCTTCAAAGAACCACTGATTTACCCGCTGAGCCCGTACATAGGTATTCACCCCCAACCGAGCCAGTATTTCGGCTTTCAGGGTCACATAGTCAATGGCGTCCTCGGTACAGAGGTCCAGGTAAGCTTTTTGGGGTTCCCCCGTCAGATAGGGCGACAATACCTCAGCCCACTGCGGGGTCGGCAGCTTTTCCCGCTCGGCCACCCGCTCAAACACCGCCAGGAACGCTTCCACATCATCACCCGGGGTCATCTTTTGCAACGCTTGTCTCACCGCTTTCCGGACGCTGCCGTCGTCACCCGGTCCCGGGGTTGTTGCTGCCGGTCCGGCACGGATCGACTTGGCCAGGAGAACCATCTGTTCTTGGTGCCTTTTTTCCTGCAATTGCAAGGCTTGCTGCTGACGTGCATTGGCCTGATCCATCTGTTCTTGGAATTTTTTTTCCTGCACTTGCAAGGATTGGAGCAGGTGTGCATTGGTCTGCTGCTGCTGTGCATTAGCCTGTTGCTGCTGTGCATTAGCCTGTTGCTGCTGTGCATTAGCCTGAGCCAAATGCTTTAGTATGTCCTCCATGGCGTCGCCGGGTTTGGGCTGTAGTATAGCCGCTCGAATCCAGGACATGCGCAGCTGGGTCACCAGGGATGGATGCTACACCTCACCGGCTGTCATGCCCGCCGATTCTCCACCATATGTGAGGTAGCACGGTCGGCTGCGCAGCAGAAGACACGGGATCCAGGCATTAAGGTTCACAGCACACGGTTTTAATGTCCAAACAAAAGTCCATCACAATACATGTGCCTCTCCAGCAGAAAACTCAGGGAGTTCTGTTCACTCCCTCACACCCGGCACACCTGCCCTTGTTCCTGATTCTATTTAACCCTCCCTTCAGCCTGTAGGGAAACAGCATTAACCCTATAGTGGATTTACTTTCTATCATGGAGTGAGCACAACCGGGGCGAGACATACCGGCCGTCATAGATAACCCCGGTCACAGTCTCACAATATATATATATATATATATATATATATATATATTTATATATATATATATATATATATATATATATATATATATATATATATATATATATATATATATATATATATATATATATTATATAAAATGTGTGTGTTTTCCTTCATTCTTTGGGCTAGTTTCTGGAGCGTAGAGTTTAGTAGTTTCCAATTCTCTGCATGTGCCAGTGCTAATTGTGTGTGTGTTTCTGGACATTCATTATGTAGATCCTTTGCATCATATAATGGTGTGAGGCTCACAGGTTATATTCTATTTATCTGACCTATAAGGGTAACATTATTGTCATCTCATTGACCTATAAGGCAGATTTTGGAGTTGAGGTGACCCATTGTTTCTATCACTATATATATATATATTATATATATATATATATATATATATATATATATATATATATATATATATATACATTTTATTTTTAACATGATTAATTTCTATGTTCCTGTACGACTCCTTGATAACTTGTTTCACTCCAGTTATTATCATATATGGCAGTATGATTTTTAGTATCTATTGATGATGAAGAGTAATCTGTGTACATTTGGGTAGAGACTAGAGCTGATCGAACGGCCGAAAACCCGGTACCGTCAGATCACTGCAAGATTTTAAAAAGAGTCCACTCCGGAATCCGGTGCCCATATCAGTCAATGGGGACCGGAATCCAGAGGTTAAAAACGTTTGTGGAGGGGATAGGGGGGTAGGAGCGAGCGCGGAATACTCACCGAGGCGCTGTCATGGCGGCACACGCTTCCCGGGTCACGCTATTCCGTTCCAGAGCCAACAATTCAATATTCATTGTTTTTCCCGCCCACCGGTGCGTATAATTGGTTGCAGCTATACACGCCCCCACCCTGAGTGTCAGCTGACTACAACCAATCACAGGTACAAGGATGGCCGGTGGGCGGGGAAAGCAGTGTGTCTGCTGGTCAGCATGGTGGTAAAAAATAAACAATCGGCAGCACAGATACAGCGCGCGGCTGCAGCCCCAGCTGTCGGGCTGTATCTGTGCTGTGTATCCAATCACACGTTTGAGGCTGCCGGGTAATGCTATGGCAGATTCGCGTGAGTCCCTCGCATGTGTGATTGCGATGAAACCGCATGCGGCTTTTTTTTTGACGTGCAGTTCCCCCTAATCTTCATCCCCAGCAAAGATAACGCCGGCTGGGAGCTGATATTCCAGCCCGCAGCCGCTTGCCATTGACGCATCTATTAGAGTGCGATACCGGCTCTTCTTGGTGGCGTGATGCGGTGCAAATCGGGGTAATAGCAGCGCACGGCTGCTACTAAACCCAAGGTTGTGATGGCACAGGCGTCTATCAGATACCTGCATCACACAAACCTGTAAATGAATGTAAATAAACACAGAGAAAAATCCTTTATTTGAAATAACATACAAACACCCCCTCCTTCACCTCTTTATTACCCCCCAACATCCTGCTGCAGCTCTGACGTAATCCAAATGACGTCCCACGCTGCTTCAGCTCTGCTACATCTGAATATCACAGAGAGGGGCCAGAGAGCACGACCACTCTCTGTGATATTCAGAGAATGAATGAGGTGCGCATTGAGCGGTGACGTGACTCAGGTCATTTGCGGTCACAGCTGGAGGTTCCCACAGTCCTTCATCTGTGATCACAGGTAACCTGACTTCAGGTGGAGGTCACTGAGTTCACAGACCTGCATCTCCTCGCAGAAAAATTGCAGTTTTTTTGGCCAAGAGATGCAAATTTGGTGCTGAAATTTTTACACCATATTCCTGCATCCAATCTACACCTCTTGGCAAAAAAACCACGGTGTTTTGACGCATTTTTTTTGCCGCGGTTATTTTTTTGCGATTTTTTGCCAGGAGGTGCACATTTGCTGCTGAAATCGTCTGCACCAGATTTCAGCACCACATTTCCACCTTCTGAAAAGATTTTTTTTTCTTTTTACAGTCTGCCGTTCTCTGAACATGAGCGTGCATGTACCTAGAAACACATGCACGCTCCTATCAGAAGAATGCTGCTGTGCCGGTGATGTCAGACTTGTGCGGGTCTGCCAAGCATGACATCAACCCGGCACAGCCTGCCGTTCTCTGAGCATCAGCGTGCATGTACCTAGAAACACATGCACGCTCCTGTCAGAAGTGTGAGGCTGTGCTGCGATGCCAGACTCGTGGGAGTCCCTCACAAGTGTGATGCGGTCACATCAGTTTTTTTCCATCAGGCACAATCCTGAAAAAAAACGGATAAAACGGATCCGGCGCCGGATCCGTTTGATCCCTTATTGATTTGTATCAGCCCTGGATTGTGCTGGATGGTATTGCGTTGCATCTGGCTTTTGCTGGATCCGGCGTAATTGGCTAATGCGGCGGCCGGAGGAAACGTCTCTTGTAAGGTTTTTTGTCTCTGACAAACAAATGCTTTGCGCCAGATCCAGCGCCGTACGGCTCTTTTTATAATTGAAGCCTATGGGCGCCGGATTCGTCGTCATTCGTCATATGCCGGAAACCGGCGCCGGAATCCGTTTTTTGTTTCTGGGCATGCCCAGTCGTTGTTTAAATAGTCTCTCTCTCTCTCCCTGTTGATGTGTTGGTCGGTCGGTCCGTCGGTCTCTCCCCTCCCTTCTTTATATTCAACGATCACCGGCGCGGCGCTGCACGGCTGTCACACGGCTCTGGCGGCTTCTCCTCTTTTGAAACCGCCGTTCATTATTCCATCTCGTATTCCCTGCTTCTCCCACCCACCGGCACCTATGATTGGTTGCAGTCTGACACGCCCCCACGCTGAGTGACAGCTGTCTCACTGCACCCAATCACAGCCGCCGGTGGGCAGGTCTATATAGTGCAGTAAAATAAATACATTAAATAAAAAAAAACGACATGCGGTCGCCCCTAATTTTGATATAGCCAAGGTAAAGCCACACGGCTGATGGCTGGTATTCTCAGGATGGGGAGCTCCACGTTATGGGGAGCCCCCCAGCCTAAATCTATCAGCCAGCAGCCACCTGGAATTGCCACATCCATTAGATGCGACAGTCCCAGCACTATCCCAATTGCCCTGGTGCAGTGGCAATCGGGGTAATAAGGGGTTAATGGCAGCCTATAGCTGCCATTAAGTCCTAGATTAGTCATGCCATGCGTCTATGAGACACCCTCTCATCACTAATCTGTAAAAGTAACACAAAGACCTAAAAAACCCCCTTTATTTGAAATAAAAGACAAAAAGCATCCTTTGTCACAACTTTATTAACCCCCCAAACACCCCTTCAGGTCCGACGTAATCTACACAAGGTCCCACGACGTGTCTAGCACTGCTACATCTGACGCTCACAGCGAGCAAACAGAACAAGACTGCCCACTGTGAGCTCCATGCAGCAAGTGAAATGAGCCGTGTGAGAAGCGGTGACGTCACTCAGGTGATTTCCGGTCACAGCTGGAGTTCTCCACCTGTGACCGCAAATCAGGCCGCTGCGAGTGACGTCAGATGCGTGATCAGCGGTGACGTCACTCAGGCGAGTCCTCCACCTGTGTCTCACTTCAATCGCGGACTCCAGGACACATGGACTCCAGCTGTGACCGCAAATCACCCGAGTGAAGTCACCGGTTGTCATGTGGTTCACTTCACTTTCTGCATGGAGCGCACAGTGGGCAGTCATGTTCTATGCCGCTCGCTGTCAGCGTCAGATGTAGTAGAGCTGAATTTCCGTGGTATCTCGTGTGGATTACGTTGGACCTGGAGGGGTGTTTGGGGGTTAATAAAGTGGTGAAAGAGTGGGCATTTTTGTGTTTTATTTCAAATAAAGCATTTTTTGGATGTTTGTTTATTTACTTTCACTTACAGATTAATGATGGGGGGGTGGGTGTCTCAGATGCCTGCCATCAATAATCTAGGATTTAGTGGCAGCTATGGGCTGCTATTAACTCCTTATTACCCCAACTGCCACTGCACCAGGGCAATCGGAATGCGCTGGATAAAATGCCAAGACTGTCGCATCTAATGGATGCAGCAATTCCAAGCGGCTGCAGGCTGATATTTTTAGGTTGGGGGCAGCCTAATAACCAAAGGCCTCGCCAGTCTGAGAATATCAGCCTCCAGCTGTGGGCTTTATATTGGTTAGGCATCAAAATTGGGGGAACTACACGCCATTTTTTAAAATTTATTTTACTGCACGATATAGAAGCACATGGAGGCGCCTCTGACTGCAACCAATCACAGAAGTCGGTGAAAGAGCTACCGCGGGAGCAGTGTGACACCCACCCCGGTGATCGGTGAGTATGAAGCGCTTGCTCCTACCCTTTTGCCCCGGATTCTTGTCCCCATAGACTTTATATGGGGAGCAGCATCGGCCAAATACCAGCGATCAATCCCCCACCGACCCGGAGTCAGAGGGGATTGATCTGCCAGTTCTCTGAAACGCAGTGACAAAACGCAAAATGAATGGACTTGCTGCATCTTTGTGGTAACCTCAAAGATGAAGCAAAAAAACAAAACAAAAAAAAACCTGCAACGGAAGGGCTTTTATAGACCCTATGACGCTGCGGCCAGCCAATCACAGTAATGCCATAACCAACATGGCTGCGGCATTACGGAGATTGATTAAGAAGCCGAGCACGTTTATTGGCTACAAATCAGGCGCCAAAGCCAAAGCGTATACCCACAGCCTGAGGTTTTGGCTGTGAATGAAGCACATGGCGTGGTTGCTCGGAAAGCGGCAACGTAACCTCCTCATCGTCCTCCTCTCCTGAGCTACTTGACTGCATGTCTCTGGGTTCACACCAAGTGGGATCTACAACCTCATCATCATCCTCGCTGTTGTCCCACTCATCGCCCTGAGAGTCATTCTTCCTCCTCTTTCTGCCTTCACAGGACAGTCCATTAAGCGTGCTCTTCAAGTGTCCGAGTCTCAACATCCTAACCTCCACCCCCGGGGATAACGTCTGTTGGCGAGGGTCTGGATCATGCTCGCACAATTTTGTCCGGGCCCAGTTCCAATTGACAAAGATTTTGGGCATCAGTGCAGATGCTTTCCTCCTCGAGTCTGGGAATCTTTGGAAAAAAACTCTGATACTCATGGGATAGAATGTGTGAACAGCTCTGCAGACTCATTCATCTGTGATTCCCCACAGTCACTGGATGGTTGGAGAATTGTGACGCGAGGAGAACAAAAGTAATTGGGGTGCTACTTCTGAAGACTGTACTGTGTGTGATGTTGAGGAAGAGGACGAGAGGCCACTTGATGCAGAACTTGCTGTCAACTGTAGCACATGCTCTATCTGGCCCTCATCTACAAGTCATACCATTGTGAGGCTGCCAAAGAAAATGAGCGGAGTAGCCTGCCCGGTAACGGAAGCTGTCAGCAGTCTTTAGATAGGACATGCCCGTGTATGTTCAGTAGAGCTTGCAGGAACATTAGCATCTACCCCAACACCACATCTATGCCCCATTCCACCACAACCGTGGGATTAATTACTCATGTTTAATGTCTCTTTCCCCTCTTTAAACCAGCTGTTTCCCAACCCGAGGCCCACACCTGTGTCACCCATCACTAAATTAATAATCAGTATTTACATGATGAAATGTCAATATGGGGCTGGACCACGGATTTGCAATCTCCACTTAGATGATGAAATAGAAATTTTTGGCTGGACCACAGATTTGTATGTGAGGTCTGTGGTCAGCTGTGATCCTGCCGTCTCCACCGCTCTCATTACACAAGTATAAAACATCTAATACTGGAGGAGAAAACAAGACTGAACACAAGGAGGTCACAGCCGTCTACACCTCATAGGGGAGATCTCCATCTACCTGAGGATCCTGTGGAGGAGGAGGAGCGGGACATCTCTCTGGGGTCGTCCTCGTACTGGAGAGACCTGCAGGAGACACAGACAGGACGGACATCATTATTACATACAGATAATTATAGGCCGGGTGTATTCAGTCCTGTCTATTACCTGGTGATGTGCGGGGCTGGGGCTCCTCCATCATCACCTCCTTGTACCGCTCCTTGTGTCCTTCTAGATACTCCCACTCCTCCATGGAGAAATAGACGGTGACGTCCTGACACCTTACAGGAACCTGACAACACAATGAAACCGTCATTACCCAGAATCCTCCAGTGCCGTCCTGTGTAATGTCCCAGCATTCCCACCTCTCCAGTCAGCAGCTTCAGCATCTTGTTGGTGAGTTCCAGGATCTTCTGGTCATTGATATCCTCATGTATCCGGGGGTGAGGTGGAGGCCCCGGGATTGGGCTCAGGGTTCCTCCCCGTCCTTCATACACAGGGGCCTGACAGCGATCACTGGAGGTCTTCACTACTGTGTAATCCTGAGTGTGGAGACATTAATAATATAACTACAGACATTTCCAGAGTCCATCACCTCCCCGGTCATATCCTCTGTTATTCCCATAGATAATAATGTAATGTGATGACATCAGAACCTCTCACCTCCCCGGTCATATCCTCTGTTATCCCCATAGATAATGATGTAATGTGATGACATCACAGCCTCTCACCTCCCCAGTCATATCCTCTGTTATCCCCATAGATAATGATGTAATGTGATGACATCAGAGCCTCTCACCTCCCCGGTCATATCCTCTGTTATCCCCATAGATAATGATGTAATGTGATGACATCACAGCCTCTCACCTCCCCGGTCATATCCTCTGTTATTCCCATAGATAATGATGTAATGTGATGACATCAGAACCTCTCACCTCCCCGGTCATATCCTCTGTTATTCCCATAGATAATGATGTAATGTGATGACATCAGAGCCTCTCACCTCCCCGGTCATATCCTCTGTTATCCCCATAGATAATGATGTAATGTGATGACATCACAGCCTCTCACCTCCCCGGTCATATCCTCTGTTATTCCCATAGATAATGATGTAATGTGATGACATCAGAACCTCTCACCTCCCCGGTCATATCCTCTGTTATTCCCATAGATAATGATGTAATGTGATGACATCAGAGCCTCTCACCTCCCCGGTCATATCCTCTGTTATCCCCATAGATAATGATGTAATGTGATGACATCAGAGCCTCTCACCTCCCCGGTCATATCCTCTGTTATTCCCATAGAGAATGATGTAATGTGGTGACATCAGAGCCTCTCACCTCCCCGGTCATATCCTCTGTTATCCCCATAGATAATGATGTAATGTGATGACATCAGAGCGTCTCACCTCCCCGGTCATATCCTCTGTTATTCCCATAGATAATGATGTAATGTGATGACATCAGAGCCTCTCACCTCCCCGGTCATATCCTCTGTTATCCCCATAGATAATGATGTAATGTGATGACATCAGAGCCTCTCACCTCCCCGGTCATATCCTCTGTTATTCCCATAGAGAATGATGTAATGTGGTGACATCAGAGCCTCTCACCTCCCCGGTCATATCCTCTGTTATTCCCATAGATAATGATGTAATGTGATGACATCAGAACCCCTCACCTCCCCGCTCATATCCTCTGTTATCCCTATAGATAATGATGTGATGTGATGACATCAGAGCCTCTCACCTCTCCAGTAAGATGGAAGATTATCTCCAGATTCAGGCTGACTATCTTCTCCATAATTTTGTCTTTGTCCTTATTCATCATTTATGGGTCAATCAAGAAAAATAAAAAGAAAAACAGAGAAATGTTTTATCATAGTATCATAGTTTTTAAGGTTGAAGGGAGACTCTAAGTCCATCTACTTCAACCCGTAGCCTAACATGTTGATCCAGAGGAAGGCAAAAAAAACCCAATGTGGCAAACCAGTTCCAATGGGGAAAAATTTCCTTCCTGACTCCACATCCGGCAATCAGACTAGTTCCCTGGATCAATACCCTGTCATAAAATCTAATATACATAACTGGTAATATTAAATTTTTCAAGAAAGGCATCCAGGCTCTGCTTAAATGTTAGTAGTGAATCACTCATTACAACATCATGCGGCAGAGAGTTCCATAGTCTCACTGCTCGTACAGTAAAGAATCCTCGGCTGTGATTATGATTAAACCTTCTTTCCTCAAGACGTAGCGGATGCCCCCGTGTTCCAGTCGCAGGCCTAGTTGTAAAAAGATCTTTGGAAAGGTCTCTGTACTGTCCCCTCATATATTTATACATTGTGATTAGATCCCCCCTAAGCCTTCGTTTAATAATCTGTCTTGGTATTGCAGCCCACCCATTCCTCTAATAGTCTAGGTCGCTCTTCTCTGCACCCTCTCCAGTTCAGCTATGTCCTTCTTATATATCGGTGACCAGAATTGTACACAGTATATAAGTGCGGTCGCACTAGTGACTTGTACAGAGGTAGAACTATATTTTTTTCATGAACACTTATACCTCTTTTAATACATCCCATTATTTTATTAGCCCTGGCAGCAGCTGCCTGACACTGGCCACTAAAGTGAAGTTTACCATCCACCCATACACCCAAGTCTTTTTCTGTGTCTGTTTTACCCAGTGTTCTACAATTAAGTACATAATCATAAATGTTATTTCCTCTACCCAAGTGCATGACCTTACATTTATCTACATTAAACTTCAATTGCCACTTGTCAGCCCAATCCTCCAATTTACATAAATCTCCCTGTGATATAAAATTATCCTCCTCTGTATTGATTACTCTGCAGAGTTTAGTATCATCTGCAAATATTGAAATTCTACTCCGCATGCCCCCAACAAGGTCATTTATAAATATGTTGAAAAGAAGCGGGCCCAATACTGACCCCTGTGGTACCCCACTATGAACTGAGACCCAGTCCGAGTACGTACCATTAATAACCACCCTTTGTTTCCTATCACTGAGCCAGTTTTTAACCCAGTTACACATATTTTCCCCTATCCCTATTATTCTCATTTTATGTACTAACCTTTTTTGTGGCACCGTATCAAAAGCTTTTGAAAAGTCCATATACACAACATCCACTGCATTTCCCTGGTCCAGGCTTGAACTTACCTCTTCATAGAAGCTAATCAAATTAGTTTGACAGGATCGATCCCTCATAAACCCATGTTGATACTCTGTCATAAGATTATTTTATTTTTCTTGAGATACTCCAGTATAGCATCTCTCAAGAAACCCTCAAGGATTTTACCAACCATAGAGGTTAAACTTACCAGCCTATAATTTCCCGGCTCAGTTTTTGTCCCCTTTTTGAATATTGGCACCACATTTGCTATGCGCCAGTCCTGCGGTACCGACCCTGTTATTAAGGAATCTGAAAAGATTAAAAATAATGGTCTATCTATCACAGAACTCAATTCCTGTAGTACTCTGGGGTGTATGCCATCCGGGCCCGGAGATTTGTCAACCTTAGTGATTTCGAGGTGGCGGCGTACTTCCTGCTGGGTTAAGCAGGTAATATTCAAGGGTGAATTTATGGTATCACTGGTCATGTCATCTGCCATGGCATTTTCTTGTATAAAAACCGTAGAAAAAAAGTCATTCAGCAGGTTGGCTTTACCCTCATCCCCTTCCACCATTTCACCAAGACTATTTTTAAGGGGGCCAACACTATCGCTTTTCAGTTTTTTACTGTTTATGTAGTTAAAGAATATTTTAGGATTATTTTTACTTTCTCTCGCAATGAGTCTCTCTGTCTCAAACTTAGCTAACTTAATTTGCTTTTTACATATTTTATTTAATTTTCTATAATTATATAATGCCTCATCACTACCTACCCTCTTTAATTCTTTTAAGGCTTTCTGTTTTTCTTTTATTGCTTCCCTTACAGCTCTATTTAGCCATAGGGGTTTCCTCCTATTTCTAGCATGTTTGTTCCCATAGGGTATATTTTCTGCACAAGCCCTATTCAGGATGCTCATAAAAGTCTCCCATTTGCTTTGTGTACTTTTATTACTTAGTACATCATCCCAGTTTATTGCACTAAGATCATCTCTCAACCGTTTAAAATTTGCTTTCCTGAAGTTTAGTGTCCTTGTAGCCCCTCTACTATACATCTTACTAAAGAATACATGAAAACTTATTATTTTGTGATCACTATTCCCCAAGTAACCCCCAACTTGTATATTTGATATGCGGTCTGGCTTATTGGTTAGTACAAGGTCTAGTAGTGCTCCCCCTCTTGTGGGGTCCTGTACCATTTGTGAAAGGTAATTATCTTTCATTGTTATCAAAAATCTATTTCCTTTGCTGGAACTGCAAGTTTCTGTTCCCCAATTTATATCAGGATAGTTAAAGTCCCCCATAATAATTACCTCTCCGAGACTCGCTGCTTTATCAATTTGCTTTATGAGGAGATTCTCTACCTCTTCCATAATATTCGGCGTCTTATAACACACCCCTATCAGTATTTTATTATTCATTCTCCCCCCCCTTATCTCCACCCATAGGGACTCTACTGTCAGAGTTCCGGGATTTCCAGTTTTCTTTTGAAGGATCTTGCCCTTTGTTAACATGGAATTTTCTGTTCTGTTGCCCTACTTCCTGTCCATCTGTTTAAAAGCCGCCCCTAAGCTTAGTCTAGTTGCCTGAGTATACTGCTTCCTGTGTACTCCTGCCCTGCTGCTCTCATCACCTGATTGCTGTTTGGATCCGGTTGAAACACCTGACACCAGCTCTGGACTTCACCTCTCATCCAACTGTGCTCGGACTCTGTCTGCTGTCTCTGGTCGGCACTTCTGCCCGGTCCCTTCCGTTCATATCCACCCTAGGACTCACATCACGTACGGACATTTTTTGGACTATATCTGTTGCCCTTTTTGTGTCCCGGCTGCTGCGCATTTAGGCCTTCTGGGGTGATTGCCGGACAGCCCCTGTATAGGGGTTCGCTCCTGGTGGTCTCCCTGGGGGAGTCCGGTGTGCGGTCCCGGGAATTCCCCTTTGCTCTGAACCCAGCAGGTATTTACTGTGTTTATGTTCCACTGTGTATATACTGTTCTGTGTGCATATTGCGGTTACATATTACTGTGTATATTTTGTTCTGCTTACATATTACGGTTACTTATTATTGTGTATATTCTGTTCTGTGCACATATTGTGGTTACATATTATGAAACGTCTTTTGCACCAAGAACTCGTCTCTGGTTGTCATTGCCCTAACGCAATCGAAATCTTCAGTACATACAATAGTATTACATCTACATTCTCAGTACCCTCACATATGTTGTCACGCAGGATGGGTTTTAAGGATGATTTTACATATAGACACACACCTCCCCCTCGCTTATTTGTACGGTCATTCCTGAATAGGCTATAACCCTGTAAATTAACAGCGCAGTCATAGCTCTCATCCAGCCATGTCTCTGATATCCCCACTATATCATAATTTTCTTCCAACAATATTAATTCTAATTCCTCAACCTTATTTGTGAGGCTTCGGGTATTAGTGTACATGCACGTTACGTATGACTCTGTACCTGTATTCCTGCTTACTGTATTAACTGTCCTAACCCTTCCCCCCGTACCACCCCCAATTTCATTACTTGTGCCCTGGTCACTATCTGCACTACATTCCCCTTCTATAAAGTGAATACCCTCGCCCCCCATTCCTAGTTTAAACACTCCTCCAACCTTCTAGCCATTTTCTGCCCCAGCAGAGCTGCACCCTCCCCATTAAGATGCAGCCCATCCCTAGCATAGAATCTGTAACCAACTGAAAAGTCGGCCCAATTCTCCAGGAACCCAAAACCCTCTTTCCTACACCAATTCCTGAGCCACCTGTTAACCTCCCTGATCTCTCTTTGCCTCTCTGGTGTGGCTCGTGGCACAGGTAGTATTTCCGAAAATACCACCTTTGAGGTCCATGCTTTAAGCTTACAACCTAATTCACTTTGTGAGAATTATTACCAAGGAATAGAACAATGTACAGCAAATGGCAGTAAGGTTAAAATTTAACTTTTAATTAAGTCTTATTAAAAACGACTCATGGTCTATTATTCACCCGTGCATGGTATCACACAAATTTTAGACGAACACAGACAATTGGGTATTCAATCCCAGGAGATATTGAAAAAAACCCTCACTGGAGAAAGATAGGTCAGCGTTTTCCAGCATTTTATGTGGACTCCATAAGAAGTGTGGTCCCCGGACCCGGTGTGTTATGAAGCTCACACCCAGGGCAATATAGGTCCCATGCTACTCTAAATAAGCCTTCATTTAATACTTCCCCTGATGAGTCGATAAGAGGAAACGCGTTGGGAAAAAGGAGGGCATTGAGCTTATTCTAGTGATTACCTTTGGGCTGAATTTACATTCAGCATCATGTCCCATTAAGGTAATATCTTTAATTTTCTCTGCCAGAGAGGATGGGTGAAATGTCATACCCCATTTCTGCCAGAGGTAAAACAGCAATTTGAGGTAACAAGCAGATATTGTGTTTTATTACACTACCCTTGGATAAAAATACTTGATAATAAGATACCATAGGAGTAATTGATATCTGACCTATCTTTCTGCAGTGAGGGTTTTTTTCAATATCTCCTGGGATTGAATACCCAATTGTCTGTGTTCGTCTAAAATTTGTGTGATACCATGCACGGGTGAATAATAGACCATGAGTCGTTTTTAATAAGACTTAATTAAAAGTTAAATTTTAACCTTATTGCCATTTGCTGTACATTGTTACAACCTAATTCCCTGAAATTATCTTTAAGGACCTTCCACCTACCTCTAACTTTGTCATTTGTGCCAATGTGTACAATGACCGCTGGGTCCTCCCCAGCCCCTCCCAGTAATCTGTCAACCCGATCAGCGATGTGCCAAACTCGAGCGCCAGGAAGACAACACACTGTTCGGCGATCCCTGTCTTTGTGACAGATTGCCCTATCTGTCCCCCTAATAATTGAGTCCCCCACTACCAGTACCTGTCTTGCCTGCCCTGCACTCCTATTCCCCCCCCTAACTGGAGCAGACACTCCTCTGGCGTTCAGAGGTCATGCCTTGCTGCAGCAATGCTACCCCTGTAATGACAGCCCCCTCATCTGCCAAGTTTGCAAACCTATTGGGGTGTGTCAGTTCAGGACAAGCCTTCCTAGCACTTTTCCCTTTACCCCCCTTTCTAACTGTCACCCAGCTACCTACCTCACCGTCCTGCCGCTCCATACTACGATCCTCCCCCATATCTGACCCAGCAAGCTGCTGCTCAGTGAGCAGCAAACTCCTTTCCATATTGCTAATGCATCTCAGAGTTGCCAGCTGCTCATTTAGATCCAGTATCTGGGCTTCCAAATGTGCAACTTGCGCACATCTCGAACAACAGTATGCAACCTCGAACGGCTTTTCAAGGACTGCATACATGAGACAAGATGTACACTGGATCGCTTTAGCAATAGTGGAGCACATTTTCTAATGGGGATAGCACTAAACAAATGTTAAGTAATTAAACAACTAAATACAAACAATTCTACTCAGACTTACTTTTGCTCACTCACGCTCACAATGAAGAAGACAGGCTAAAATCCGGCTGTAACGGCCAAAAACCGGTTCTCCTTGAGCTCGCGGTGACTCTTCACTTATCCCAGAAGGCACTGGGAATATGCAAATTATCCTCGCAAGACTCCTTCCCTGGCTTTCAGAAGTCTTCCTTCTGGCTGTAACGGCCAAAACCCGGTTCTCCTTGAGCTCGCGGTGACTCTTCACTTATCCCAGAAGGCACTGGGAATATGCAAATTATCCTCGCAAGACTCCTTCCCTGGCTTTCAGAAGTCTTCCTTCCGGCTGTAACGGCCAAAACCCGGTTCTCCTTGAGCTCGCGGTGACTCTTCACTTATCCCAGAAGGCACTGGGAATACGCAAATTATCCTCGCAAGACTCCTTCCCTGGCTTTCAGAAGTCTTCCTTCCGGCTGTAACGGCCAAAACCAGGTTCTCATTGAGCTCGCGGTGACTCTTCACTTATCCCAGAAGGCACTGGAGATACGCAAATTATCCTCGCAAGACTCCTTCCCTGGCTTTCAGAAGTCTTCCTTCCGGCTGTAACGGCCAAAACCCGGTTCTCCTTGAGCTCGCGGTGACTCTTCACTTATCCCAGAAGGCACTGGGAATACGCAAATTATCCTCGCAAGACTCCTTCCCTGGCTTTCAGAAGCTTCCTTCCGGCTGTAACGGCCAAAACCCGGTTCTCCTTGAGCTCGCGGTGACTCTTCACTTATCCCAGAAGGCACTGGGAATATGCAAATTATCCTCGCAAGACTCCTTCCCTGGCTTTCAGAAGTCTTCCTTCCGGCTGTAACGGCCAAAACCCGGTTCTCCTTGAGCTCGCGGTGACTCTTCACTTATCCCAGAAGGCACTGGGAATATGCAAATTATCCTCGCAAGACTCCTTCCCTGGCTTTCAGAAGTCTTCTTTCCGGCGGTAACGGCCAAAACCCGGTTCTCCTTGAGCTCGCGGTGACTCTTCACTTATCCCAGAAGGCACTGGGAATAGGCAAATTATCCTCGCAAGACTCCTTCCCTGGCTTTCAGAAGTCTTCCTTCCGGCTGTAACAGCCAAAACCCAATTCTCCTTGAGCTCGCGGTGACTCTTCACTTTTCCCAGAAGGCACTGGGAATATGCAAATTATCCTCGCCAGACTTCTTCCCTGGCTTTCAGAAGTCTTCCTTCAGGCTGTAACGGCCAAAACCCGGTTCTCCTTGAGCTCGCGGTGACTCTTCACTTATCCCAAAAGGCACTGGGAATACGCAAATTATCCTCGCAAGACTCCTTCCCTGGCTTTCAGAAGTCTTCCTTCCGGCTGTAACGGCCAAAACCCGGTTCTCCTTGAGCTCGCGGTGACTCTTCACTTATCCCAGAAGGCACTGGAAATACGCAAATTATCCTCGCAAGACTCCTTCCCTGGCTTTCAGAAGTCTTCTTTCCGGCTGTAACGGCCAAAACCCGGTTCTCCTTGAGCTCGCGGTGACTCTTCACTTATCCCAGAAGGCACTGGGAATATGCAAATTATCCTCGCAAGACTCCTTCCCTGGCTTTCAGAAGTCTTCCTTTCGGCTGTAACGGCCAAAACCCGGTTCTCCTTGAGCTCGCGGTGACTCTTCACTTATCCCAGAAGGCACTGGGAATATGCAAATTATCCTCGCAAGACTCCTTCCCTGGCTTTCAGAAGTCTTCTTTCCGGCTGTAACGGCCAAAACCCGGTTCTCCTTGAGCTCGCGGTGACTCTTCACTTATCCCAGAAGGCACTGGGAATATGCAAATTATCCTTGCAAGACTCCTTCCCTGGCTTTCAGAAGTCTTCCTTCCGGCTGTAACGGCCAAAACCCGGTTCTCCTTGAGCTCGCGGTGACTCTTCACTTATCCCAGAAGGCACTGGGAATACGCAAATTATCCTCGCAAGACTCCTTCCCTGGCTTTCAGAAGTCTTCCTTCCGGCTGTAACGGCCAAAACCCGGTTCTCCTTGAGCTCGCGGTGACTCTTCACTTATCCCAGAAGGCACTGGGAATACGCAAATTATCCTCGCAAGACTCCTTCCCTGGCTTTCAGAAGTCTTCCTTCCGGCTGTAACGGCCAAAACCCGGTTCTCCTTGAGCTCGCGGTGACTCTTCACTTATCCCAGAAGGCACTGGAAATACGCAAATTATCCTCGCAAGACTCCTTCCCTGGCTTTCAGAAGTCTTCCTTCCGGCTGTAACGGCCAAAACCCGGTTCTCCTTGAGCTCGCGGTGACTCTTCACTTATCCCAGAAGGCACTGGGAATACGCAAATTATCCTCGCAAGACTCCTTCCCTGGCTTTCAGAAGTCTTCCTTCCGGCTGTAACGGCCAAAACCCGGTTCTCCTTGAGCTCGCGGTGACTCTTCACTTATCCCAGAAGGCACTGGGAATATGCAAATTATCCTCGCAAGACTCCTTCCCTGGCTTTCAGAAGTCTTCCTTTCGGCTGTAACGGCCAAAACCCGGTTCTCCTTGAGCTCGCGGTGACTCTTCACTTATCCCAGAAGGCACTGGGAATATGCAAATTATCCTCGCAAGACTCCTTCCCTGGCTTTCAGAAGTCTTCTTTCCGGCTGTAATGGCCAAAACCCGGTTCTCCTTGAGCTCGCGGTGACTCTTCACTTATCCCAGAAGGCACTGGGAATATGCAAATTATCCTTGCAAGACTCCTTCCCTGGCTTTCAGAAGTCTTCCTTCCGGCTGTAACGGCCAAAACCCGGTTCTCCTTGAGCTCGCGGTGACTCTTCACTTATCCCAGAAGGCACTGGGAATATGCAAATTATCCTCGCAAGACTCCTTCCCTGGCTTTCAGAAGTCTTCCTTCCGGCTGTAACGGCCAAAACCCGGTTCTCCTTAATCTCGCGGTGACTCTTCACTTATCCCAGAAGGCACTGGGAATATGCAAATTATCCTCGCAAGACTCCTTCCCTGGCTTTCAGAAGTCTTCCTTCCGGCTGTAACGGCCAAAACCCGGTTCTCCTTGAGCTCGCGGTGACTCTTCACTTATCCCAGAAGGCACTGGGAATATGCAACTTATCCTCGCAAGACTCCTTCCCAGGCTTTCAGAAGTCTTCCTTCCGGCTGTAACGGCCAAAACCCGGTTCTCCTTGAGCTCGCGGTGACTCTTCACTTATCCCAGAAGGCACTGGGAATATGCAAATTATCCTCGCAAGACTCCTTCCCTGGCTTTCAGAAGTCTTCCTTCCAGCTGTAACGGCCAAAACCCGGTTCTCCTTAATCTCGCGGTGACTCTTCACTTATCCCAGAAGGCACTGGGAATATGCAAATTATCCTCGCAAGACTCCTTCCCTGGCTTTCAGAAGTCTTCCTTTCGGCTGTAACGGCCAAAACCCGGTTCTCCTTGAGCTCGCGGTGACTCTTCACTTATCCCAGAAGGCACTGGGAATATGCAAATTATCCTCGCAAGACTCCTTCCCTGGCTTTCAGAAGTCTTCCTTCCGGCTGTAACGGCCAAAACCCGATTCTCCTTGAGCTCGCGGTGACTCTTCACTTATCCCAGAAGGCACTGGGAATATGCAAATTATCCTTGCAAGACTCCTTCCCTGGCTTTCAGAAGTCTTCCTTCCGGCTGTAACGGCCAAAACCCGGTTCTCCTTGAGCTCGCGGTGACTCTTCACTTATCCCAGAAGGCACTGGGAATACGCAAATTATCCTCGCAAGACTCCTTCCCTGGCTTTCAGAAGTCTTCCTTCCGGCTGTAACGGCCAAAACCCGGTTCTCCTTGAGCTCGCGGTGACTCTTCACTTATCCCAGAAGGCACTGGGAATATGCAAATTATCCTCGCAAGACTCCTTCCCTGGCTTTCAGAAGTCTTCTTTCCGGCGGTAACGGCCAAAACCCGGTTCTCCTTGAGCTCGCGGTGACTCTTCACTTATCCCAGAAGGCACTGGGAATATGCAAATTATCCTCGCAAGACTCCTTCCCTGGCTTTCAGAAGTCTTCCTTCCAGCTGTAACGGCCAAAACCCGGTTCTCCTTAATCTCGCGGTGACTCTTCACTTATCCCAGAAGGCACTGGGAATATGCAAATTATCCTCGCAAGACTCCTTCCCTGGCTTTCAGAAGTCTTCCTTCCGGCTGTAACGGCCAAAACCCGGTTCTCCTTGAGCTCGCGGTGACTCTTCACTTATCCCAGAAGGCACTGGGAATATGCAAATTATCCTCGCAAGACTCCTTCCCTGGCTTTCAGAAGTCTTCCTTCCGGCTGTAACGGCCAAAACCCGGTTTTCCTTGAGCTCGCGGTGACTCTTCACTTATCCCAGAAGGCACTGGGAATATGCAAATTATCCTCGCAAGACTCCTTCCCTGGCTTTCAGAAGTCTTCCTTCCGGCTGTAAGGGCCAAAACTCGGTTCTCCTTGAGCTCGCGGTGACTCTTCACTTATCCCAGAAGGCACTGGGAATATGCAAATTATCCTCGCAAGACTCCTTCCCTGGCTTTCAGAAGTCTTCCTTCCGGCTGTAACGGCCAAAACCCGGTTCTCCTTGAGCTTGCGGTGACTCTTCACTTATCCCAGAAGGCACTGGAAATACGCAAATTATCCTCGCAAGACTCCTTCCCTGGCTTTCAGAAGTCTTCCTTCCGGCTGTAACTGCCAAAACCCGGTTCTCCTTGAGCTCGCGGTGACTCTTCACTTATCCCAGAAGGCACTGGGAATACGCAAATTATCCTCGCAAGACTCCTTCCCTGGCTTTCAGAAGTCTTCCTTCCGGCTGTAACGGCCAGAACCCGGTTTTGCTTGAGCTCGCGGTGACTCTTCACTTATCCCAGAAGGCACTGGGAATATGCAAATTATCCTCGCAAGACTCCTTCCATGGCTTTCAGAAGTCTTCCTTCCGGCTGTAACAGCCAAAACCCGGTTCTCCTTGAGCTCACGGTGACTCTTCACTTATCCCAGAAGGCACTGGGAATATGCAAATTATCCTCGCAAGACTCCTTCCCTGGCTTTCAGAAGTCTTCCTTCCGGCTGTAACGGCCAAAACCCAGTTCTCCTTGAGCTCGCGGTGACTCTTCACTTATCCCAGAAGGCACTGGGAATATGCAACTTATCCTCGCAAGACTCCTTCCCTGGCTTTCAGAAGTCTTCCTTCCGGCTGTAACGGCCAAAACCCGATTCTCCTTGAGCTCGCGGTGACTCTTCACTTATCCCAGAAGGCACTGGGAATATGCAAATTATCCTCGCAAGACTCCTTCCCTGGCTTTCAGAAGTCTTCCTTCCGGCTGTAACGGCCAAAACCCGGTTTTCCTTGAGCTCGCGGTGACTCTTCACTTATCCCAGAAGGCACTGGGAATATGCAAATTATCCTCGCAAGACTCCTTCCCTGGCTTTCAGAAGTCTTCCTTCCGGCTGTAAGGGCCAAAACTCGGTTCTCCTTGAGCTCGCGGTGACTCTTCACTTATCCCAGAAGGCACTGGGAATATGCAAATTATCCTCGCAAGACTCCTTCCCTGGCTTTCAGAAGTCTTCCTTCCGGCTGTAACGGCCAAAACCCGGTTCTCCTTGAGCTTGCGGTGACTCTTCACTTATCCCAGAAGGCACTGGAAATACGCAAATTATCCTCGCAAGACTCCTTCCCTGGCTTTCAGAAGTCTTCCTTCCGGCTGTAACGGCCAAAACCCGGTTCTCCTTGAGCTCGCGGTGACTCTTCACTTATCCCAGAAGGCACTGGGAATACGCAAATTATCCTCGCAAGACTCCTTCCCTGGCTTTCAGAAGTCTTCCTTCCGGCTGTAACGGCCAGAACCCGGTTTTGCTTGAGCTCGCGGTGACTCTTCACTTATCCCAGAAGGCACTGGGAATATGCAAATTATCCTCGCAAGACTCCTTCCCTGGCTTTCAGAAGTCTTCCTTCCGGCTGTAACAGCCAAAACCCGGTTCTCCTTGAGCTCACGGTGACTCTTCACTTATCCCAGAAGGCACTGGGAATATGCAAATTATCCTCGCAAGACTCCTTCCCTGGCTTTCAGAAGTCTTCCTTCCGGCTGTAACGGCCAAAACCCAGTTCTCCTTGAGCTCGCGGTGACTCTTCACTTATCCCAGAAGGCACTGGGAATATGCAAATTATCCTCGCAAGATGTTAACAAAAAATCAACTAAAAATACAAAATATGTGAAGATAATAAGGGGAAATCATTGGAGGTAATAAACTGTAGATGTTGTCTTCCATCCTCTTTCGGCGCCGACTGAATCTGATCTGAGGAGACTGTGCAGTAGATCGGGCGACTCCAACACTTTCTTAATGGTCCTAAAATTGTCCAGCTTTAAAGGAGTTAAACATAAATCATGTTTCCCTCTCCCTCATGTGTAGTGCGGGGTCTGTCGCTCTCTCCCCTTCATGTGTAGTGCGGGATCTGTCGCTCTCTCCCCCTCATGTGTAGTGCGGGGTCTGTCGCTCTCTCTCCCTCATGTGTAGTGCGGGGTCTGTCGCTCTCTCTCCCTCATGTGTAGTGCTGGGTCTGTCGCTCTCTCTCCCTCATGTGTAGTGCGGGGTCTGTCGCCCTCTCTCCCCCATGTGTAGTGCGGGGTCTGTCGCTCTCTCTCCCTCATGTGTAGTGCGGAGTCTGTCGCGCTCTCTCCCCATGTGTAGTGTGGGGTCTGTCGCTCTCTCTCCCTCATGTGTAGTGCGGGGTCTGTCGCTCTCTCTCCCTCATGTGTAGTGCGGGGTCTGTCACTCTCTCTCTCCCTCATGTGTAGTGCGGGGTCTGTCGCTCTCTCTCCCCCATGTGTAGTGCGGGGTCTGTCGCTCTCTCTCCCCCATGTGTAGTGCGGGGTCGGTCGCTCTCTCTCCTCCATGTGTAGTGCGGGGTCTGTCGCTCTCTCTCCCTCATGTGTAGTGCGGGGTCTGTCGCTCTCTCCCATGTGTAGTGCGGGGTCTGTCGCTCTCTCTCCTCCATGTGTAGTGCGGGGTCTGTCGCTCTCTCTCCTCCATGTGTAGTGCGGTGTCTGTCGCTCTCTCTCCTCCATGTGTAGTGCGGGGTCTGTCTTTCTCTCTCCTCCATGTGTAGTGCGGGGTCTGTCGCTCTCTCTCCCATGTGTAGTGCGGGGTCTGTCGATCTCTCTCCCATGTGTAGTGCGGGGTCTGTCGCTCTCTCTCCTCCATGTGTACTGCGGAGTCTGTCGCTCTCTCCCTCATGTGTAGTGCAGGGTCTGTCACTCTCTCTCGCCCATGTGTAGTGCGGGGTCTGTCGCTCTCTCTCCCCCATGTGTAGTGCGGGATTTGTCGCTCTCTCCCCCCCATGTGTAGTGCGGGGCCTGTCGCTCTCTCTCCCTCATGTGTAGTGCGGGGTCTGTCGCTCTCTCCCCCATGTGTAGTGCGGGGTCTGTCACTCTCTCCCCCATGTGTAGTGCGGGGTCTGTCGCTCTCTCTCCCCCATGTGTAGTGCGGGATTTGTCGCTCTCTCCCCCCCCATGTGTAGTGCGGGGCCTGTCTCTCTCTCCCTCATGTGTAGTGCGGGGTCTGTCTCTCTCTCCCCCATGTGTAGTGCGGGGTCTGTCTCTCTCTCCCTCATGTGTAGTGTGGGGTCTGTCGCTCTCTCCCCCATGTGTAGTGCGGGTTCTGTCGCTCTCTCTCCCCCAGGTGTAGTGCGGGGTCTGTCGCTCTCTCTCCCCCATGTGTAGTGCGGGGTCTGTCGCTCTCTCCCCCTCTTGTGTAGTGCGGGGTTTGTCGCTCTCTCTCCCCCATGTGTAGTGCGGGGTCTGTCGCTCTCTCTCCCTCATGTGTAGTGCGGGGTCTGTCGCTCTCTCTCCCCTATGTGTAGTGCGGGGTCTGTCGCTCTCCCTCCCCCATGTGTAGTGCGGGGTCTGTCGCTCTCCCTCCCCCATGTGTAGTGCGGGGTCGGTCGCTCTCTCTCCCCCATGTGTAGTGCGGGGTCTGTCACTCTCTCTCCGTCATGTGTAGTGCGGGGTCTGTCGCTCTCTCCCTCATGTGTAGTGCGGGGTCTGTCGCTCTCTCTCCCCCTTGTGTAGTGCGGGGTCTGTCGCTCTCTCTCCCCCTCTTGTGTAGTGCGGGGTCTGTCGCTCTCTCTCCCCTATGTGTAGTGCGGAGTCTGTCGCTCTCTCTCCCCTATGTGTAGTTTGGGGTCTGTCGCTCTCTTTCTCCCTCATGTGTAGTGCGGGGTCTGTTGCTCCCTCTCTCCCATGTGTAGTGCGGGGTCGGTCGCTCTCTCTCCCCCATGTGTAGTGCGGGGTCTGTCGCTTTCTCTCCCCCATGTGTAGTGCGGGGTCTGTCGCTTTCTCTCCCCCATGTGTAGTGCGAGGTCTGTCGCTTTCTCTCCCCCATGTGTAGTGCGGGGTCTGTCGCTTTCTGTCCCCCATGTGTAGTGCGGGGTCTGTCGCTCTCTCTCCCCCATGTGTAGTGCGGGGTCTGTCGCTCTCTCCCTCATGTGTAGTGCAGGGTCTGTCGCTTTCTCTCCCTCATGTGTAGTGCGGGGTCTGTCGCTCTCTCTCCCCCATGTGTAGTGCGGGGTCTGTCGCTCTCTCTCCCCCATGTGTAGTGCGGGGTCTGTCGCTCTCTCTCCCTCATGTGTAGTGCGGGGTCTGTCGCTTTCTCTCCCCCATGTGTAGTGCGGGGTCTGTCGCTTTCTCTCCCCCATGTGTAGTCCCTCCTCCCTTAAGGGAGGGATTGTTCGACAGCGATGCCGCCGACCAGGTAAGTGCGTGTGACGCTGCCGTAGCGATAATGTTCGCTGCGGCAGCGATCACACGATATCGCATGCACGACGGGGGCGGGTGCTTTTGCTTACGATATCGCCAGCAATTGCTAGAAATATCGTAGCGTGTAAAGTCCGCTTTACAATTAGCAAGGGAGAAACCTAAAAGTGTGCAGTGCAAGTGCAGTGAGAATGCAGGAGCCGGCAGTCACCTCATCTCAAACCTGCACAAGCCCTTCAATTATAAAATTCAGCCCTGTAGCATGCCCAATCCTAACAGCGTGTAATATACTCACTGTCAGGATTCGGCTCTGCTTGCTGGTTCCAGCAGTCATCACATGGCCACTCCACTCATGCGTGATTTTCATACTTACGGTCATCTGACAATTCGCTTTTCTTCTTACCGCTCTCTTTTTCACTGATCATTGAAAGAATTAGAAAAAGCAGCTCGGCATCACATGACTAAGTATGAAAATCGCATGAATGATTGGTCACATGATGACTACTCAGACTATGGGAGTGGAGTGCCGAATGGAGGCGGAGCTGGGCAGGGGCGGGGCTGGGGCCTGGGCGGAGTCTCAAGGGGGCCCGAAAATTTTGCCAGTATGAGGCCCTGAAATTCCTAGTGGCGGCCCTGCATGCTGTACATGGGAACGGGCAACACACAAAATACAGATATAAATTAGTGAATAAACCAATCCTGACAGACGGGTACAGAGGGGAGCGGACCCTGCCCTCGGGGGCTCACAGTCTACAGGGTAATGGGGAGGAGACAGAAGGTCGGGGATACAAATATATAACAATCAACTGTACAAATCAATACATAAAATTAGGCCATGTTGGACATTGGCGACAATGAAAGAAAAATCTCTTGTATCCGAGTCCCGTGCGTTTTTGGTGTAAAAATTGTATTTCTGCATTTACCATAAATTCCTCTCTCATTGAATACATTGGAGGACACCGGAGGATGATGTGGATTACACCGCACTGTTCTCTCCGTCTCTAAGGTGGGACAACGGGGGGCAATTACACCCAGCGCCGATAGTCACAAGCTGTGTATGAAAAACAAAGATTAATAATACAGAGTTCCCTGTGCGAGCCCCCCTTAACCTGCAACACGGGCCCCTGCAAGCCCCCCAAAGTGCAGCATCACCCCCTGCGTAGTGCGAACCCCCCCAACGTGTGGCCTCCCCCACTGCGAGCCTCCCAACGTGTGGCCTCCCCCACTGCGAGCCCCCCAACGTGTGGCCTCCCCCACTGCGAGCCCCCCAACGTGTGGCCTCCCCCACTGCGAGCCCCCCAACGTGTGGCCTCCCCCACTGGGAGCCCCCCAACGTGTGGCCTCCCCCACTGGGAGCCCCCCAACGTGTGGCCTCCCCCACTGCGAGCCCCCATGTGCAGCCTCCACAACATGCAGCCCCCCCCTCTGCGAGCCCCCTCAACGTGCAGCCTCTCTCCATGCAATTCCCCAACATGCAGCCACTCTCCATGCGAGCCCCCCCAAACAGCCATTGCCGCCCCCTGCCCAGTGCGAGCCCCCCCAAACGTGCAGCGTTGCCCCCTGCCCAGTGCGAGCCCCCCCCAAACATGCAGCGTCACCCCCTGCCCAGTGCGAGCCCCCCCAAACGTGCAGCGTCGCCCCCTGCCCAGTGCGAGCCCCCCCAAACGTGCGTCGCCCCCTGCCCAGTGCGAGCCCCCCCAAACGTGCAGCGTCGCCCCCTGCCCAGTGCGAGCCCCCCCAAACGTGCAGCGTCGCCCCCTGCCCAGTGCGAGCCCCCCCAAACGTGCAGCGTCGCCCCCTGTCAAGTGCGAGCCCCCCCAAACGTGCAGCGTCGCCCCCTGTCCAGTGCGAGCCCCTTCCAAATGTGCAGTGTCGCCCCCTCCCCAGTGCGAGCCTCCACCAAACGTGCAGCGTCGCCCCCTGCCCAGTGCGAGCCCCCCTAAACGTGCGTCGCCCCCTGCACAGTGCGAGCCCCCCAAAAAGTGCGTCGCCCCCTGCGAGCCCCCCCAAACGTGCAGCGTTGCCCCCTGCCCAGTGCGAGCCCTCCCAAATGTGCAGTGTCGCCCCCTGCGAGCCCCCCCCAAACGTGCAGCGTCGCCCCCTGTCCAGTGCGAGCCCCCCCAAACGTGCAGCGTCGCCCCCTGCCCAGTGCGAGCCCCCCCCAAATGTGCAGCGTCGCCCCCTGCCCAGTGCGAGCACCCCCCAAACGTGCAGCGTCGCCCCCTGCGATGCCCCCAAACATGCAGCGTAGCCCCATGCACAGTACGAGCCCCCCCAAATGTGCAGTATAGCCCCCTGCCCAGTGTAAGTCCCCCAAACGTGCAGCATCTCCTCCTGCCTAGTGTTATCCCCACATTCCTTATGAAAGCCCCCACAGCCTCCCCCTGCCCTGTATAGCCCCCCCCATAACCACCCTCCTTATAGAAGCCCCCACAGCCCCGTGCTGCAGCTTCAGGCCATTCCCTGTGACACATACACGAGCTGCAGCCCCAAGAAATGACCGGAGACACTGCTCTGTGCCCCCTCTGCCCCGCCCACAGATCGGTTCAGCCTAGAGAATACAGACCACGCTAAATAAAGAACACGCCCCCAACAGTAGATGAATACGCCCCGGAAGTGACGTCATAACCTGCAAGCAGCCTGTATTCTCTAGCTTCTATCCTGCTGCTTCCCGCCCACCGCTCTGCCCCGCCCCTTCCGGTGACGTCACCCCTCAGGAAATCTGCAGGACGTGTCCTCCCCCAGCACAGAGCGGAGAACTCCAGATCCCAGCGCTCTGCAGAGACACAGACTCCCTGCACCACAAGTCCCAGCCACACTAATGTCACACTGCGCCTGCGCCCCCAGTGCTGGCCACAGAGCAAGTGCAGCGCCACCTACAGGCAGAAGCCGGGAATAAGGGTAAATGCCGGATCCTCTGGAGACGTTTCTCCGAGTTGTTTCCTGTGAAGTTTCCGTTATTTTCTCTTCTCATCTTTTCTCCATTCAGATTCCTCCAATAAAGAATCCTCTGAAGAAAAGAGGCAAAATGGCGGCGAGGATCATTCCCCTCACCCTGGAGCTCCTCTCCCATCTTACTGCAGAGGTGAGAGGCTGTGACGTCACCACATGACATCATTATCTATGGGGATAACAGAGGATATGACCGGGGAGGTGAGAGGCTGTGACGTCACCACATGACATCATTATCTATGGGGATAACAGAGGATATGACTGGGGAGGTGAGAGGCTGTGACGTCACCACATTACATCATTATCTATGGGGATAACAGAGGCTATGACCGGGGAGGTGAGAGGCTGTGACGTCACCACATTACATCATTATCTATGGGGATAACAGAGGATATGACCGGGGAGGTGAGAGGTTCTGATGTCATCACATTACATCATTATCTATGGGGATAACAGAGGATATGACCGGGGAGGTGAGAGGCTGTGACGTCATCACATTATATCATTATCTATGGGAATAACCGAGGATATGACCGGGGAGGTGAGAGGTTCTGATGTCATCACATGACATCATTATCTATGGGAATAACAGAGGATATGACCGGGGAGGTGAGAGGCTCTGATGTCATCACATTACATCATTATCTATGGGAATAACAGAGGATATGACCGGGGAGGTGAGAGGCTGTGATGTCATCACATTATATCATTATCTATGGGAATAACCGAGGATATGACCGGGGAGGTGAGAGGTTCTGATGTCATCACATTACATCATTATCTATGGGAATAACAGAGGATATGACCGGGGAGGTGAGAGGCTGTGATGTCATCACATTACATCATTATCTATGGGGATAACAGAGGATATGACCGGGGAGGTGAGAGGCTCTGATGTCATCACATTACATCATTATCTATGGGAATAACAGAGGATATGACCGGGGAGGTGAGAGGCTGTGATGTCATCACATTACATCATTATCTATGGGAATAACAGAGGATATGACCGGGGAGGTGAGAGGCTGTGACGTCACCACATTACATCATTATCTATGGGAATAACAGAGGATATGACCGGGGAGGTGAGAGGCTGTGACGTCACCACATGACATCATTATCTATGGGGATAACAGAGGATATGACCGGGGAGGTGAGAGGCTCTGATGTCATCACATTACATCATTATCTATGGGGATAACAGAGGATATGACCGGGGAGGTGAGAGGCTGTGATGTCATCACATTATATCATTATCTATGGGAATAACCGAGGATATGACCGGGGAGGTGAGAGGCTGTGATGTCATCACATTACATCATTATCTATGGGAATAACAGAGGATATGACCGGGGAGGTGAGAGGCTCTGACGTCACCACATTACATCATTATCTATGGGGATAACAGAGGATATGACCGGGGAGGTGAGAGGCTCTGACGTCACCACATTACATCATTATCTATGGGGATAACAGAGGATATGACCGGGGAGGTGAGAGGCTCTGATGTCATCACATTACATCATTATCTATGGGAATAACAGAGGATATGACCGGGGAGGTGAGAGGCTCTGATGTCATCATATTACATCATTATCTATGGGGATAACAGAGGATATGACCGGGGAGGTGAGAGGCTCTGATGTCATCATATTACATCATTATCTATGGGGATAACAGAGGATATGACCGGGGAGGTGAGAGGTTCTGATGTCATCACATTACATCATTATCTATGGGAATAACAGAGGATATGACCGGGGAGGTGAGAGGCTCTGACGTCATCACATTACATCATTATCTGTGGGGATAACAGAGGATATGACCGGGGAGGTGAGAGGCTCTGACGTCACCACATTACATCATTATCTATGGGGATAACAGAGGATATGACCGGGGAGGTGAGAGGCTCTGACGTCACCACATTACATCATTATCTATGGGGATAACAGAGGATATGACCGGGGAGGTGAGAGGCTCTGATGTCATCACATTACATCATTATCTATGGGAATAACAGAGGATATGACCGGGGAGGTGAGAGGCTCTGATGTCATCATATTACATCATTATCTATGGGGATAACAGAGGATATGACCGGGGAGGTGAGAGGTTCTGATGTCATCACATTACATCATTATCTATGGGAATAACAGAGGATATGACCGGGGAGGTGAGAGGCTCTGATGTCATCATATTACATCATTATCTATGGGAATAACAGAGGATATGACCGGGGAGGTGAGAGGTTCTGATGTCATCACATTACATCATTATCTATGGGGATAACAGAGGATATGACCGGGGAGGTGAGAGGTTCTGATGTCACCACATTACATCATTATCTATGGGAAGAACAGAGGATATGACCGGGGAGGTGAGAGGCTCTGATGTCATCACATTACATCATTATCTATGGGGATAACAGAGGATATGACCGGGGAGGTGAGAGGTTCTGATGTCATCACATTACATCATTATCTATGGGAATAACAGAGGATATGACCGGGGAGGTGAGAGGCTCTGATGTCATCATATTACATCATTATCTATGGGAATAACAGAGGATATGACCGGGGAGGTGAGAGGTTCTGATGTCATCACATTACATCATTATCTATGGGGATAACAGAGGATATGACCGGGGAGATGAGAGGCTCTGATGTCATCACATTACATCATTATCTATGGGGATAACAGGATATGACCGGGGAGGTGAGAGGTTCTGATGTCACCACATTACATCATTATCTATGGGAATAACAGAGGATATGACCGGGGAGGTGAGAGGCTCTGATGTCATCACATTACATCATTATTTATGGGGATAACAGAGGATATGACCGGGGAGGTGAGAGGCTCTGATGTCATCACATTACATCATTATCTATGGGAATAACCGAGGATATGACCGGGGAGGTGAGAGGTTCTGATGTCATCACATTACATCATTATCTATGGGAATAACAGAGGATATGACCGGGGAGGTGAGAGGCTGTGATGTCATCACATTACATCATTATCTATTTGGATAACAGAGGATATGACCGGGGAGGTGAGAGGTTCTGATGTCATCACATTACATCATTATCTATGGGAATAACAGAGGATATGACCGGGGAGGTGAGAGGTTCTGATGTCATCACATTACATCATTATCTATGGGGATAACAGAGGATATGACCGGGGAGGTGAGAGGCTCTGATGTCATCACATTACATCATTATCTATGGGAATAACTGAGGATATGACCGGGGAGGTGAGAGGCTCTGATGTCATCACATTACATCATTATCTATGGGAATAACAGAGGATATGACCGGGGAGGTGAGAGGCTCTGACGTCACCACATTACATCATTATCTATGGGGGTAATAGGATATGACCGGGGAGGTGAGAGGCTCTGACGTCACCACATTACATCATTATCTATGGGAATAACTGAGGATATGACCGGGGAGGTGAGAGGCTCTGATGTCATCACATTACACCATTATCTATGGGGGTAATAGGATATGACCGGGGAGGTGAGAGGTTCTGATGTCATCACATTACATCATTATCTATGGGTATAACAAAGGATATGACCGGGGAGGTGAGAGGCTTTGATGTCATCACATTACATCATTATCTATGGGAATAACAGAGGATATGACCGGGGAGGTGAGAGGCTCTGATGTCATCACATTACATCATTATCTATGGGAATAACAGAGGATATGACCGGGGAGGTGAGAGGTTCTGATGTCATCAGATTACATCATTATCTATGGGAATAACAGAGGATATGACCGGGGAGGTGAGAGGCTCTGATGTCATCACATTACATCATTATCTATGGGAATAACAGAGGATATGACCGGGGAGGTGAGAGGTTCTGATGTCATCACATTACATCATTATCTATGGGAATAACAGAGGATATGACCGGGGAGGTGAGAGGCTCTGATGTCCTCACATTACATCATTATCTATGGGAATAACAGAGGATATGACCGGGGAGGTGAGAGGTTCTGATGTCATCACATTACATCATTATCTATGGGAATAACAGAGGATATGACCGGGGAGGTGAGAGGTTCTGACATCATCACATTACATCATTATCTATGGGGATAACAGAGGATATGACCGGGGAGGTGAGAGGTTCTGATGTCATCACATTACATCATTATCTATGGGATAACAGAGGATATGACCGGGGAGGTGAGAGGTTCTGACGTCACCACATTACATCATTATCTATGGGAATAACAGAGGATATGACCGGGGAGGTGAGAGGCTCTGATGTCATCACATTACATCATTATCTATGGGGATAACAGAGGATATGACCGGGGAGGTGAGAGGTTCTGATGTCATCACATTACATCATTATCTATGGGAATAACAGAGGATATGACCGGGGAGGTGAGAGGCTCTGATGTCATCACATTACATCATTATCTATGGGGATAACAGAGGATATGACCGGGGAGGTGAGAGGTTCTGATGTCATCACATTACATCATTATCTATGGGGATAACAGAGGATATGACCGGGGAGGTGAGAGGCTCTGATGTCATCATATTACATCATTATCTATGGGAATAACAGAGGATATGACCGGGGAGGTGAGAGGTTCTGACGTCACCACATTACATCATTATCTATGGGATAACAGAGGATATGACCGGGGAGGTGAGAGGTTCTGACGTCACCACATTACATCATTATCTATGGGGATAACAGAGGATATGACCGGGGAGGTGAGAGGCTCTGATGTCATCACATTACATCATTATCTATGGGAATAACAGAGGATATGACCGGGGAGGTGAGAGGCTCTGATGTCATCACATTACATCATTATCTATGGGAATAACAGAGGATATGACCGGGCAGGTGAGAGGCTCTGATGTCATCACATTACATCATTATCTATGGGAAGAACAGAGGATATGACCGGGGAGGTGAGAGGCTCTGATGTCATCCCATTACATCATTATCTATGGGAAGAACAGAGGATATGACCAGGGAGGTGAGAGGCTCTGATGTCATCACATTACATCATTATCTATGGGAAGAACAGAGGATATGACCGGGGAGGTGAGAGGCTCTGATGTCATCACATTACATCATTATCTATGGGGATAACAGAGGATATGACCGGGGAGGTGATGGACTCTGGAAATGTCTGTAGTGATATTATTAATGTCTCCACACTCAGGATTACGCAGTAGTGAAGACCTCTAGTGATCGCTGTCAGGCCCCTGTGTGTGAAGGACGGGGAGGAACCCTGAGCCCAATCCCGGGGCCTCCAACTCACCCCCGGATACATGAGGACATCAATGACCAGAAGATCCTAGAACTCACCAACAAGATGCTTGAGCTGCTGACTGGAGAGGTGACACTGCTGGGAATGCTGGGACATTATACAGGACAGCACTGGAGGATTCTGGGTGATGACGGTATCATTGTGTTGTCAGGTTCCTATAAGGTGTCAGGACGTCACCGTCTATTTCTCCATGGAGGAGTGGGAGTATCTAGAAGGACACAAGGAGCGGTACAAGGAGGTGATGATGGAGGAGCCCCAGCCCCGCACATCACCAGGTAATAGACAGGACTGAATACACCCGGCCTATAATTATCTGTATGTAATAATGATGTCCGTCCTGTCTGTGTCTCCTGCAGGTCTCTCCAGTACGAGGACGACCCCAGAGAGATGTCCCGCTCCTCCTCCTCCACAGGATCCTCAGGTAGATGGAGATCTCCCCTATGAGGTGTAGACGGCTGTGACCTCCTTGTGGTCAGTCTTGTTTTCTCCTCCAGTATTAGATGTTTTATACTTGTGTAATGAGAGCGGTGGAGACGGCAGGATCACAGCTGACCACAGACCTCACATGTCCGGATCTTATCTCCATTATTCCCGGGGACTTTTACAATATTTTGTTTTGCAGCTTTTGGATCCGGATAAAGATCTGAACAATATTAATTCTCCAGAGAGAAATGTGAGGGGCGATCAGCGGAGTAACGAGGAGATTCCTACAGATCACCGCCCCGGTGAGGCTCTTAGATGTATAGTCACTTTTTTGGCCAAAATCTTGCTCCATTATGATGCAATACTGTTATGTGATGTCACAGGTTGTGGATTTATAATATGGATGATAAGATACAGCCGGGGATGAATTATACTAATGTGACTGCAGCCGGTTTCTTCATCATCCGCGGTCAGTCCTGATGAAGAAAAAGTATTTGTCCAATTTGGGACTAAGAAGCCATCGTCTCCTATTACACTCATGTTAGTGTTTGATAAGGCTGCTTTCACACCTTCAGTTTTTGCTATGCGGCACACTCCGGCACTTTGCAGGAAAATCGCAACCGTTTTTTTTTGCTGCCGGTTGCGATTTTCCTGCATAGACTTTAATTAGTGCCGCATTGTGCCGCATGGCCTTGCGTTCCGTCCGGTTTTTGCCGCATGCGGCAGATTTACCCGATGCGGCGGCCGGATGGAACGTTGCCTGGCACGTTTTTTCGTGCGGCAAAAAAACTGCATCGCGCCACATTTTTCAATGCATGCCTATGGCGGCCGGATGCGGCAATAACCGCATCCGGCCGCCATAAGGAAAAACTTATGCAAAGGATGCGGTGTGTTCACCGCATCCGTTGCATAGCTTGCACAGCCGGATTGAGCCGCAGAGCTCAAGCCGGATGTGTGAAAGAAGCCTAACAGAATAAAGAATATGGAGACATAAACCCCAATATCAGTGACTGACAGCCGGGCTCCTGCCATAATGATTGGGATTGGAGATAACGCTGAGCCTCATCTTTACCCCTTAAGATGCTGCGCTTAGTAGCAAAGAAGGACTCTAGGTGGTTAGATAATGGAGGGGACTTTCTCTCACCCATGAGACCCAATGGGCTAAATAAATAATTTTTTTTGAAAAATGAATATGCAAAAGTGAAATAAAAAAAAACCTAAAAATCTATATTTTTACAAATATAGAAAATAGACTCCTATAGAGTGTAACCCATACAATAAAGTTAATACGTTATTTTGACATAAAGGGTTTCTTGAAGTCAAACAGAAGAGAAGGTATTTTCCCTCTGGATATAGAAATTCCAGGTTACAGGGAAGTTGGGTTATTGGGGATAAGCTAAAGGTGGTAAAAGCCAGGACTTTATCCTCAATCCCAATCTCCAGAGTAAAGGCCATAGAGATCAGAGGATGACTGATCGGCTTGGCCAAACAATTGTATGACCAGAAATGCTTAGATCCTGAAAACCATCATTAATGGGTACAAGATGGAGTTACTCTCCAACCCAACGTTGTATTAAGTGATGCCACGCCTACTAGTCGAATTCTGACCAGGAGCATGCATATCGCAGAATTGCGTTGTGTGAACGCCGTTCCCAGCTCAAAAAACGGTGAATCGTCGCAGCACACAGTGTGCACACTGGGAGGGTGCATAAGTCTGCAGTCACAAAGAGAGACTGAGGACTTAACATTTAAGGTCAGAGAACCCCTTTAACAGAGTAGCTGTGACTCCAGACAATCATCCATCCAGAAATAACCAGCACTGAGGCATGTGAGTAGTGAGTGTAAATGGCTTCTCCCAAAATGTGATTGGGCAAACCAAACAAGAATTTGCACCCTCGGGGGCGTGGCCTGGACGCCAATGTGAGGAGACGTGTCTCTGGAGCTCTCCTGGAATCACCCGCAATAAATACCTGACACGCCGCTAGTACCGCTGCCTCAGCCGGCTGACTGGATATTGCGGTAGTGGTGATTTGTCCGGGGTGAGTCTGGTGGATCATTAGCAGCGCCATGACCCGCCGCCGGCAGAAAGACCCTTGAGGCGGGAAAGTCCCCAGCTCTCAAGATGACTTTGTGATAAGGGAGGAAGCAGAGAAAGCCAATGCAGCCTGCCAGCAACAGATGCAGGTCGCAGCAAAGCTGGCGGTTTGCCCGGAATTTAGAGGAATCCCTGCAGCATGCAGACAATGGAGGTGAGGAGGAGGGGGAAGACGCTGCAAGCTCTGATGAGATTGGGGATGGTGAAGAGTAGCAAGATAGTGCATGGGAGGTGGAGAAAGCCCACAGTGCAGAGGAGGCTCCAGAAAACCCCACTATAAAGGACGTTTTGGCAGTGGTGTCCTTTTGTAAACAAGCCCTGACTACCCTGACAAAGCAAGTTAAGGGAATACAGGCAGAGGTTGCTGGCATGAAGAAGGACTTGAAAAAAAGCTGACCTGAGAACAGGAGCTGTGGAGGAAAGGGTGGGGATAACAGAGGACCATATCACAAAATTACAAAAGTCTGAAAAAACGTTTGCACAGCAGATAGCTGAAGTCATGGCAAAAAACGATGACCTAGAGAATCAATCTAGAAGGAATAACATCAGGATTGTTGGCATCCCTGAGAAAGCGGAAGGAAGGAACCCCACTGAATATGTAGAAGGGTGGCTCAGGGAAAAAATTGGTGCTAATGTCTTATCCAAGCTCTATGCCGTGGAACGTCCACACAGAGTCCCGATGCAGTCACAGCCAGCCGGCAGGGGTCCTCGCACTATGCTAGCCAAGCTCCTCAACTACAGAGACAGGGACACTATACTGCGAAAGGCAAGAGACATGGAGGATCTTATGATTGACGGCCAGAGAATTTCCATATACCCGGACTACTCCATTTCTGTTCAATAGCTGCGTTTGACTTTTACTGGAGTAAAGAGGCGCCTGTGAGAGATTGGGGTGCAATACTCAATGATGTTCCCGGCAAAGCTAAGAGTGACGGCGTTGGAACGGGTGCAATTGTTTACAACCCCGGAGGAAGCCATGCAATGGTTGGACGCAAACGAAAAACGGATCCGTGCGAAGGATTGAGCTGACTGTCTGAATCTGCAGTATATTGGAGAAGGCCGGCTGAGGCTCTACGACATCCTTAGGAGCTTACAAGGGACCCTTCTTGGTTTTTCTTTCCCCCCCTTTTATCTCCTCCTTCCCTTTGGGATTGAGGTAGTATACAGGGGAGTGCGAAGGGTTTGATGTGAGCTTCGCAGGACATGGGGACTGCCTAATTAGGCGCGGTGGTGATGTCTACAATTTGAGATTCCAGTTTAATTACTGTTCGCCATTTTACTGTTATATTAGTTTGAGCGGAATATGATTATACATAGGAAGGGTGGGAGCGGGGAGCTGTTGAAAAAGGGACGAGTTTCAAAATGTGTCTAGGAGGGGAAGACTGGATAGGCGGGGAGGAATTTAGCACGGACAATGGTCCAGGTTTGGAAAACCCGATGCTTCAAGGGAGTACTCAAGAACAGGAGGTGGCGGGGAGTAGGGGGGGAGGGGAAGGGAGCAGGGAGCGAGGGGGGAAAGGGGTAGGGTAAAGGAAGCATGGGGAGGTGCTACAAGGTTGGATGGTTTTACTGGGTGGGATTATGGGGGATAGAAATAACGTGTTGAGTTGGAATATTAGAGGTTTATCAGATAGGCTCAGGAGGGCGGCAGTAATTAAATATATTCAAGACCAGAATCTGTCAGTAATATGTCTACTAGAAACACATCTAACAAAGGAGACAACACATGTTTTAAATAGGAGATGGGTGCAGAAGGCCTATCATTCCACCTTTTCCAACTATGAAGAGATAGAAGTGTATGTGGATAAAGAGGGACGGTGTGTGGCCGTCAAGTGTAAAATATTTGGCAGACTCATGTGTATAGCTGCAATATATATATACCACCTCCATATATGTGCACCAAACTAAGGGAGATAAGGGAGTTCTCTGAGAAGGGGGGAGTAATCCCTTTTTTACTGGTGGGGTTTTCAATAATGTGATAGATTTGTACTGGGATAGGAGTAGTAGACCTCCAGGTATTCAGGATAGTTGTATGACCCCATATGGCACTCTTATTGGGGAACTTGGAATGGCGGATGCCTGGGGAGTAAGGAATGAGAGGGTATCCTGCTTCTCTTGTTACTCTGCTTTGCATAACATTTTGTCCCGCATTGATATGGCTCTAGCTAGTGATCTGATGAATGCAATGATAGGCGATGTGCAATATCTGACGAGTGATTTCAGATCATAGCCCGATTCTAGTGTCCATGCGACGGGAGACCATGAAAGGGGGAAGAAGGGGAGAGTGGAAGCTTCATCCAGCATGGATCCGTCATATTAATATGGGTAACATAGAGTGGGATCTCGGGGAATTTTTTATCCACTGATCCCCCTGGAAGTTTGGGATGCGATGAAGGCATACCTTAGGGGGCTCCTGTTCAGGGATATCTGTAAACGTAAAACACAGATGAGGCAGGATGAGAAAAATAGCCTGGAGGCCCTAGATAAGGCGCAGCTGAAAGCAATCCCGAGTAATACAACGGACGCGAAGCAAAATCTTAGGAAGGCGCATGAGCAGGTTAATAAGATGCTTTTGGAGAAGGCGGTAAGGAAGCAGGCATTCCAAAAACTGAATTTTTATGAGGAGGGAGAAAAAGTTGGTCATCTATTATCGGTCATAGCTGCATTTCAAAGGAGTAGTTCATTTGTGCATGGTATGGACACGGCGGAGGGGACACAGGTCACTGAGGTTAAAGAGGTCCTGGGGGTCTTTTAAGATTTCTATCGCACGCTATATTCTTCTAGCGGGGAGATGAGGGTGGAAGAGGGGGACTCATTTCTTGAACGATGTGAGCTTCCTGTCTTGTCGGTGGCCGATAGAGATAAATTGGAGTTACCTATTACTATTGATGAACTGGAGGGCGCTCTGCATGGCATGAGCAATGACAAGGCCTCGGGAGCAGACGGGCTACCAGTTGAAACTTATAAACAGAAGAAATCCTATTTTCCCAAACTATTGAAAGTCTTTGAGGTGGCGGAGGGGGAGGGTGTATTGCCTGGATCTATGAGAGAAGCAATAATAGTAGTAATTCCTAAGGAGGATAAAAACCCGAGGCTTCCAGACTCATATAGACCAATCTCGTTATTAACAGCGGACGTGAAGCTTCTGGCTAAGGTGTTGTCAAACCGGCTGACTGGAGTTATATCTAACCTAATCCATATGGACCAATCAGGGTTCATGGCCAATAGGTCGACAGCTGCTAATATCAGGAGATTGTATCCTTAATCTACAGTTGCCGCCTGACAACCCTGGCCGGAGGGTGATCGCTTCGCTAGATGCCCAGACAGCTTTTGATAGTGTTGAGTGGGGGTATCTGTGGAAGGTGTTTCAACATATGGGTTTTGGCCCACGGTTTGTAAAGTGGGAGCAGCTGTTGTATAATAGGCCTACTGCTAAAGTGAGAGTTAATGGTATGACTTCCTCAGTGTTTGAGTTACACCAGGGAACGAGGCAGGGCTGCCCACTATCGCCGCTACTATTTGCTATTGCAATAGAGCCTCTGGCTGCGGCCATTAGGAACTCAAAGGAGATCCATGGATTTAGATATGGAAACTTAGAGGAGAAAATAGCTCTATATGCCGATGACCTATTACTTTTTTTGGGAGACCCGTCAGCCTCATTGGATCATGACATGCAGATAATAGAGAAATTTGGAGAAGTTTCGGGACTGACCATTAATTGGTCTAAATCGAGCCTCTTTAATGTGAATGGGGAAGTAGCCTGGACAAATGGTGATACTGGGGCTAACAAAGAAGAGTGTTGACGAATTTAAATATTTAGGTATCCAGATATCTCTGCCAGTAGAAAAATACATACAGGTGAACTTATAGCCGCTTCTTAACAAATTGAGAGCCAAAGTGGATGCCTGGAACAAGCTAGATTTATCGGTTGTTGGAAGGGTTAATTTATTAAAGATGGTAGTAATCCCTAAGCTCCTATACATACTGCACAATGCCCCTGTTTGTATTTCAAGAAGAGATTTAAAGGGATAAACTCGCTGTTTAGGGACCTGGTGTGGGGAAAAAGTAGCATAGGGTGAGATTGGAGACTTTAGAGGCCGAAGGATGAGTGGCGTCTAGCAATCCCAAATCCGGAATTGTATTATATGGCGGCGCAATGTCAACACCTCAGGGGTTGGTCTGATCGAGAGAAAGATGGGGGCATTAAAGAAGTGCTGGAATACATAGTGGGTAGAAGTCCATTGGTAATGGGACTAGAGGATGGTGCGGTGGGGCTCCTGGGTGGCACATCTCCTACAATGGCACTTATAAATAAGACCTGGGATAGGCTGAAAAGGGTGAGAGGGGTGACCCAGTTAACTAAGTTTACACCTATCTGGGATAACAGTAATCTCTCGGAGATTCAGAAAATGGGGAATATTGAGGACTGGAGACGTAGGGGTGTGATATACAAGCACCAGATATTGGACGGAGGAATTCTGAAATCGTTCCCACAGTCACAGAGTGAGTTTGTTACCGGCGTCCGGCTGGCTTCACTACAGTCAATTGAAACATGCGATTGCAGCCCAAGTGGCTAAAAAAAGTGTGGACATAGAGACTGACCTGGTATGTGTGTAAGGGCGGAGGAAGCACTAAAGTGATAATTTCTGGCACATATAGGGTATGTGCGCACTAGGCGTTTTTTTTTTTCACGCTGCGTTTTTATGTGCGTTTTTGTCTCAAAAAACGCACCCGCGGCTAAAAAACGCGACAAAAACGCATGTGTTTTTACCACGATTTGGTGCGTTTTTTGCTGCGTTTTTGCTCACTGCGTTTTTAATCAGTGCACAATGCCATTAAAGATTGTTGATGAAAAAAAAAAAAGGTCTGATGTCATTTCCTTCTTCAAAATGTTCATTGTATGCAGGAGAGCAGACAGCTGCAGAACTAGTGTATGCAGGAGAGCAGACAGCAGCTGCAGAACTACAAGGCTCAGCATCCTCCATCCAGGACTGTATGCAGGATTTTTTTGCCCAAAAAGAAAAAAAAAAATGACATGGGCTTCGCTATATTTTTGTATGCTAGCCAGGTACAGCAGGCAGGTACAGGCTGCCCCCAATCCCCACCTACCTATTTGTACCCGGCTGGGAATCAAAAATATAGGGAAGCCCTTTTTTTTTTTTTTATTTCATGAATTTCAAGAAATAATTTAAAAAAAAAATGACATAGGCTTCGCCCAATTTTTGAGTCCAGCCAGGTACAACTAGGCAGCTGGGGATTGGAATCCGCAGTGCAGAAGAGTGCCCATGCTTTCTGGGCACCCCCACTGCGAATTGCAGTCCGCAGCCACCCCAGAAAATGGCGCTTTCATAGAAGCGCCATCTTCTGGCGCTGTATCCAACTCTTCCAGCTGCCCTGATGCCGGGTGGCTCACTGGGTAATAATGGAGTTAGGGCTAGCTGTATATTATCAGCTGGCCCTAAGCCCGAAATTCATGGTGTCACGCCAATATTAGACATGGCCACCATGAATTTCTAGTAATGATAAAAAAAAAAAAAACAACACAGAAAAATATCTTTATTAGAAATAAAACACAACACAATTAGTGACTCCATCTTTATTGAAATTAAGAACTCCCCTCCGCAGTAATCCTGGGTCAAGGGTCCCGCGCCGTCCAATCCGGATCCAATATCATCTGATCGGTTTGCTGGAAGGTAAAGCGATCAGATGATGTGTCAGGTTCTAGGGGCTGAAGCACATCACACATCAGCTGATTGTATAAAAGCCGATTTATACAATCAGCTGAAGCATCAGTGCAAAAAAATAAATAAATACGTCCGTGCTGATTACCGGCAGCTAGCTCCTGCAGCGATCGGATGAGAGTCTGATCCTGTCCCATCGCTGCAGGAGCTGCCGGTAATCAGCTGATGAAGTCCCCTGACGGCAGGATCAGCTGATAGCCGGCCGGGCGCGAAAAAGCCGGCGACACCGCGAGAATTACGATCAGCTGATGCATCAGGTGACTGCATCAGGTGATCCACCGCCAGGTCCTGCAAGCTTCGTACGTGCCCCGGGGAGACTGCACACAGCCAGAGCGGCGGTACCGGGAGGAGATGGGAGCGGGCATGGCACCGGGACCCTGCAGACAGGTATGTATATATGACATTTTTGTTTTCTACTGTTCACTTTTGTTTTCGCCGCTGCCTCCACCTCCCGCCCAGACATGGCATCGGGCGGGTTTTGGACGCAGCGGTGACGGTACCGGGAGGATTCATGCTTCTGTGTTTACCAACAGAAGGAATCCTCTTCCTGTACACGTCACTTTACTGCCCACCCCTTGCGTTTATAGCTGCGTTTTTAGTCATAGAAACGCAGCTATATGCGTTTTTCATTGCGTTGTTGAACATCTCATTGAACTCAATGGGTGAAAAACGCAGAAATAGTTGACATGCTGCATTTTTGTGGTCACCACAAAAACGCAGCAACAAAAAAAACGCTGTGTGCGGACAGCACTTCTGAAAACGCATAGACATTGCTGGGGAAGCAATGTCACTGCGTTTTCAGCACAAAAACGCGGTAAAAAACGCCCCTAAAAACGCAGCAAAAACGCCTAGTGCGCACAAGGCCATATACTACATACCTTTCTTTTAGACTACTTAAAACTAAATCTAAATGGGAGGAGGAAGTTGGGCCGATAACGGAGGAGGTGTGGGAGAGTATCCTGGAGTATGTACCTAAACTCTCTATGAGCGAACCGGCCAGACTATCTCACCTATGCGTGATTCACCGGGTATATAGGTCTCCTTTACTGATGTTTAAAATGGGGTTGAAAAGGAATTCGGAGTGTCCAAGGTGTCAGGGATCTGACGCAGGTATTTTTCACATGATGTGGTCTTGTCCGAGACTGGTCTCCTTTTGGACTAAGGTTAGTCACAAGATAGGAAAAACGTATGGGTGTGTCCTTCCCAGGGAACCAGTGATATGCCTATTGGGATACGTTGAGGAGCTTGGGGTGGAAAATACTATGAAAATTGCCATTGCTAGGCTGCTGTATGCGGCAAGAAAGCTAATCGCCAGGTCCTGGATTAAAAAGGACCCCCCGACCAGGGGAGAGTACATTAAAAGGGTGAAATGTATTATTCAGCTGGAGCAGGGAGTGTATGAAAGGGGGAATGTTAAAATGTTTGAGAAGCTATGGCCTTTCTGGCTGCAATGCGGATAGGACGAGTGATGGACCAGTAAACTGATATGGGACGGGGATAGCCATCGGAGACCTCTGATGTGTTTGTTTTATATTATTTGTATTATTAGTAATTCCTCTTGCGCAGCGGGGTGAACTGGACGTTTGCTATATTACAGTTGGAGGATATTCTAAGTATGTACTAAATGGGATGTAGTATCGGGGGAGGAGTGCTGCTGGTGGGGTGGGGTGGGGGGGGGGAGGGGTAATTGATATGATAAACTTAATTTGAATGCCGATTTGTTATACTGTTGTATGTATTCTGGTTTAATAAAAAAAAATATCTGATTTAAAAAAAAAAAAGAAGAAATTGCACCCTCCTGAATAGAAGTGAAACTGGAAGGCAAATCATAAGAAATAAAGACAACGTCCTTCATCAGTTGTACGAACACAAAACAGGCAGTGTCCAACCAAGAGGGAAAGCAACAAACAACCAGAGAGCACCGGTTTGAACCCCAGAGAGGAGCCATGAGAATACCTTAGTAGGCATGAAATCCTTCATTGCCTCCCAGACGCATTGTGTGGAGGAATCGTGCCAGCACCCTCTTCTAGGCGTCACAATCATGCTTTACAATGTCCAGCGTCATCTGCATCTCTATACAAAGCCGGGCGTACCTCTCGGCATTGAGCATGTCCAACGTCAGGTGTAGGCTCACTGCTCATGGTCAGAAGTCACCGCACTTCCGGTCATGCACACTATATATCTCTGAAGCCAACAACAGAAGAATCCAAGAAAAGGAACACCGGGCACTAATCAGCTCACCGACCGACCTCGCAGCAAATTCACCTTTCCACTCAAAGTCCGGTACAGCTCACTCCGGCATAGTTACAGCTTTGCTCCGGGCACTGGTGCTCCTTCCAAGCATAAGTCCCATCCATAAGAAGCAAAAGAAGAGGAGGGCACTCACCGGGCTGCCATATACAAAAAGTCTGTTTATTTCAGCATCAGGTAAAATATAAAAACAGCGTGGAGAGGAGGGGGAAATGCACGGCACAGCAGACGACGGCCGTTTAGTGCTTAACAAGCACTTCAACAGGTCTACAAACACATGACGTCAGATCCCCTTTCTTATAGGGCAATACCCCACAGAGGAAATATCAGAAACTTATAAAAACATTTTAAAAACATCAATAAACAACAAAAATGTTTCAAATATGATCCACTAGAGAATACTATTTATTCAATTATTAACAGAAATTGTCATTTGATAGAGAAAGACGGGGATCTAACCGATTTGGAAAGACATAGACCAATAGTAGCCTTCAAAAGATGCAAAAGTTTGGGTGATATTTTGGTTAAAAAAAAGATATGTGCCACCCACTACCTGGTTGCATAAATATAGCCCAAAAGGGAATTACAAGTGTGGCAGTTGTTCATTTTGCAAGTTTCACTGCACAGATAGACCTCTAAAAATAGGGAACATCTGGCATATTACTAAACAACTGATCACTTGCAAAACCAAAATGGTGGTATATATCATTTTTTGCCCGTGCAGAATGTACTACATCGGGAAAACTATCCGGCCGCTCTTTGTTAGATTTAGAGAGCACCGCAACTCTATAGAGACAGGTATTGGTGCAACTAAAATGATTTCACATGTTAGAGACCTACATGGAGCCAATAAAAATATACTAAATTTTGCTGGTTTAGAGCAAGTGGAGCCCAGAGCAGAAGGAGGAGATCTCCATAACATTCTACTACAAAGGGAAGCTCAATATATAATAAAGTACAATGCTCTGGGCCCGCTAGGGTTAAACGAGAAAAACGATCTCCGTGTTCTTGTAAGATTAGAAAAGCCGGAGATTTCTTGCTTTTTTCATGTCTTTGTTATAAGTGTTACAGTCTGATGTTGTTTATTGATGTTTTTATACGTTTCTGATATTTCCTCTGTTGGGTGTTCCCCCTATAAGAAAGGGGATCTGACGTCATGTCTTTGTAGACCTGGTGAAGTGCTGGTTAAGCACGAAACGGCCGTCGTCTGCTGTGCCGTGCATTTCCCCCTCCTCCCTCCCGCTGTTTTTATTTCATGCTGAAACAAAAAGACTTTTTGTATGCGGCAGCCCAGTGAGTGCACTCCTCTTTTGCTTCTTACATCTCTGAAGTCAGGACACGTACAGCTGGCTTCAGAGTAAAAAAAATCTGTTTGTGTGCTACTACGTATATGTTGAGACTGTTGGGCAAGGATTCTAGATATGCATACAGAACTGCTCGTTCTGGGTGCTAGTATGCTGTCCGCACTCTCTTCCAAACTGGGCTGGAATAATTAAACACTGGTGGCAGCTACATTATGGCAAGGATTGTTTTGTAGGATTAAGGACAAGCTGGCTGGTCAAGATGTGCCTTCTTCTCTGGCCGACCTGGTTTTGCTAGCTATCCGCATTGACCTCAGGTTCCAAGAATGATTCAGAGAGATGAACCTAGAGAAAAGAATGTTACGCCTGGTTCCTTCATTCCAGAAACCCCATATGCCATGACCCGTAGTCTCTGTGACTCCTCCCGAGCCCATGGAAGCGGATCAAATGCATTCAGAAAAGCTCCACTGAGAGATCCATCCCACTGGAGAGGGGTGCTTCTACTGCGGAAGTACTGCTCACCTGATTCGTTTCTGTCCAAGAATTCTGGGAAACTGCCAACCTGAGGGTCAGTAGGAGAGGCTACCCTAGGTGAGAATGTTTCATCACTATTTATTTATATCCGTGTTTGTAACTAGTGGCAACACCCGAATCACAGAGTTGGCCTTATTGGACTCTGGTTGCATCGGGAACTTTGTACAGCAGGCCATTGTGGATCAGTATCTGATTCAGGTCCATCAGCTACAAGCTCCCTATGCAGTGTCCTCTGTGGATGGAAAGCCCTTGTTAGAGGCTATCCATTTAATCACCGAGCAAGTTGACCTTCAGATGGAAATGCTGCACATGGAGAGAATCACTTTCTACTTGTTACCAAGAATGTTGCATTTACTGTTATGGAGTCTGCCATGGCTTTGGAGGCATGAACCGATTTTAAAATGGAGATCCAGAGATGTGCTCAGGTCGGGGTCACACATGTCTCAAAGAATGTTTCTTTTCAGCTCAACCTGTGAGGCCTTCAAATCTTCTGGGTCTGCAGTCTACCTGCTGGTCCTACTCGGATGTCTTCGACAAGAAGGGAACTGAGACTGCCACCACATAGGCCATGTGATTACCTTATCAACCTCCTTCTTCCTGGTTCCACTTCTCTCCACGGTCGTATCTACCCTCTTTCTCAGGCGGAGACCCAAGCCATGTCCGAATACATCAAGGAAAACCTGGCAAAAGGATTCATCCAAAGGTCCTGCTCACCGGTCGGAGCCGGATTCTTCTTTGTCAAGAAAAAGGATGGTTTCCTTCAGCCATGTATTGATGATAGAGGTCTTTAACGAAATCACTGTCAAGAATAAATACTGGAATTGTTTGACTCTCCGTGGTTCCAGGATCTTCTCCAAGCTTGACCTCCGTGGTGCGTACAACCTCGTCCAGATATGGTTGGGTGATGAATGGAAGATTGCTTTTAATGCCCGTAATGGTCACTTTGAGTATCGGGAAATGCAATTTGGGCTCAGCAATGTTCTGGCGATCGTCCAGGAATTTGTGAATGATATATTTCAGGACCCTCCTCTACCCATGCGGGGTGGTGTACCTGGACGACATCCTGGTGGTCTCTCCTGATCTCTCTACACACAGGAATTACTGAGACTAAGTGAGAATCAATTATACACCAATTTGAGAAGTGCCCCCTTGAACTGTCTTCCCTCCCTTTGCTTGGTTACGTAATCTTGGACACCAGCCTGAAGATTGACCCGGACAAGGTGTCGGTGGTGCTGAAGTGGACCTGTCCTGATGGAGTAAAGGTGATTCAACTGTTCCTCAGTTTTGCCAATTATTACCATCAGTTCATCCCTCAGTTTTCTTCCCGGATTCTGCGCATTACTGCCTTGACAAGCAAGAGGGCGAATCCTAAGATGTGAACTCCAGAAGAAGACAGCGCGTTTATCGCCCTCAAGGCCCTTCTTTTTGGCCCGGCGCTGCATAGATCGGACATTAATGGGAACTTCATCCTGGAAGTGGATGCTTTGTCCTCCAGGGTTGGTGCAGTTCTCACACAGAAGTCTACCTGCTGGTAAGGCATTAACCTGCGGTTTCTTTTCCAGGGTCTTCTTTGCTTCTAATCGCAATTCGCTACCGAGCACTGTTAGCGATTTAAGATGGCTTTGTAAGCGTGGCAATACCTTCTGGGGGGGGTCGGGGGTGCATCCAGTCATCATCTACACTGACCACAAGTACTTACAGTTGGCTCAGAGGCTGAGTCCGTGCTAAACCCGCTGGATGCTGTTCTTCGCTCATTTTGACTTTGTTCTTTACTGCCGGCCGGCCGAGACAAACGTTTAGGCAGATGTAATGCACTTTCCAGGTCTTTACTACTGCCGATCAAGAAGAAGAGCCTCAACATATTGACCCCCTCTGAGATGTTCCCGGTGGCACCAGTAAACGTGTCTTAAGTCTCACCCGGAAAGACGTTTGTTGCTGAGGCAGATGGGTGTGTGTTGCAACAGAGTCTGTCTTCTAAGCTGGCCGGTCACGCTGAACAAATGAAGACAACTCTGCTGATCTTGCATTACTGGTGGCCAATGCTTCCTAAAGACTATGTGGAATTTGTCTCAGCCTGTCCCTCGTCTGCTCATAACAAAACCTCAAGAGTGAGTACTCTGCTCGTTCCATATAGTGTATGGTCAGCAGCCCAAAATCCAGTTCCCTATGGCGATTTCCCCCAGCAACCCTGCAGCCGATGCTCCCGTCAATACTTTCTGCGATGTCTGGGCGGAGACCAAGTACTCCCTGGAGCAGTCCTCCATCCAAATGAAGAGTCATGCGGATAAGAGACGCCTAGACCTCACTTTGTTCCAGCCAGGAGACAATCCCAGATATGTCTGCCTCAAGTTGGTGTCCTACAAGTTAGGTCCCTGCATTATCAGTTTCTTCAAGGTGCTCCAGCTGATCAATGATGTGTCCTACAAGCTAACGCTTCCATCCTCCTTGCGAATTCCCAACTTGTTCCGTGTTTCTGTCCTCCAACCTGTCCTGAGCCGCTACTTCCGGGATTCTGGAAAGGGTTCAAAGTAAAACCCTCCTCTTAGAGGACTAGAAGGGGTTTGGGCCGGAGGAGAGATCATGGGAGCCCAATAAGAATAATATGTCCTTCTTCTCCTTAAAGGGAACCAATCATCAATATTTTTGTAAATAAGCTGAAGCCAGTGCTATACTGTCACTATCAGGCAGATTATCTACATACCATTAGTGGGCAGCTCGGATGTTTAGGCTTTCAAATCTAAGAAAGTGAAGTTGAAAAGTCGTCAGCTTTTTGATTGACAGTTTCACTGCAGCAGATAATAGCAGGGTGGGTTATGCACATGGATTCCCGCCCCCCGCCTCTTGTTCCTCCCTCTCTCTCTCTAATTTTTCTATTCAGTAAGATGGCGTCGGGGTTGGTGTCTGCGCATAGCGCTTATCTCGGCGCCATCTTTCTGAAGTCCGTGTTACCCCCTGTCATTATATTCTTGTGTTCCGGTGTTCTGGAGCGGTGCGGTGTCCTGTAGCGCTCCCTCGGTCACAAAGAGAGCTGAAGAAGCAAGGACGCATGCGCCACCCTCAGCCACAAGAATATAATGACGGGGGGTAAGACTGTCTTCAGAAAGATGGCGCCGCAGATAAGCGCTATGCACAGGCGCCAACTCCGATGCCATCTTACTGAATAGAAAAATTAGCATAGAGCCAGAGAGAGGGGGAGGAATAATAGGCGGGGGGTGGGAATCCATGTGCATAACCCACCCTGCTATTATCTGCTGTGGTGAAACTGTCAATCAAAAAACTGACGAATTTTTAAACTTCACTTTCTTGGATTTGAAAGCCTAAACATCCGAGCTGCCCACTAATGGTATGTAGATAATCTGCCTCATAGCACCAGTATAGCACTGGCTTCAGCTTATATACGAAAATCCTGATGATTAGTTCCCTTTAAGGCCTGTTTCACACGTCAGAAAAACACAGATGTTCTTAACTGACATGTAAAACACGACTATGTCCCTCCGTGTGCCATGATTCACGGCACACATGGGTTGTCCATGTGCAATCCGTGAAATGTGATCCGTATTCCGTGATTGCACATGGACATATACTCACCTGTCCCGTTCCTGCTCTCCGTGGTGCTGAAGTCTCCAGTTCTGCAGCATCCGTCCTCCGCCGCTCTCTATCCTCTGCAGCTAATAATGAATATGCACGACAGTAATGAGCCGGGCAGGAAGCAGCTGCTAGGGAGGCAGAACACAGCGTCACTGGAGATGGGTGAGTTGAAAATGTTTATTATTTTCAATGTACGTTTTTTTTTCTGGTACGTGTTTCACGGACCACACCGTAGTGTGGTCCGTGGGACATCAGTGATGCCAGAAAAAAATGGACTTGTCTCCGTGCGGCAATCACGGACATGCGTGTACGCCATACAGAGACACGGTCAGTGAAAAATCACTGATGTGTGAGGAGCAGAGCCATTAATTATAATGGGTCTGCATAGGTCGGTGATTCTGGTACGTATAAAAAAAGCACATATGTACCATAATCACTGACGTCTGAAACAGGCCTCAGAGATTCCTGTAAAAGGGGGGGGGGCGTAAGGACGGGTGGTGGGCTACTGTAACGCCTATACCTGCATCCCCGCACTGTCCTGCCCCTCCTCCCCGGCTTCAATGCCAGCACACTCACCAACCCGTCTGCTCTGTCCCCGGTCCCTACTGCCACCTCCCGGGACCTGTGCACGCCGCATAGCTCTCCTGGTAGCAATCTTAGGGCGTGCATGCAGCTTTTTTGAAAGGGCCAATGAGCCCTAACCCGGAAGTGCCTCTCAGCCTATGGCTGAGAGCCACTTGGTATTTAAACTACCGTGGTCTATTCCTGGAAACACGTCGTTAGTTGTTAAGGTTCCTTACCTATGTGCTGCTGCTGTGTTACTTAAAATTGTCTGTTTCGTAGTCTCAGCTGCTGCAGCTGAATCGTACCTTATCGGCCAATCCTGCTGTACTGGCTACTGCTGCATCGTACCATATCAGCCAAATGTGCTTTATCAGAGACTGTCAGTGTCCATATCCCTGGGGTCAGCTGTCACAGCACCGCATCTCCCTGAGTGGCAACTGGTATTTACCTGCAGCCCAAATACACCCTCACCAAATACACCCTCATCAAACAGAGGCTGTGGTGACAAACTGGTGCGAGCCATAGCCACGTCCCTAAGGTATTCTGTGTGCTGTAGTTCAGTGGGTCCACTCCCTTCTTGCACCTGCAAGCTTTACATTGTGAAGCCCAGTTGTTAGGTCCTTCCACTACTCCAGAGTCCAAATTATTTGATCCTGTGTACCTGAGATTGTCTGTTGCAGAACTTTCATGACTCTATTTTGAGTGGTCACCCAGGGGTCCCAGCTACCCTGAAAGCTATTGCTAAACTCTTTTGGTGTTCATCCATGCTTAATAATATTAAAGATTTTGTATCCGTTTGTGAAACTTGTGCACATGCTAAAGGCCATCATAGCCGGGGAATTGGTTGCATTTTGTCCATGAATTTCATCACTGATTTGCTTTTGTCAACTTTCACAGAATTCACAGAAATTCTTCTTTCCAGACCTAATCTTGACCTTCACTGTTAACGGCCATTTTTTAATTACATATCAAACCGAGGAAAGGGCAACTTGAAAACACTTTGCTATCTTCCTATAGCCTTCTCCTGCTTTGTGGGCCTGCACCATTTTCAGAGTGCTAGGCAGCTGCTTAGAAGAACCCATGGCTGTTGTTTTTTGGCACAGGGTTAGAGGAGGCTGTGGTGTTATAATGCTGTGAAATTTCCATCACCTGGTCTTTCCTAATGATGGTGAACAAGCCATAAAGGCCCCATCACACACAACGAGATCGCTAATGAGATCGTTGCTGCGTCACCGTTTTCGTGACGCAGCAGCGATCTCGTTGTGTGACACCTACCAGCGATCAGGCCCCTGCTGTGAGATCACTAGTCATTGCTGAATGGTTGGGATCATTTTCTTCAAAGGCGATGTCCTGCTGGGAAGGACGCATCGCTATGTTTGACACTGTGTGACCGGGTCCCAGTGACAGCAGAGATCGTTACACAGGTCGCTACTGAGACCTGTATCGTTACTGAGTCGTTGGTAAGGTCTGACTGTGTGACCTCTCACCAGCGACTTACCAGCGATCCTTCTCAGGCCACATCGTTTTCGGGATCGCTGGTAAGTCGCTAAATGTCACTGGGACTTAACCCTAACATGGTAATTAAGGGCTGAAACCTTGATCAAAGTTATCTGAGTACACAAATATCCAAGGGTGGCCACACTTTTCTATCAGCCAATTTTCCTTTTTGTAATTTTTAAAATGTAAAAGATGAAAATAATTTTTATTTTTTGCTTAAAATACAAAGGACATGTGTCATCTGTAACTTTCTGCCTTTTTAGAGATTTCATATTCAACTTGCTTAACTGTTCACAATAACAGCAATTTTCACCAGGGGTGCACAAACGTTTGCATGTCACTGTACTGGCCGTTCGCAGTCCAGTAATGTTTCTATAACAGAAGCTACATGCTGCTTTCCATTTGGAAACACAAACTTTTTGATGCAATTTCCACACAATTGTACGTCTTTTGATGGCTGTATATCATCATATGTGATTGTTTTGAGGTGTGCTAAATACTGCATATATATATTTTATATTATATATTTATATTTTATATATATATATATATATATATATATATTTGGACCTGATTTCTCACCCTCATGGTTGTTTGGTTGGACCTTTAGTGTTTAACCATTAGGACCCCCTTTTTGTAAAACCTATTGTGTTATGAATGTGTAAATTAATTGATATGATCTATTTCTTGCTATAAAAATATGTAATAAAAAAGTTTTATATTTTTGCAAGTAACTATCGTATTTTTTCGCTTTATAAGACGCACCGGATTATAAGACGCACCCCAAATTTAGACATAAAAAAAGGTAAGAAAAATAGGGTCCGTCTTATACTCCGGTGTTCTCTTACCGGAGGGGGGCAGCAGTGGTGGTGAAGCGGGGTCACAGGAGGCACAGGTTGTTCTGGCAGGCGCGGCGGGTCAGTGGTAGCGGGGTCTGTGGTTGCAGGTGCCGTGGCGTCCGTGGTTGCAGGCGCGGTGGCGTCCGTGGGGTCCGTGGTGGCGGCAGCAGCGGCTGCAGGTGAGCCGTGCAGCAGGCCGGTGCATTGAGTGTCCGCGGTCCCGGTTCAGTGGTGGGAGCGGCGGCGACTGGTCAGTGGTGGGAGCGGCAGCGACTGCTCAGTGGTGGGAGCGGCGGCGACTGCTCAGTGGTGGAGCAGATGGATGCGGTGTTTTCCCAGTGTGTCCGCGGTCCCGATTCAAGTAATGGCGCCCGGAGCGACGCATGCGCAGATGGAGCTCTCATCCAAGGGCTCCATCTGCGCACGCGCTAACTCCCGGAGCAGCGCGTGCGCAGATGGAGCTCTCATCCAAGAGCTCCACCGGCGCCATCATTTCAAAGTGGGACCGCGGACAACTGGTAGCTTGCTGTACAGCCGCCCGCCCCGCACGCACAGAGTGGCAGCCAGCAGGCTGCCCGCCCACCCTGCGTGCAAGCCGCCGGGTACCTGTGCTTGCGTGCGGTGGCAGCCGGGTACCCGTGGCTGTGTGCGGGCGGCAGTTGGGTGCTGTGTGAGGGCGGCAGCCTGGTGCCTGTGTGAGGGCGGCAGCTGGGTGCCGCCCGCACGGGCACCCGGCTGCCGACCCCACACAGCACCTGGCTGCCGCCCGCACACAGCCATGGGTACCCGGCCGCCACTGCACGCAAGCACAGGTACCCGGCTGCCGACCGCACACAGTACCCGGCTGCCGCCCGCACACAGCCACGGGTACCCGGCTGCCACCGCATGCAAGCACAGGTACCCGGCCGCTTGCATGCAGCCACAGGCACCCGGCCGCCTGATCGCCTCAGACAGGACCCCCCCCCCCCCCCCCCAGGTACCGCTTTATAAGACGCACCCCCCCATTTTCCTCCCAAATTTTTGGGAGAAAAAGTGCATCTTATAAAGCGAAAAATACGGTAGTTTATGACTCATTCTTTGATAAATTGGACTATGATTCCCAGTTTTTCCTCTTGTTTAGTGATATGCTGCTTTGGAGGTGGATGTGGGCCCCTTATTTCCTGAGCCCTTGTGCAGCTGCACAGGTAGCACTAGTAATGGGGGGCATTTTACTACCGTGTTTTTCCAAAAATAAGAGCTGGGGCTTTTTTTTTGGAGGAGGTCTTATTTTTGGAGAAACATGGCTGGGGGTAAGTTTATCCCCTCCAAAAAAGCAGACGCCCCACTTTCCAGGAGACACATACTTACCAGACCCGGATGTCTGCATGGCTCCCAGGTCCTCCCTGTGATCTCCGGTGGGTGCTGCACGCCATCCTCCCATGCCTCTGGCTGACTGACACACACACACACACACATTACATCCAGTGTTACAGAATACTTCTGGCCGCAGGGAATGATGGGAGGAAGTCACGTGTCCGGCCCGCAGGTCCCGTAAGCAAGCAAGCATTCTTGTGCTCCACTGACCAGCCTCCCAGGATTCTGCCATCCAGAAGAAATCGGTGTCGCTGGATGTGGTATGTGTGTGTGTGTGTGTGATGCGATGTGTGTGTGTGTGATGCGATGTGTGTGTGATGCGATGTGTGTGTGATGCGATGTGTGTGTGTGTGTGATGCGATGTGTGTGTGTGTGATGCGATGTGTGTGTGTGTGATGCGATGTGTGTGTGTGTGATGCGATGTGTGTGTGTGTGATGCGATGTGTGTGTGTGTGTGTGTAATGCGTTGTGTGTGTGTGTGTGTGTGTGTGTGTGATCAGATGTGTGTGGGTGTGTGATCACTGCAGGGCCTCCCGCTCGGCGTCTGTGGAGTGTGATTGTGGGGTGCCCGCTTTCTATAATGAAGTGTACTGCAGTATCTCTAACTTTTTTAGCTGCACGGACACTCCACTATTAAACCGTGGCTAGGGCTTATTTTCAGGGGAGGGCTTATTTTTTGAAAAACACGGTATATGTGTACCGCCCCGATGCTCGGCGGCCGCCGAGCCTGCTCGGATCCGGACTCGTTGAGTGGTGGCTCGAGCGTCTCCGGACCCGGGGGCCCCAGTGGTCACTTCGATCTGAAAGGAAGGGCTGGCGCTTTAGGGGATGTAGGTGTACGGCCGGAGCCATGTTGGTAAGTTCATGACACCATCCACGGGTTTTGGTGAAGGTGTGCACCACCACTGCTGTTTTACGGGGCACCCGGGGGGCAAGTTGTTAACCCCACCGTGGGTAGGGATGGAGGCCCCGGGACCCGTTGGCGGGGAGTTGGGCGGTGCAGGGCGACATGTGGCCGGAGGGCACTGTTGTACTCACGCTTAGTAACACACACCAGTCTTTGGTAAACGGAGTTGATGGTGGTCGGTGCCCGCAGCTGGCTGCGGTCAGGTCCCCCACCCGGTTGGTGGTCTCTGCCTTTCTCCTGCACTGTGTTGTGTGATGTGACTGCCTGTGCTTCAGCAACAGAGAGTCCGCTCCCCGGCATTGTGTATGTCGGGAAAGCCCTTTGCCCGCAGACGCTGGCACGTGGGATCTCCTGCCTGTGCGGTGGCTTTCTATCCCCATCGTTGGGCTGTTGTCTTCAGTCGGAACTTGGGTGGGACAGGACCTATAGTCCTGGCCGCAATCAGTGAATTAACTCAGTCCAGTGGTTTCTGGACCTCGTTTCAGGCTGAGTACCCCCTCTTGTGCTCTGGTTTCCAGTCTGTTCCCTGGGTCGGTACCGGCGGGCCACTACCCTGTCCAGGTCCACCTCGGTTCCACCAGGCTGTCTTCCCGGCTCCTGCGGGCAGAGGCCTCCGTATGCCTCCTAGCCAAAGGTGCCTGGGCTCCGACCCTGGCACCTGTCAGACTACCACAGGCCTGCTTCCACTCTGCTTCATCTCCTGAACGATCTCTCCTACTCCTCTCCTCCAACTCATCTGACTACTTTTCCCGCCTCAGGCTATCCGAACTCCTCGGTGGGCATGGCCAACCGCCTGACCACACCCTCCCTGGTGTGTCCATCAGCACTGAGGAAGGTGGCGTAGGGCTTTTGTGATTGGCTGATGTGACCTAATGTAGGGACAGGTGTTGTACGGGGCCTACCTGTGACTAACTGGCTGGTCAAGGGCGTCACATATGGAATCAATGTAGGGGCCATTACACTGTTTACAGGATTATGATGGAGCCATTATACTGTATGTGAGGAATTATACAGTATGAAGGATTGTGTAGGGTCCATCATACTGTGCGTGTGGAGGAATTCACAGTGGGGGTATCATACTGTCTTTGGGGGCACTTATCTGTTTATACCTTGAGCCAGAAGAAGCTCGTAAGGTTAAACGGGACCCGTGCTCACACAAGACTCTCAGCACAGAGTGGAGAACTACAGATCCCAGCACTCTGCAGAGAGACATAGATCCCATGCTGGACGGCACCACAAATCACAGCCACACTAATGTCACACAGCACTGCGCCTGTGCCCCCAGTGCTGTCCACAGATCAAATGCGGCACCGCCTAGATGCAGAAACCGGGGTATATGGTTACATGACGGTTACTCTAAACGTTTCTCTGTATTGTTTACTATGAAGTTTACGTTGTTTTAATCGTCCCCTCATTTTTCCATTCAGATTCCTATAATAAAGAATCCTCTGCTGATAACATCTCTGCGAGAAGGAAGGACAGAGGCAAGATGGTGGAGAGGATAATACACCTCACCCTGGAGATAATCTTCCATCTTACTGGAGAGGTGAGAGGTTCTGATGTCATCACATTACATCATTATCGATGGGAATAACAGAGGATATGACCGGGGAGGTGAGAGGCTCTGATGTCATCACATTACATCATTATCTATGGGGATAACAGAGGATATGACCGGGGAGGTGAGAGGCTCTGATGTCATTACATTACATCATTATCTATGGGAATAACAGAGGATATGACCGGGGAGGTGATGGACTCTGGAAATGTCTGAAGTGATATTATTAATGTCTCCACACTCAGGATTACACAGTAGTAAAGACCTCTAGTGATCGCTGTCAGGCTCCTGTGTCTGAAGGACGTGGAGGAACCCTGAGCCCAATCCCGGGGCCTCCACCTCATCCCCGGATACATGAGGACATCAATGACCAGAAGATCCTGGAACTTACCCACAAGATGCTGGAGCTGCTGACTGGAGAGGTGACACTGCTGGGAATGCTGGGACATTAGACAGGACAGCACTGGAGGATTCTGGGTGATGATGGTATCATTGTGTTGTCAGGTTCCTATAAGGTGTCAGGACATCACCGTCCATTTCTCCATGGAGGAGTGGGAGTACCTAGAAGGACACAAGGACCAGTACAAGGAGGTGATGATGGAGGAGCACCAGCCCCGCACATCACCAGGTAATAGACAGGACTGAATACACCCGGCCTATAATTATCTGTATGTAATAATGATGTCCGTCCTGTCTGTGTCTCCTGCAGGTCTCTCCAGTACGAGGACGACCCCAGAGAGATGTCCCGCTCCTCCTCCTCCACAGGACCCTCAGGTAGATGGAGGTCTCCCCTATGAGGTGTAGACGGCTGTGACCACCTTGTGTTCAGTCTTGTTTTCTCTAGTCACCCTCCAGGACAGCAACACAGCAGGAGTTAACTCTCTGACCAAATAGGGATAGGAAACAGAGTCCCTTCCCACCTTCCATTTCCAGTGTTGTTTCCTGTCCTTATGAGTGCATGAAGAGGTTACCTGCGGTGGTCCGTGGCTGGTGACCAGAACACTGCTACAGCAAAATTCCACCTTTATACCAGGTAGCTGAGGTCAGAGCTCACTCGCTTTCTCCTTCATCGCTGATCTGCAAAGGCAGCAGTACTATCAAATTCTGCAAGAAGGGCCCTGTGGTTTAAGTTCTGGAGCAGTGATGCTACATCAAAGATCTGGCTCTTCTCCATCCCCTTCCAGGGAGAGTACATCTCCAGTCTGGCTCTAAATGAGTTACTAGAAAGGGCAATCGAAAAAGTCACTACCAGAGCATAAAACGATAAAAAATATTTTCAGAGCCAGCCATTTCAGTATAGAGGAAAGGTAAAACAGGATGGTGGACTTGCCTAAAAGGATGAAAAGGCAGGAACATTTTTACCTCCCAGAGGTCGAACGATTGGAACTAGCATCAGGAGAAACAATGACGCCAACATAGTAGGAGGCCGCATCTCAAAATTCCTTCCCAATGGCAAATTATTTCATCAAGCCAGTGGGTCCTAAATACTATCAGAGACGGGTTGAAGATTGAGCTCTCCTCCTATCCTCCACGACATCTAAGACTCACCTGTACTTCCTTTCAGGGTTGGCAGGACCCACTCATGTAAGGTCTTCGAGAGCGCCAGAGGTCTGGGGTAATATCACCACTTCCAGAGACAGAGGTCAGACAAGGCCGCTACTTTCAGTTATTCTTGATAAAGAAACCCAATGGCTCGCACAGGGTTTTAATAAACTTAAAACCCTTGAACGAGTACTTAACCTACAGACGGTTTAAAATGGAATCAGTCAAGTCCATAATTCCACTAATCAGGTGCAATTTCGTAATGGCAACAATCGACCTAATGGATGCCTACTACCATATCCTAATCCACCAGTCTCACAAGAAATTCTTCGAGTTTGTGGTGTCTCACAACCGGTAGATATTACACTACTACCCGTACAACGTAAACCCATTCGGCATCTGCTCAGCTCCTTGTGTGTTCACCAAGCTGATGGCAGAGGTTGTGGCTTTCATTAGGGAACAAGACTTCTGCATTGTTCCCTACCTCAATGGCTTCCTTGTCCTTGCTCCTCAACTCCAGTACTCGAACAGCACATACAGATAACCCTCGAGGTCCTAAAGAAGTTGGGGTGGAAGGTAAATCCAAGGAAGTCCGATCTCAAACCCTCCACAAGGAAGAATTTCCACAGAATCCCACTAGATTCAAGCAAGCAAACATCCTTCCTGCCCAGGGAAAATCAGTCAGAAATCAATTCCAAATCTCAGCGATACACAGAGATCGGTAACACTGAGGTTGACAATGTCAATACTGGGATCCATGACATTGTACATCCAAGCAGTAGCCTAGGCCCAGGCCCGCATGAGAATCCAGCAGACACACATCTGTTGTGATTGTCAGTTATGCTTTGGCTGCTGGGAGGCTCCCTCTTGTGGCCAGGAATGGTTTGGACAGAAACCAGGTGTGTTGAGCAATGGGCGTTTCCATTGCTAACTCTCTGCTTATTTAAATCCTGGTCTGATAGCAGGCTATGCCGGATGTCAGTTGTTCTTTGTTCACTAGCCTGCTTCAGACCACATCTACCTCAGATAAATGCTTTGCTCTTTATTTGTTGCTTTGTGCTTTTTGCTCTTATCTGAGTTTGTCATTTGCTGTGGTTGTTTTCAGTTTATTTGCATGCAGGGATCTTCCCTCTCAGTTGCTTAGCTGGGAAACTCCCTGGAGTTATGTTTGGAGTATTGCTCCTATAAGTCCATGTGTTTGTGGCTTTTTTGAATTTGTAATGATTCCTGTTTTCTGTTCATTGGTATGACAAGAGCGCCTGGTATAGGACGGAGTGCAGATCGTGCGATCTGAGGGCTTTTTTGTACTATCAGGAATTTGGAATTTTGTAGGGTTTTTCTCTAGCCACCATCAGCCCCTTTCCTATCCTTTCCTATTTTAGTCAGTGGGGGCCTCACCTTTGCTAATCCTATGATCTATCTGTGTATTGTGTTTTCCTATATCACTGCAGTCTTTGATTGTGGGGGGCTTGCTATTCTTTATCTATTTTCTGAGGTAGAGAGTTATTCATCTTTCCTTCCTTTAGAATAGCTAGTTCTCCGGCTGGGTTCGCGGTGCACAGGATGTTAGTTCACCCCTCAGCTACTTCTAGTGTTGATGGTTAGTAAGGGGATGGCGGCCAGTTTAGTTGCCAATGCTCTTGTCACCTTTTACCAATGATTTATGGTGGTCTTCCATGGTTCCGGATCATAATAGTACATCCGGCCTACAAATTTAAAGGGTACTCTTAAGAAGGAAAAATAAAAAAAATAAGGTGTACTGAAAATTTTTTTTTTGGTGTTTCTCTTTTTCTTTGGGTTCCGTGGAAGATTTTTTTTTTTCTAGCTTGGATGAATTGGGTGAACGTGTTGCTCATCTTGATGCTAAGGTTCGTCATATAGAGTCTTTTCTTGCACAGACTCCCCTTGCAGAGCCTAAGATTCTCGTTCCTGAAATTATTTTTTGACCTTCGCCCTAAGTCCTCAGGGAATCCCGTACAGCAGGTTAAGATTGTCATCTCCTTACTGCGTGGTGACCCTCAGGACTGGGCCTTCTCTTTAGCGTCTGATGATCCGATTCTCAGTGATGTGGACTTCTTTTTTCAGGGCTTGGGTTTATTATATGATGAACCCAATATTGTGGACCAAGCAGTAAAGGCCTTGTTGTCCTTATCTCAGGGTTTGGATTCTGCTGAAACTTTTTGTCAGAAGTTTCGAAAGTGGGCGGTCCTTACCAAATGGAATGATGACGCGCTTGCGGCTCTTTTTCGGAAGGGTATTGATGATACAGTGAAGGATGTAATGGTGGGATTCCCCGTCCCTTCTGGTCTTGATGCCTCTATGACCTTAGCCATTCAGATTGATAGGCGGTTGCGTGAGCGCAGGAAGATATCTGCTGGTTTTGTTCCTGTGGAACAGCCTTTGGAGCCTATGGAGTGTGATAGGGTCCTCTGTAATGCTAGTCGGCAGGGGTTCAGACGGAAGAATAGACTGTGCTTCTATTGTGGAGACTCTTCTCATAAGATCTCTGTCTGCCCTAAACGTGAAAGGAGATTGGCTACTTCTGTTACTGTGGGTTCTTTGCAACCAAAGTTTCTTTTGTCTGTCACATTGCTTTGCTCATTGTCTTCCTTTTCTGCATTTGCCTTTGTGGACTCAGGGGCAGCGCTCAATTTGATGGTTTTTGGGTTTGCTAGGGATTGTGGTTTCCCCATGGTTCCTTTGCAAACTCCTATTCCTTTAAGGGGCATTGATGCTACCCCTTTGGCAGAAAATAAATCCCAATTTTGGACCCAGGTGCCTATGAAAGTTGCACCAGCGCATCAGGAAACTTGTACATTTTTAGTATTGCATAATCTACAGGATACATTGGTACTGGGATTTCCGTGGTTGCAGACCCATAATCCAGTTCTTGACTGGAGATCCTTGTCGGTAGCTAGTTGGGGTTGTCAAGGTTTGCATCAGGACCTTTCCGTGTCGTCCACGTCTGCTCAGGCAGTTGATGTTCCGGCCTTCCTGTCTGATTTCCGTGATGTATTTAATGACCAGGAATCTGATTCTCTGCCCCCACACCGGAACTGTGACTGTGCCATTGAGCTGGTGCCGGGTTGTAAATTTCCCAAGGGGTAGATTTTCAACTTGTCTGTGCCCGAACATGATGCCATGCGGTCATACATCAGGGAATCATTGGAGAAGGGGCACATTCGGCCCTCATCTTCTCCTTTGGGTGCTGGCTTTTTCTTTGTTGCTAAGAAAGATGGGTCGTTGAGGCCTTGTATTGATTACCGTCTTCTTAATAAAATTACGGTCAAATATCAGTACCCTTTGCCTCTGATGTCTGATCTTTTCTCTAGAGTGAAGAGCGCCAAATGGTTTACGAAACTGGATCTCAAGGGTGCGTATAATCTCATCCGTATTAAGGAGGGTGATGAATGGAAGACGGCTTTTAATACTCCTGAGGGGCATTTTGAGTACCTAGTGATGCCTTTTGGGCTCACTAATGCACCCTCCGTCTTCCAGGCTTTCATGAATGATATTTTTCGGGACCTTATTGGTAAATTTTTGATTGTGTATTTGGATGACATCTTGATTTTTTCTGATGATTGGGACTCTCATGTTGGGCAAGTACGGGCTGTTTTTCAGATACTTAAGGATCATGCACTGTATGTTAAGGGGTCGGGGTGCAAAGGATTTCCTTTTTGGGCTTCATCTTGTCTCCCGCTATCGAAATGGACCTGGTTAAAGTTCAGGCTATTTACGACTGGGTGCAACAGACTTCTCTAAAATCCCTGCAGCAGTTTTTGGGGTTTGCTAATTTGTACCGTAAATTTATAGCCAATTTTAAATGGCGATTGGTTCACTTCTGCCCCAGTCCTGCAGCAACCTGATGTGTCTCGCCCATTTCAAGTTGAGATCGATGCCTCAGGGATCGGAGCTGTTCTGTCTCAACGAGACGCTACTTCGGGTAAACTTAAGCCCTGTGCCTTTCTTCGGCGCTCCATTGGGAGACCCAGACGATTGGGGTGTATAGCTACTGCCTCCGGAGGCCACACAAAGTATTACACTAAAAAGTGTAAGGCCCCTCCCCTTCTGCATATACACCCCCCGTGGGATCACGGGCTCTCAGTTTTCATGCTTTGTGCGAAGGAGGTCAGACATCCACGCATAGCTCCACTGTTTTTAGTCAGCAGCAGCTGCTGACTATGTCGGTTGGAAGAAAAGTGGGCCCATATGGGGCCCCCAGCATGCTCCCTTCTCACCCCACTCTTGTCGGCGGTGTTTGTTAAGGTTGAGGTACCCATTGCGGGTACGGAGGCTGGAGCCCACATGCTGCTTTCCTTCCCCATCCCCCTGAAGGGCTCTGGTGAAGTGGGATCTTACCGGTCTCCAGGCACTGAGACCGGGCTCCATCCACAGACCCGGAGAACCTGCTGATATGGAGCTGGGTATCCTCAGGGACAGGGTCGGCAAGCCTCCCAGGAAGTCCGGCGGATTCTGATGTGGGTGGAAGACAGAGCATACACCATATCCGCAGTTCACATAACGGGCGTAGAAAACTGGGAAGCAGACTTCCTCAGTCGCCAGGGCATGGACGCAGGGGAATGGTCTCTGCACCCGGACGGGTTTCAAGAAATCTGTAGCCGCTGGGGGTCGCCGGACGTCGACCTAATGGCGTCTCGGCACAACAACAAGGTCCCGATTTTCATGGCACGGTCTCACGATCAAAGAGCTCTGGCGGCAGACGCCTTAGTTCAGGATTGGTCGCAGTTCCAGCTACCGATTGCCGCCGCGCCATCCTCGTCGCCCCAGACTGGCCGAGGAGGTCGTGGTACCCGGATCTGTGGCATCTCACGGTCGGTCAACCGTGGGCACTACCAGACCGGCCAGACTTACTGTCCCAAGGGCCGTTTTTTTCCATCTGAATTCTACGGCCCTGAACCTGACTGTGTGGCCTTTGAGTCCTGGATCCTAGCGTCTTCAGGATTATCTCAACACGTCATTGCCACCATGAGACGGGCTAGCAAGCCGACGTCTGCCAAGATCTACCACAACTCGTGGAAGATATTCTTATCTTAGTGTTCTGCTCAGGGAGTGTCTCCCTGGCCATCGGCATTGCTTACTTTGCCTTCCTTCCTGCAATCTGGTTTGGAAAAAGGTTTGTCGCTCGGCTCCCTTAAAGGACGAGTCCCAGCGCTGTCTGTAGTCTTTCAGAAGCGCCTAGTACGACTTCCTCAGGTACGCACGTTCCTGCAGGGGGTTTGTCACATTGTCCCTCCGTACAAGAGGCCGTTAGACCATGGGATCTGAACAGGGTACTCATTGCTCTCCAGAACCCGCCCTTCGAGCCTCTGAGGGATGTTTCACTTTCTCGACTTTCACAGAAAGTGGCCTTTCTGAGCTAGCAGCGCGGTCATCCAAAGCTCCCTTCCTGGTGTTTCACCAAGACAAGGTAGTGCTGCGCCCGATTCCGGAGTTTCTCCCTAAGGTGGTATCCCTCTTTCATCTCAATCAGGATATCTCCTTACCTTCCTTTTGTCTTCATCCAGTTCATCGGTATGAAATGGATTTGCATTGGTTGGATCTGGTGAGAGCACTCAGAATCTACATTTCCCGTACGGCGCCCCTGCGCCGCTCGGAGGCACTCTTTGTACTTGTCGCTGGTCAGCGTAAAGGGTCGCAAGCTTCCAAATCCACCCTGGCTCGATGGATCAAGGAACCAATTCTTGAAGCCTACCGTTCTGCTGGGCTTCCGGTTCCATCAGGGCTGAAAGCCCATTCTACCAGAGCCGTGGGTGCGTCCTGGGCATTACGGCACCAGGCTACGGCTCAGCAGGTGTGCCAGGCAGCTACCTGGTCGAGTCTGCACATTTTCACCAAGCATTATCAGGTGCATGCCTACGCTTACGCGGATGCCAGCCTAGGTAGAAGAGTCCTGCAGGCGGCGGTTGCCTCCATGTAGGGAAGGGCTGTTTTACGGCCCTAACTTGAGGTATTAATTTACCCACCCAGGGACTGCTTTTGGACGTACCAATCGTCTGGGTCTCCCAATGGAGCGCCGAAGAAGAAGGGAATTTTGTTACTTACCGTAAATTCCTTTTCTTCTAGCTCCAATTGGGAGACCCAGCACCCGCCCTGTTTCCTTCGGGATTTTTGGTTGTTTCGGGTACACATGTTGTTCATGTTGAATGGTTTCAGTTCTCCGATGTTTCTTCGGATTGAATTTGTTTAACCAGTTATTGGCTTTCCTCCTTCTTGCTTTTGCACTAAAACTGAGAGCCCGTGATCCCACGGGGGGTGTATATGCAGAAGGGGAGGGGCCTTACACTTTTTAGTGTAATACTTTGTGTGGCCTCCGGAGGCAGTAGCTATACACCCCAATCGTCTGGGTCTCCCAATTGGAGCTAGAAGAAAAGGAATTTACGGTAAGTAACAAAATTCCCTTCTTTTCTCTCGGAAGTTTGCTCCTTCTGAATGGAATTATGATGTGGGGAACCGGGAATTATTGGCTATGAAGTGGGCATTTGAAGAGTAGATACATTGGTTGGAGGGGGCTACACATCAAGTTGTGGTGCTTACAGACCACAAGAATTTTAACTATCTGGAATCTGCAAAGAGGTTAAATCCTCGGCAGGCCAGGTGGGCTTTGTTTTTTACCCGGTTTAATTTTGTGGTCTCTTTTTTGCCGGGAACCAAGAATGTTAAGGCCGATGCCCTTTCCATGAGTTTCTGTGCTGACTCTGTGGAGGTTGTCGAGCCGTCTACTATCCTGAATGATGGTGTAGTTTTCTCGGCCATTACGCCTGATCTGCGGTTGGCACTGGCGGAATTTCAGGGGGATAAACCTGAGAGATATCCTGCGGGGAAACTGTTTGTCCCGGACCAATGGAGAGACCGAGTTGTCTCTGAGGTTCATTGCTCTGTTTTGGTGGGTCATCCTGGCATTTTTGGTACTCGGGATCTTGTGAGACGCTCTTTTTGGTGGCCTTCCTTCTCCCGGGATGTCCGTCGTTTTGTGCAGTCGTGTGGAGTTTGTACTAGGTCCAAGCCGTGTTGTTCACGTTCTAGTGGGCTGTTATTGCCTTTGCCGGTACCTAAGAAACCTTGGACGCACATCTCTATGGATTTTATTTCAGAGCTTCCTGTCTCTCAGAAAATGACTGTGATTTGGGTGATCTGTGATAGATTTTTCAAGATGGTCCACTTGGTTCCCCTATCTACGTTGCCGTCTTCATCGGAGTTTTTTTTTTTTTTTTGAGGATTTTTTGCTCCAAATTGGGTGTTCAGCTGTCTTTCTCCTCGGCGTTTCATCCTCAGACCAACGGTCAGACTGAAAGGGCTAACCAGACCCTGGAGACCTATTTACGGTGTTTTGTTTCTGCGGATCAGGATGACTGGGTTTTGTTTTTGCCTTTGGCTGAATTTGCCCTTAACAATAGAGCTAGCTCTACCACATTGGTGTCCCCCTTTTTCTGCAATTTTGGGTATCACCCCAGGTTCCTCTCGGGGCAGCTTGAGGCGTCTGATTGTCCAGGGGTGGATTCGGTGGTAAACAGAATGCAGCAGATTTGGGGGCAGGTGGTGGATAAATTGTTTCAGTCCCAAGAAACTGCCCAAAAGTTTGCCAACCGGCGTCGGACTGTTGGTCCCCGGTTTAAAGTGGGGGACATGGTGTGGTTGTCCTCTAAAAATGTTCCTATGAGAGTTCCATCTCCTAAATTTAAGCCCAGATTTATTGGACCTTATAAGATTTCGGAGATTATCAACTCTGTATCTTTCCGTTTGACTCTGCCTGTGTCATTTAAGATTTACAATGTCTTCCATAAGTCCTTGTTGAAGAAACATGTGGAGCTAACGGTTCCTACAGCAGCGCCTCCTGACCCTGTTTTTGTACAAGGGGATCTGGAGTATGAGGTTGAAAAAATTCTGGATTCCCGTCGCAGTAGGCGACAGCTTCAGTACCTTGTGAAATGGAAGGGTTATGGGCAGGAGGCGCTGCTGTAGGAACAACTCTTGGGTTGTGGCTTCTGACATTCATGCGGACAGGTTGGTTCGCGCCTTCCATCATGCTCATCCCGAGCGACTCGGTGGCGTTGGTGAGGGTTCGGTGACGACCCCTCCTCAAGGGGGGGGGGGTAATGTTGTGAATGTCAGTTATGCTTTGGCTACTGGGAGGCTCCCTCTTGTGGCCAGGAATGGTTTGGACAGAAACCAGGTGTGTTGAGCAATAGGCGTTTCCATTGCTAACTCTCTGCTTATTTAAATCCTGGTCTGATAGCAGGCTATGCCGGATGTCAGTTGTTCTTTGTTCACTAGCCTGCTTCAGACCACATCTACCTCAGATAAATGCTTTGCTCTTTATTTGTTGCTTTGTGCTTTTCTTCAGCGCTCTATTGGGAGACCCAGACGATTGGGGTATAGCTACTGCCTCCGGAGGCCACACAAAGCACTACACCAAAAAGTGCAAGGCCCCTCCCCTTCTGGCTATACCCCCCCGTGGTATCACGGGTTCTCCAGTTTTCAAGCTTTGTGCGAAGGAGGTCAGACATCCATACATAGCTCCACAGATTTTAGTCAGCAGTAGCTGCTGACTATTTCGGATGGAAGAAAAGAGGGCCCATATAGGGCCCCCAGCATGCTCCCTTCTCACCCGTGGATGGTGTTGTAAGGTTGAGGTACCTATTGCTGGTACAGGGGCTGGAGCCCCACATGCTGTTTTCCTTCCACATCCCCTTGTAGGGCTCTGTGGAAGTGGGATCCTGCCAGCCTCTAAGCTCTGACGCCGGGCTCCATCCACAGACCCAGTTGAACCTGATGGATATGGAGCAGGAGTACAATCAGGGACAAGGCCCTGCATCATACAGGTACTCTGTGTCCCCGGCAGGCACAGACACACTCCGGGCTGGCTGGGTGTTGTAGTGCGCCGGGGACCGTAACGTTGGAGTTAGAGTTCCTACAGTTTACTGGGGGACTTCGTGTTGTGGGAACGCAGCGCCGACCCCCACTGGACCGGGCGGCGCTGCTGTGACTTGTGGTGCGCCGGGGACACGCCGACCGCGCTTTTACGGCGGCGGCGTTTATAAATCCAGTCCCCGGCTTTTGCGGCCTAGCTCCGCTTCGTTCCCGCCCCCACCCTGTCAATCAGGGTAGGGGAGAGACGCTGTTTCGCAGCAGCGACGAGGGCTGGAGCCTGATTTACATGCTCCAGCCCTCTCACTAGGCACAGAGGGAAGCAGGCTTCCCGCTCTTAGTCAGGAACGCCCAGGGCCCGCCCTCCTCCCTCTCCTAGGACGCCGGCAGCCATTACATGCAGTCTGGCTGGAGGAAGGACGCAGGCTCTGGGAGACCTGGACTGGGGGGGCTTTTTGGCGACCACACACACCCGCTCTTAAGCGGGCGGTAAGCGGCATTTCAGTGCTGGCCCCTCTAGTGCCTCACTGTGTATTGGTGTACTGTCTACCAGATATATAGATATATTTATTTCTTGCACTGTGAGGTCGCTTCCTGGCTGGATACCCAGATCGCTCTGAGGAAGCAGCAACATGCCATCCACAAAACGCAAGGCTGCCAAGGCAAGGGCTGTGTACACTGCGTGTGCTGCATGTGGGGCTGCTCTACCAGCAGGCTCCGATGACCCCCATTGTGTGCAATGCTCCGATCCGGTGCTGCTTCGCCAGCCGGAGTCCGGAGAGGTAGTGTCCCAGGCTGAGACGCTTGTAAGTTCTGCCCCGTCGCCAGGGACAGACTTTGCAGTTTTTGCTGATAGAATGTCTGTGACTATGGCAAAAATGCTTGAAACTTTGCAATCCATGTCTGGGGCTCAGTCTTTGGACTCGGCGAGGTCTCTGTCCTCTGGCCCCCCTCAGCTGGATCCAATCCAGACTACAAGGGGGTCCCCGGCTTCACAAGCTGAGGTTTATGACTCAGATGATAGCCCCAGCCACCCTAAGCGGGCTCGCTGGGAAAGACCCTCAACGTCATCACACTGCTCAGGGTCTCAGCGCAATCAGTCTCCCTGTGAGGTGTCTGAAGAGAGTGATCAGGAATCCACTCCTGGAACCCCTCTCAACCTGGATACCCCTGATGGGGACGCCATGGTAAACGACCTCATCTCAGCCATCAATAGGCTGTTAGATATTTCTCCCCCAGCCCCTTCAGCAGAAGAGGCAGCTGCAGAGCAGGAGAAGTTTCGTTTCCTCTATCCCAGGCGTAAATTGAGTGCTTTGTTGGATCACTCTGACTTCAGAGAATCAATCCAGAAACACGACGCTCACCCAGAAAGACGTTTCTCTAAACGTTCTAGGGATACACGTTATCCTTTCCCCCCTGATGTGGTCAAGCGCTGGACCCAGTGTCCAACGGTAGACCCCCCGATTTCCAAACTTGCAGCTAGATCCATAGTTGCAGTGGAGGATGGCGCTTCACTTAAAGATGCCAATGACAGACAGATGGACCTTTGGTTAAAATCTGTCTATGAAGCTATCGGCGCGTCGTTTGCTCCGGCATTCGCAGCCGTATGGGCTCTCCAGGCTATTTCAGCTGGTTTAGCAAAAGTGGATGCTATCATACATCCAGCAGTGCCACAAGTGGCGTCCCTTACCTCGCAGATGTCTGCGTTTGCGTCTTACGCTATCAATGCGGTCCTAGAATCTACCAGCCGCACCTCCATGGCGTCCGCCAATTCGGTAGTTTTGCGCAGAGCCTTGTGGTTAAAGGACTGGAAGGCAGATGCTGGTTCCAAAAAATGTTTAACCAGCTTGCCTTTATCTAGAGATAGACTGTTTGGCGAGCCATTGGCTGACATCATTAAGCAGTCCAAGGGTAAAGACTCTTCTTTACCCCAGCCCAGAACAAGCAAACCTCATCAGAAAAAGTGGCAGCAGAGGTTTCAGTCCTTTCGAGGTTCGGGCAAGACACCATTTACCTCGTCCAAAGGGTCTCAGAGGACGCAAAGAAACTCAGATTCCTGGCGGGCTCACGCACGCCCCAAGAAAGCAAATGGAGGAACCACTTCCAAAGCGGCTACCTCATGACTTCCAGCCCCCTCCCGCCGAATCTCCGGTCGGGGGCAGGCTCTCCCGTTTTTGCGACATTTGGCTGTCACAGGTCAAGGACCGGTGGGTGACAGACATTTTGTCTCGCGGGTACAGAATCGAGTTCAGTTCTCGTCCTCCAGCCCGATTCTTCAGAACCTCCCCACATCCAGACCGAGCAGATGCTCTGCGGCAGGCGGTGGACTCCCTAAGAGCGGAAGGAGTAGTGATCCCTGTCCCTCCTCAGGAACAGGGTCGAGGGTTTTACTCCAATCTCTTTGTGGTTCCAAAAAAGGACGGCTCATTCCGTCCTGTTCTGGACCTAAAACTGCTCAACAAACATGTGCACGCCAGGCGGTTCCGGATGGAAACCCTACGATCTGTCATTGCCTCAATGTCTCGAGGAGACTTCCTTGCCTCAATAGACATCAAAGATGCTTATCTCCACGTGCCAATTGCTACAGAACATCAACGTTTTCTACGTTTTGTGATAGGAGACGACCATCTTCAGTTCGTAGCTCTGCCATTCGGTCTGGCGACAGCCCCACGGGTCTTCACCAAGGTCATGGCGGCAGTGGTAGCAGTCTTGCACTCTCAGGGACACTCGGTGATCCCTTACCTAGACGATCTACTGGTCAAGGCACCCTCTCAAGAGGCATGCCAACTCAGCCTGAATGCTACGCTGGAGACTCTACAGTCTTTCGGATGGATCATCAACTTTCCAAAGTCGATCCTGTCACCGACCCAATCACTCACGTATCTTGGCATGGAGTTCCATACTCTAGCAGCGATAGTGAAGCTTCCGCTGAACAAACAGCGATCACTACAAACAGGGGTGCAATCTCTCCTTCAGGGTCAGTCGCACCCCTTGCGGCGCCTCATGCACTTCCTAGGGAAGATGGTGGCAGCCATGGAAGCAGTTCCCTTTGCGCAGTTTCATCTGCGCCCACTTCAATGGGACATTCTCCGCCAATGGGACGGAAAGTCAACGTCACTAGACAGGAAAGTCTCCCAGACGGCCAAGGACTCTCTACAATGGTGGCTCCTTCCCACCTCATTGTCTCAGGGAAGATCCTTCCTGCCCCCGTCCTGGGCAGTGGTCACGACAGATGCGAGTCTGTCAGGGTGGGGAGCAGTTTTTCTCCACCACAGGGCTCAGGGAACGTGGACTCCGCAGGAGTCCACCCTTCAGATCAATGTTCTGGAAATCAGGGCAGTGTATCTTGCCCTACTAGCCTTCCAACAGTGGCTGGAAGGAAAGCAGATCCGAATCCAGTCGGACAACTCCACAGCGGTGGCATACATCAACCACCAAGGAGGGACGCGCAGTCGGCAAGCCTTCCAAGAAGTCCGGCGCATTCTAATGTGGGTGGAAGACACAGCATCCACCATATCCGCGGTTCACATCCCAGGCGTCGAAAACTGGGAAGCAGACTTCCTCAGTCGCCAGGGCATGGACGCAGGGGAATGGTCCCTTCACCCGGACGCGTTTCAGGAAATCTGTCGCCGCTGGGGAGTGCCGGACGTCGACCTAATGGCGTCCCGGCACAACAACAAGGTCCCGGCATTTATGGCGAGGTCGCGCGATCAAAGAGCTCTGGCGGCAGACGCCTTAGTACAAGATTGGTCGCAGTTCCGGCTCCCATACGTATTCCCGCCTCTGGCACTCTTGCCCAGAGTCTTACGCAAGATCAGATCCGATTGCAGCCGCGTCATACTCGTCGCCCCAGACTGGCCGAGGAGATCGTGGTATCCGGATCTGTGGCATCTCACGGTCGGCCGACCGTGGTCACTTCCAGACCGACCAGACTTACTGTCCCAAGGGCCGTTTTTCCATCAGAATTCTGCGGCCCTGAACCTGACTGTGTGGCCATTGAGTCCTGGATCCTAGCGTCTGCAGGATTATCCCAAGGAGTTGTAGCCACAATGAGACAGGCTAGAAAGTCGACTTCTGCTAAGATCTACCACAGAACGTGGAAGATTTTCTTATCCTGGTGTTCCGCTCAGGGAGTGTCTCCCTGGCCATTTGCATTGCCCACTTTTCTTTCTTTCCTGCAATCGGGGTTAGAAAAGGGCTTGTCGCTCAGCTCCCTTAAAGGGCAAGTCTCGGCACTATCCGTGTTTTTTCAGAAGCGTCTAGCACGTCTTCCTAAGGTGCGCACGTTCCTGCAGGGGGTCTGTCATATTGTGCCCCCGTACAGGCGGCCGTTAGATCCATGGGATCTGAACAGGGTACTAGTTGCTCTCCAGAAGCCGCCTTTCGAGCCTCTGAAGGAAGTTTCCTTTTCTCGCCTGTCACAGAAAGTGGCGTTTCTTGTTGCGATCACATCGCTTCGGCGAGTGTCGGAGCTGGCAGCTCTGTCATCCAAGGCTCCCTTCCTGGTGTTCCACCAGGACAAGGTAGTGCTGCGCCTCATTCCGGAGTTTCTCCCTAAGGTCATATCCTCGTTTCATCTTAATCAGGATATATCCTTGCCTTCCTTTTGTCCTCATCCGGTTCACCGGTATGAAAAGGACTTACGTTTGCTAGATCTGGTGAGAGCACTCAGAATCTACATTTCCCGCACGGCGCCCATGCGCCGTTCCGATGCACTTTTTGTCCTTGTCGCTGGTCCGCGCAAGGGGTTGCAGGCTTCTAAAGCCACCCTGGCTCGATGGATCAAAGAACCAATTCTAGAGGCCTACCGTTCTGCGGGGCTTCCGGTTCCTTCAGGGCTAAAAGCCCACTCTACCAGAGCCGTGGGTGCGTCCTGGGCATTACGACACCAGGCTTCGGCTCAACAAGTGTGCCAGGCAGCTACCTGGTCGAGTCTGCACACTTTCACCAAGCATTATCAGGTGCATACCTATGCTTCGGCGGATGCCAGCTTAGGTAGAAGAGTCCTGCAGGCGGCAGTGACACCCCCGTAGGGGAGGGCTGTTTTGCAGCTCTAACATGAGGTATTTCTTTACCCACCCAGGGACAGCTTTTGGACGTCCCAATCGTCTGGGTCTCCCAATAGAGCGCTGAAGAAGAAGGGAATTTTGTTACTTACCGTAAATTCCTTTTCTTCTAGCTCTTATTGGGAGACCCAGCACCCGCCCTGTTGTCCTTCGGGATTTTTTTGTTGTTTGCGGGTACACATGTTGTTCATGTTGAACGGTTTTTCAGTTCTCCGATGTTACTCGGAGTTAATTTGTTTAAACCAGTTATTGGCTTTCCTCCTTCTTGCTTTGGCACTAAAACTGGAGAACCCGTGATACCACGGGGGGGTATAGCCAGAAGGGGAGGGGCCTTGCACTTTTTGGTGTAGTGCTTTGTGTGGCCTCCGGAGGCAGTAGCTATACCCCAATCGTCTGGGTCTCCCAATAAGAGCTAGAAGAAAAGGAATTTACGGTAAGTAACAAAATTCCCTTCTTTGCTCTTATCTGAGTTTGTCATTTGCTGTGGTTGTTTTCAGTTTATTTGCATGCAGGGATCTTCCCTCTCAGTTGCTTAGCTGGGAAACCCCCTGCAGTTATGTTTGGAGTATTGCTCCTATAAGTCCATGTGTTTGTGGCTTTTTTGAATTTGTAATGATTCCTGTTTTCTGTTCATTGGTATGACAAGAGCGCCTGGTATAGGACGGAGTGCAGATCGTGCGATCTGAGGGCTTTTTTGTACTATCAGGAATTTGGAATTTTGTAGGGTTTTTCTCTGGCTACCATCAGCCCCTTTCCTGTCCTTTCCTATTTTAGTCAGTGGGGGCCTCACCTTTTGCTAATCCTATCATCTATCTGTGTATTGTGTTTTCCTATATCACCGCAGTCTTTGAATGTGGGGGGCTTGCTATTCTTTATCTATTTTCTGAGGTAGAGAGTTATTAATCTTTCCTTCCTTTAGGATAGCTAGTTCTCCGGCTGGGTTCACGGTGCACAGGATGTTAGTTCACCCATCGGCTATTTCTAGTTGTGATGGTTAGTAAGGGGAAGGCGGCCAGATTAGTTGCCAATGCTCTTGTCACCTTTTACCAATGATTTATGGTGGTCTTCGATGGTTCCGTATCATAACACACATCCTAGCCTCTTGGGACGAATCGCTGTTATGGTCATGAGACCGCAAAGGATCTTGGAAAAAAACCCATAAACGATGATGGAAGATAATGCACAAGAGTAGTTGGAAACTTAGCTGGCTGCAATCCACTAACTGCACAAATACAAATAGAAGTAGCAGTGGAGCGTTCCTAACCAACGTAGACTCCTCGTCACCGCTGGAGAACTAACCTCAAAGATGAAATGAGGAATCTTTTTTTTTAAATCAGATACTTTTTTATTAAAACAGAATACATACAACAGAATAACAAATCGGCATCCAAATTAAATTTATCACATCTATTACCCCTTTAACTCCCCCTCCCGCCCCCCTCCCCCACCCCGGCAGCATCACTTCTCCCCGATACTACATCCCATTTAGTACACACTTAGGATACCCTTCAACTGTAGTATAGCAACCATCCCGTTGTGCAGGAGGAACAACTAGTAACACAAATAAAACAAAACACACACATCAGAGGTCTCAGACGGCTATCCCCGTCTCATATCAGTTTACTGGTCCATCACTCGTCCTATCCGCATTGCAGCCAAGGAGACCAGAGTTTCTCAAACATTTTAACATTCCCCCTTCTTTCATACACTCCCTGTTCCAGCTGAAGAATACATTTCACCCCTTTAATGTACTCTCCCCTGGTCGGGGGGTCTTTTTTAATCCAGGACCTGGCGATTAGCTTTCTTGCCGCATACAGCAGCCTAGCAATGACAATTTTCATAGTATTTTCCACCCCAAGCTCCTCAACATATCCCAATAGGCATATCACTGGTTCCCTGGGGAGGACACACCCATATGTTCTTCCTATCTTGTGGATAACCTTAGTCCAAAAGGAGACCAGTCTCGGACAAGACCACATCATGTGAAAAATACCTGCGTCAGATCCCTGACACCTTGGACACTCCGAATTCCTTTTCAACCCCATTTTAAACATCAGTAAAGGAGACCTATATACCCGGTGAATCACGTATAGGTGAGACAGTCTGGCTGGTTCGCTCATGGAAAGTTTAGGGACATACTCTAAGATACTCTCCCACACCTCCTCCGTTATCGGCCCAACTTCCTCCTCCCATTTAGATTTAGTTTTAATTGGGTAGTCTAAAAGAAAGGTATGTAGTATATCTTTATATGTGCCAGAAATTATCCCTTTAGTGCTTCCTCCGCCCTTGCACACATACTCCAGTACCAGGTCAGTCTGTATGGCCACACTTTGTTTAGCCGCTTGGGCTGCAATCGCATGTTTTAATTGTCTGTAGTGGAGCCAGCTGGACGCCGGTAACTGAAACTCACTCTGTAACTGTGGGAACGACTTCACAATTCCTCCGTCCAATATCTGATGCATGTATATCACATCCTTGCGTCTCCATTCCTCAATATTCCCCATTTTCTGAATCTCCGGGAGATTACTGTTATCCCAGATAGGTGTAAACTTAGTTAACCGGGTCACCCCTCTCACCCTTTTCAGCCTATCCCAGGTCTTATTTATAAGTGCCATTGTAGGAGATGTTCTACCCAGGAGCCCCACCGCACCATCCTCTAGTCCCATTACCAATGGACTTCTACCCACTATGTATTCCAGTACTTCTTTAATGCCCCCATCTTCCTCTCGATCAGACCACCCCCTGAGGTGTTGACATTGCGCCGCTATATAATACAATTCCGGATTTGGGATTGCTAGACCCCCCTCATCTTTCGGCCTTTGTAAAGTCTCTAATCGCACCCTAGGCTGCTTTTTACCCCACACCAGGTCCCTAAACAGCGAGTTTATCCCTTTAAATCTTTTCCTGGAAATACAAACAGGGGCATTGTGCAGTATGTATAGGAGTTTAGGCATTACTACCATCTTTAGCAAATTAACCCTTCCAACAACTGACAAATGTAGCTTGTTCCAGGCATCCACCTTGGCTCTCAATTTTTTAAGGAGAGGCCATAAGTTCACCTGTATGTATTTTTCTACTGGCAGAGATATCTGGATACCTAGATATTTAAATTCGTCCACATTCTTCAATTTGTTAGCCCCAGTATCCTCATTTGTCCAGGCTACTTCCCCATCCACTTTAAAGAGGCTCGATTTAGACCAATTAATGGTCAGTCCCGAAACTTCTCCAAATTTCTCTATTATCTGCATGGCATGATCCAATGAGGCTGATGGATCCCCCAAGAAAAGTAATAAATCGTCAGCATAAAGAGCTATTTTCTCCTCTAAATGCCCATTCTTAAATCCATGGATCTCCTTTGATTTCCTAATGGCCGCCGCCAGAGGCTCTATTGCAATAGCAAATAGGAGCGGCGATAGTGGGCAGCCCTGTCTCGTTCCCCGGTGCAACTCAAACGCTGAGGAGGTCATACCGTTAACTCTAACTTTAGCAGTAGGCCTATTATACAACAGCTGCACCCACTTTACAAACCGTGGGCCAAAACCCATATGCTTCAACACTTTCCACAGATACCCCCACTCAACACTATCGAACGCTTTCTGGGCATCTAGCGAAGCGATCACCCTCCGGCCAGGGTTGTCAGGCGGCAACTGTAGATTAAGATATAATCTCCTGATATTAGCAGCTGTCGACCTATTGGCCATGAACCCTGATTGGTCCATATGGATTAGGTTAGATATAACTCCAGTCAGCCGGTTTGACAACACCTTAGCCAGAAGCTTCACGTCCGCTGTTAATAACGAGATGGGTCTATATGAGTCTGGAAGCCTCGGATTTTTATCCTCCTTAGGAATTACTACTATTATTGCTTCTCTCATAGATTCAGGCAATACACCTTCCCCCTCCGCCACCTCAAAGACTTTCAATAGTTTGGGTAATAGGATTTCTTCTAACTGTTTATAAATTTCAACTGGTAGCCCGTCTGCTCCCGGTGCCTTGTCATTGCTCATGCCATGCAGAGCGTCCTCCAGTTCATCAATAGTAATAGGTGACTCCAGTTTATCTCTATCCGCCACAGACAACACCGGAAGCTCACCTCGCTCAAGAAATGAGTCCACCTCTTCCACCCTCATCTCTCCGCTAGAAGAATATAGCGTGCGATAGAAATCTTTAAAGACCCCAAGGATCTCCTCAACCTCAGTGACCTGTGTCCCCTCCACCGTGTCCATACCATGCACAAATGAACTACTCCTTTGAGCTGCAGCTATGACCGATAATAGATGACCAACTTTTTCCCCCTCCTCATAAAAATGCAATTTTTGGAATGCCTGCTTCCTTACCGCCTTCTCCAAAAGCATCTTATTAACCTGTTCATGCGCCTGCCTAAGATTTTGCTTCGCGTCCGTAGTAGTACTCCGGATTGCTTCCAGCTCTGCCTTATCTAAGGCCTCCAGGCTATCTTTCTCATTCTGCCTCGTCTGTGTTTTACGTTTACAGATATCCCTGAACAGGAGCCCCCTGAGGTATGCCTTCATCGCATCCCATACCACCAGCGGACCAGTGCTACCCTCGTTGTGGATAAAGAAATCCCCAAGATCCCGTTCTATATTCCCCATATTAATATGACGGATCCATGCTGGATGAAGCTTCCACTCTCCCCTCCTTCCCCCTGTCAGGGTCCCCCGTCGTATGGACACTAGAATTGGGCTATGATCTGAAATCACTCTTGTCAGATATTGCACGTCACTTATCATTGCATCCATCAGATCACTAGCTAGAGCCATGTCAATACGGGACAGAGTGTTATGCGAAGCCGAATAACAAGAGAAGCAGGATACCCTCCCATTCCTCACTCGCCAGACATCCACCATTCCAAGTTCCCCAATAAGAGTGCCAAACGAAGTCATACAACTATCCTGGATACCTGGAGGTCTACTACTCCTATCCCAGTACAGATCTATCACATTATTGAAGTCCCCCACCAGTAAAAAAGGGATTACTCCCCCCTTCTCAGAGAACTCCCTTATCTCCCTTAGTTTGGTGCACTTATATGGAGGTGGTATATATATTGCAGCTATACACATGAGTCTGCCAAATATTTTACACTTGACGGCCACACACTGTCCCTCTTTATCCACATACACTTCTATCTCTTCATATTGCACAGAGCTATGGATCAGCAGTGATACCCCCCTTGCATAGTTGGAAAAGGTGGAGTGATAGGCCTTCTGCACCCATCTCCTATTTAAAACATGTGTTGTCTCCTTTGTTAGATGCGTTTCTAGTAGACATATTACTGACGGGTTCTGGTCTTGAACATATTTAATTAATGCCGCTCTCCTAGACCTATCTGATAACCCTCTAATATTCCAACTCAACACCTTAATTCTATCCCCCATTATCCCACCCAGTAAAACCATCAAACCTTGTAGTATCTCCCCATGCTGCCTTTACCCTACCCCTTTCCCCCCTCCCCCCTGCTCCCCTCCCCTCCTACTCCCCACCACTTCCTGTTTTCGAGTACTCCCGTGAAGCATCGGGTTTTCCAAACCTGGTCCATAATCCCTACTAAATTCCCCCCTACCTCCCTCGCCTTCCCCTCTTAGATACATTTTAAAACTCGTCCCTTTTCCAACAATTCTCCACTCCCCCCCTTTCTATGTATAATCATATTCCACTCAACCAATATAACAGTAAAATGGCGAACAGTAATCAAACTGGAATCTCAAATTGTAAATACCACCACCGCGCCTACTTAGGCAGTCCCCATGTCCTGCGAAGCTCACATCATACCCTTCGCATTCCCCCTGCATACTACCTCAATCCCAAAGGGAAGGAGAAAAAAAAGAAAAAACAAGAAGGGTCCCCTGTAAGCTCCTAAGGATGTTGTAGAGCCTCAGCCGGCCTTCTCCAACACACTGCAGATTCAGACAGTCATCTCATTCCTTCAAACGGATCCGCTTTTCGTTTGCGTCCAACCACTGCATGGCTTCCTCTGGAGTTGTAAAAAAGTGCACCCGCTCCAACGCCGTCACTCTTAGCTTTGCTGGGAACATCATTGAGTATTGCACCCCCATCTCTCGCAGGCGCCTCTTTACTCCTGTAAAAGTCATACGTAGCTTTTGAACAGAAATGGAGTAGTCCGGGTATATGGAAATTCTCTGGCCGTCAATCATAAGATCCTCCATGTCTCTTGCCTTTCGCAGTATAGTGTCCCTGTCCCTGTAGTTGAGGAGCTTGGCTAGCATAGTGCGAGGGCCCCTGCCTGCTGGTTGTGGCTGCATCGGGACTCTGTGTGCACGTTCCACGGCATAGAGCTTGGATAAGACATTAGCACCCATTTTCCCCCTGAGCCAGTCTTCTACATATTCAGTGGGGTTTCTTCCTTCCGCTTTCTCAGGGATGCCGACAATTCTGATGTTATTTCTTCTAGAGCGGTTCTCTAAATCATCATTTTTTGCCATGATTTCAGCTATCTGCTGTGCAAATGTTTTTTCAGACTTTTGTAGTTTTGTAATATGATCCTTTGTTATCCCCACTCTCTCCTCTACAGCCGTTGTTCTCAGATCGGCTTTCTTGAGGTCTTTCTTAATGTCAGCAACCTCTGCCTGTAATCCCTTAACTTGCTTCGTCAGAGTAGTCAGAGCCTCTTTACAAAAAGACACCACTGCAAAAACGTCCTTTAAAGTGGGGTTTTCTGGAGCCTCCTGTGCACTATGTGCTTTCTCCACTTCTCCTGTCTTATCTTGCTGCTTTTCACCATCCCCCATCTCATCAGAGCTGGCATTATCTTCTCCCTCCTCACCTCTGTTATCTATATGCTGAAGTGATTTCTCTGAAGTCCGGGCAAATTTCTCCAGCCTTGCAGCGACCTGCATCCTCTCCTGACAGGCTGCATTAACTTTCTCAGCTTCCTGCCTTATCATGGCACCATCTTGAGAGCTGGGGACTTTCCCGCCTCCATTATCTTTTTGCCTGTGACGGACCATGGCACCTCTCTGCATCCACCAGACTCACTCCAGATAAGTCCTCACCACCTTATCTTCCTGACAGCTGGCTGAGGCAGTGATAACAGCGGTATTCAGGGATTTATCAAGGGAGTTTGCGGGAGAGCTCCACAAACACGTCTCTTCACATTGCCGTCCAGGCCACCGAAATGAGGAATCTTGACTTGCCTCAGAATTGCCCCAAAGGAAAGAGACAAGCCCCCAACATATAACGACGGTGATATAAGAAAAAACAACACACAGATGGAAAGTATAGGGTTAAGCAAAGTGAGTCCCTGCTAGCTAGATACAAAAGGATAGGATAGATTTCCTAGTTACAGCCACTAAAAACCCTTAAAGAAATACCAACACCTGATAATCAAAAATTCCTTAAAAAGATCACACGATCTTTCCTCCCACTATATCAGGAATTCTTGTGCAAATACATGAGATACAAAAATACACACTCTAGATTAGATTAGACTGGGAGCAAAACTCCCTTTCTTGCTGGGAATAAATAGTCCTCCAAACAAAGTGCAGGGAGAGCACTTATTCACATGCAAGAAACAAAAAGGTGCATGAGAACTAATTAAATGTCAGAAGGAAAAAATAAAAATACTCATGAGGCATAGCTGCAGACCAGGATGGCATGTAAACAAAACCGACGCAAAAGAACAAAAAAATCGCTGCAGAAATTATTCCTGGAGAGTCCAAAAAAGGAGCAGAAAAAATGTATAAACAGAACTTGCAGGGAAAGGCAAAAGCCTCAAAGCTGGAGGACAAAGTTCAGGACATTTTCTCATTGAGCAGAAACAATTATCACCAGCAAAGGCTAGACAGAAATTGCCTTCCTTTATTCCTCCAGGCTGGACTCCATAGGCTTCTTGGAACAGCAATCATCTCCTGCACCTGTCTGAGCAACAGATGCAGAATCAGACCCACTACCTGCACTAGCCACCAGAGGGAGCCCAGAAACACTCTCGGGAACAGCACCATGTCTAATGATATTCACAACAGATCGCCCAGGTCCCTAGACAAGAAGGTCCTTCTACCTGGGCGGATAAGAGTATAACTTTTTTCTTTGTCGCTCTATTGGGAGACCCAGACAATTGGGTGTATAGGCTATGCCTCCGGAGGCCGCACAAAGTATTACACTTAAGTGTTAAGCCCCTCCCCTTCTGCCTATACACCCCCCGTGCTCCCACGGGCTCCTCAGTTTTTTGCTTTGTGCGAAGGAGGCAGACCTGCACACATAGCTCCACAGATTGGTCAGCAGCAGCTGCTGACCATGTCGGATGGAAGAAAAGTGGGCCCATATAGGGCCCCCAGCATGCTCCCTTCTCACCCCACTCTTGTCGGCGGTGTTGTTAAGGTTGAGGTATCCATTGCGGGTACGGAGGCTGGAGCCCACATGCTGTTTTCCTTCCCCATCCCCCTCAGGGCTCTGGGCGAAGTGGGATCCTATCGGTCTCCAGGCACTGAGACCGTGCTTCATCCACAACTCCTGTGGAGCCTGCTGGATAGGAGCCGGGTACCGTTCAGGGACATGGCCCTGCTACTTGAAGGTACTCTGTATCCCTGTGGGGACCGCGCACGGCAGCACCTCAGCTTTGCTGGGTGTGCTAGTGCACCGGGGACCGCGGCGCTGACCGGGTTAAACTGTGCCATTACACACTCAGCGTCGCTGAGTGTGTTTATATGTAGGGGCTACCGCGCTAACCGCCGCTGCCATGGGAAACTGCGACGCGGCTGGGACTTGTAGTTCGCCGGGGACTTCGGCGCCGGCCGCGCTTTTACGGCGGCCAAGCTTATACTCGAGTCCCCGGCTTTCTTGCGGCCTAGTTTCCTTTTCTCCCGCCCTCAGCCCTGACAGGCAGGGGAAGGGCGGGACGCTGCACGGAACGAGCAGCACTGAGGGCTGGAGTATGATTTGCATACTCCACCCCCCTCACTGTGCACCGTGTGAGCACCAGTTCCCGCACTTTCTCGGCCACGCCCACGGCTCCATCCTCTCGTCAGGACGCCGCAGCCATTCCTGTCAGCTCCTCCGACGCTGCAGAGAGGGACAAACCCTGGGAGACCCAGACACGGTCTCTGGTGGCCTCACAACCGCTTTAGGCGGGTGGTAAGCAGCACCTGTTGGTGCTAGCCCCATGGTGCTGTAGTGTATTGATACATTATTTGTTTATAGTATATTCTTTACACTGTATGAGCACAGTTCATTCTGGCTATATACCCTATTGTGTTGCTCAGGGAAAACAATAGCATGGCGCCCACAAAAGGCAGGGGTGCCAAAACACAGGCTTATTATGCTGCCTGCGCCGCTTGTACGACCCAGCTGCCGGCAGGTTCCACTGACCCTCATTGTGTGCAATGTTCGGCCCCTGTGGCACTTCTTCAGCCAGAGCCTCTGCTAAGAGGGGCCCAGGGGGAGCCACCTGTTGACGCTGTTCAGGTGACGGGGACGGAGTTTGCAAAACTCTCTGAGACTATGGCTAAGATACTAGAAGCCTTGCAGTCCAGGCCGGTATCTCAGCAAACGGACTCTGTTGAATCACTGTTCCCTGGCCCCCCTCAGTTGGACCAACAATGTCCTCCCGGGGTATCTCATACATCCCAGGCTGAGGGTTATGACTTAGACCCCAGTCCCAGACCGACTAAGCGGGCTCGCTTAGAATTTCCCTCGACATCATATTGTTCAGGGTCTCAGCGGGGGGAATCTCTGGTTGATGATGCGGAGACAGCTGATCAGGATTCTGATCCTGAGGGCGCTCTCAATCTTAATACTCCAGATGGGGACGCCATAGTGAACGATCTTATTGCGTCCATCAATCAAATGCTGGATATTTCTCCCTCAGCTCCTCCGGCGGAGGAGTCAGCTTCTCAGCAGGAGAAATTCCGTTTCAGGTTCCCCAAGCGTACACAGAGTATGTTTCTAGACCACTCTGATTTCAGAGAGGCAGTCCAGAATCACCATGCTTGTCCAGATTACTTTGCACTGACGAGGGGCAAGCACCCCGAAACACCGTGTCTGCAAATTGGGATTCTGATCTGGCTTATATATCCTGAGTCATATTGCAATGGATTGTTGAAAATCCACTTGTGACTTTTAGGATCGCTACTTCCAATAGGTGGCGCTGTGCTAGAGTTTGTCTCCTTTACTGGAGAGACAATTTGAATATTTCCCAGAGGGGCATTGCAGCTATAAGTCCCCTTACCTGGCAGCCAGACTGGCTTGCAAAGTCTCCTTAAGGAGAATAGTGTTCCCCCGTGGTCCCCACATAGCTTTCTCATGAGCCAGATCAGACACCCCCATACTTTGCACTGACGAGGGGCAAGCACCCCGAAACACCGTGTCTGCAAATTGGGATTCTGATCTGGCTTATATATCCTGAGTCATATTGCAATGGATTCTTGAAAATCCACTTGTGACTTTTAGGATCGCTACTTCCAATAGGTGGCGCTGTGCTAGAGTTTGTCTCCTTTACTGGAGAGACAATTTGAATATTTCCCAGAGGGGCATTGCAGCTATAAGTCCCCTTACCTGGCAGCCAGACTGGCTTGCAAAGTCTCCTTAAGGAGAATAGTGTTCCCCCGTGGTCCCCACATAGCTTTCTCATGAGCCAGATCAGACACCCCCATACTTTGCACTGACGAGGGGCAAGCACCCCGAAACACCGTGTCTGCAAATTGGGATTCTGATCTGGCTTATATATCCTGAGTCATATTGCAATGGATTGTTGAAAATCCACTTGTGACTTTTAGGATCGCTACTTCCAATAGGTGGCGCTGTGCTAGAGTTTGTCTCCTTTACTGGAGAGACAATTTGAATATTTCCCAGAGGGGCATTGCAGCTATAAGTCCCCTTACCTGGCAGCCAGACTGGCTTGCAAAGTCTCCTTAAGGAGAATAGTGTTCCCCCGTGGTCCCCACATAGCTTTCTCATGAGCCAGATCAGACACCCCCATACTTTGCACTGACGAGGGGCAAGCACCCCGAAACACCGTGTCTGCAAATTGGGATTCTGATCTGGCTTATATATCCTGAGTCATATTGCAATGGATTGTTGAAAATCCACTTGTGACTTTTAGGATCGCTACTTCCAATAGGTGGCGCTGTGCTAGAGTTTGTCTCCTTTACTGGAGAGACAATTTGAATATTTCCCAGAGGGGCATTGCAGCTATAAGTCCCCTTACCTGGCAGCCAGACTGGCTTGCAAAGTCTCCTTAAGGAGAATAGTGTTCCCCCGTGGTCCCCACATAGCTTTCTCATGAGCCAGATCAGACACCCCCATACTTTGCACTGACGAGGGGCAAGCACCCCGAAACACCGTGTCTGCAAATTGGGATTCTGATCTGGCTTATATATCCTGAGTCATATTGCAATGGATTGTTGAAAATCCACTTGTGACTTTTAGGATCGCTACTTCCAATAGGTGGCGCTGTGCTAGAGTTTGTCTCCTTTACTGGAGAGACAATTTGAATATTTCCCAGAGGGGCATTGCAGCTATAAGTCCCCTTACCTGGCAGCCAGACTGGCTTGCAAAGTCTCCTTAAGGAGAATAGTGTTCCCCCGTGGTCCCCACATAGCTTTCTCATGAGCCAGATCAGACACCCCCATACTTTGCACTGACGAGGGGCAAGCACCCCGAAACACCGTGTCTGCAAATTGGGATTCTGATCTGGCTTATATATCCTGAGTCATATTGCAATGGATTGTTGAAAATCCACTTGTGACTTTTAGGATCGCTACTTCCAATAGGTGGCGCTGTGCTAGAGTTTGTCTCCTTTACTGGAGAGACAATTTGAATATTTCCCAGAGGGGCATTGCAGCTATAAGTCCCCTTACCTGGCAGCCAGACTGGCTTGCAAAGTCTCCTTAAGGAGAATAGTGTTCCCCCGTGGTCCCCACATAGCTTTCTCATGAGCCAGATCAGACACCCCCATACTTTGCACTGACGAGGGGCAAGCACCCCGAAACACCGTGTCTGCAAATTGGGATTCTGATCTGGCTTATATATCCTGAGTCATATTGCAATGGATTGTTGAAAATCCACTTGTGACTTTTAGGATCGCTACTTCCAATAGGTGGCGCTGTGCTAGAGTTTGTCTCCTTTACTGGAGAGACAATTTGAATATTTCCCAGAGGGGCATTGCAGCTATAAGTCCCCTTACCTGGCAGCCAGACTGGCTTGCAAAGTCTCCTTAAGGAGAATAGTGTTCCCCCGTGGTCCCCACATAGCTTTCTCATGAGCCAGATCAGACACCCCCATACTTTGCACTGACGAGGGGCAAGCACCCCGAAACACCGTGTCTGCAAATTGGGATTCTGATCTGGCTTATATATCCTGAGTCATATTGCAATGGATTGTTGAAAATCCACTTGTGACTTTTAGGATCGCTACTTCCAATAGGTGGCGCTGTGCTAGAGTTTGTCTCCTTTACTGGAGAGACAATTTGAATATTTCCCAGAGGGGCATTGCAGCTATAAGTCCCCTTACCTGGCAGCCAGACTGGCTTGCAAAGTCTCCTTAAGGAGAATAGTGTTCCCCCGTGGTCCCCACATAGCTTTCTCATGAGCCAGATCAGACACCCCCATACTTTGCACTGACGAGGGGCAAGCACCCCGAAACACCGTGTCTGCAAATTGGGATTCTGATCTGGCTTATATATCCTGAGTCATATTGCAATGGATTGTTGAAAATCCACTTGTGACTTTTAGGATCGCTACTTCCAATAGGTGGCGCTGTGCTAGAGTTTGTCTCCTTTACTGGAGAGACAATTTGAATATTTCCCAGAGGGGCATTGCAGCTATAAGTCCCCTTACCTGGCAGCCAGACTGGCTTGCAAAGTCTCCTTAAGGAGAATAGTGTTCCCCCGTGGTCCCCACATAGCTTTCTCATGAGCCAGATCAGACACCCCCATACTTTGCACTGACGAGGGGCAAGCACCCCCAAAAACACCGTGTCTGCAAATTGGGATTCTGATCTGGCTTATATATCCTGAGTCATATTGCAATGGATTGTTGAAAATCCACTTGTGACTTTTAGGATCGCTACTTCCAATAGGTGGCGCTGTGCTAGAGTTTGTCTCCTTTACTGGAGAGACAATTTGAATATTTCCCAGAGGGGCATTGCAGCTATAAGTCCCCTTACCTGGCAGCCAGACTGGCTTGCAAAGTCTCCTTAAGGAGAATAGTGTTCCCCCGTGGTCCCCACATAGCTTTCTCATGAGCCAGATCAGACACCCCCATACTTTGCACTGACGAGGGGCAAGCACCCCGAAACACCGTGTCTGCAAATTGGGATTCTGATCTGGCTTATATATCCTGAGTCATATTGCAATGGATTCTTGAAAATCCACTTGTGACTTTTAGGATCGCTACTTCCAATAGGTGGCGCTGTGCTAGAGTTTGTCTCCTTTACTGGAGAGACAATTTGAATATTTCCCAGAGGGGCATTGCAGCTATAAGTCCCCTTACCTGGCAGCCAGACTGGCTTGCAAAGTCTCCTTAAGGAGAATAGTGTTCCCCCGTGGTCCCCACATAGCTTTCTCATGAGCCAGATCAGACACCCCCATACTTTGCACTGACGAGGGGCAAGCACCCCGAAACACCGTGTCTGCAAATTGGGATTCTGATCTGGCTTATATATCCTGAGTCATATTGCAATGGATTGTTGAAAATCCACTTGTGACTTTTAGGATCGCTACTTCCAATAGGTGGCGCTGTGCTAGAGTTTGTCTCCTTTACTGGAGAGACAATTTGAATATTTCCCAGAGGGGCATTGCAGCTATAAGTCCCCTTACCTGGCAGCCAGACTGGCTTGCAAAGTCTCCTTAAGGAGAATAGTGTTCCCCCGTGGTCCCCACATAGCTTTCTCATGAGCCAGATCAGACACCCCCATACTTTGCACTGACGAGGGGCAAGCACCCCGAAACACCGTGTCTGCAAATTGGGATTCTGATCTGGCTTATATATCCTGAGTCATATTGCAATGGATTGTTGAAAATCCACTTGTGACTTTTAGGATCGCTACTTCCAATAGGTGGCGCTGTGCTAGAGTTTGTCTCCTTTACTGGAGAGACAATTTGAATATTTCCCAGAGGGGCATTGCAGCTATAAGTCCCCTTACCTGGCAGCCAGACTGGCTTGCAAAGTCTCCTTAAGGAGAATAGTGTTCCCCCGTGGTCCCCACATAGCTTTCTCATGAGCCAGATCAGACACCCCCATACTTTGCACTGACGAGGGGCAAGCACCCCGAAACACCGTGTCTGCAAATTGGGATTCTGATCTGGCTTATATATCCTGAGTCATATTGCAATGGATTGTTGAAAATCCACTTGTGACTTTTAGGATCGCTACTTCCAATAGGTGGCGCTGTGCTAGAGTTTGTCTCCTTTACTGGAGAGACAATTTGAATATTTCCCAGAGGGGCATTGCAGCTATAAGTCCCCTTACCTGGCAGCCAGACTGGCTTGCAAAGTCTCCTTAAGGAGAATAGTGTTCCCCCGTGGTCCCCACATAGCTTTCTCATGAGCCAGATCAGACACCCCCATACTTTGCACTGACGAGGGGCAAGCACCCCGAAACACCGTGTCTGCAAATTGGGATTCTGATCTGGCTTATATATCCTGAGTCATATTGCAATGGATTGTTGAAAATCCACTTGTGACTTTTAGGATCGCTACTTCCAATAGGTGGCGCTGTGCTAGAGTTTGTCTCCTTTACTGGAGAGACAATTTGAATATTTCCCAGAGGGGCATTGCAGCTATAAGTCCCCTTACCTGGCAGCCAGACTGGCTTGCAAAGTCTCCTTAAGGAGAATAGTGTTCCCCCGTGGTCCCCACATAGCTTTCTCATGAGCCAGATCAGACACCCCCATACTTTGCACTGACGAGGGGCAAGCACCCCGAAACACCGTGTCTGCAAATTGGGATTCTGATCTGGCTTATATATCCTGAGTCATATTGCAATGGATTGTTGAAAATCCACTTGTGACTTTTAGGATCGCTACTTCCAATAGGTGGCGCTGTGCTAGAGTTTGTCTCCTTTACTGGAGAGACAATTTGAATATTTCCCAGAGGGGCATTGCAGCTATAAGTCCCCTTACCTGGCAGCCAGACTGGCTTGCAAAGTCTCCTTAAGGAGAATAGTGTTCCCCCGTGGTCCCCACATAGCTTTCTCATGAGCCAGATCAGACACCCCCATACTTTGCACTGACGAGGGGCAAGCACCCCGAAACACCGTGTCTGCAAATTGGGATTCTGATCTGGCTTATATATCCTGAGTCATATTGCAATGGATTGTTGAAAATCCACTTGTGACTTTTAGGATCGCTACTTCCAATACGTGGCGCTGTGCTAGAGTTTGTCTCCTTTACTGGAGAGACAATTTGAATATTTCCCAGAGGGGCATTGCAGCTATAAGTCCCCTTACCTGGCAGCCAGACTGGCTTGCAAAGTCTCCTTAAGGAGAATAGTGTTCCCCCGTGGTCCCCACATAGCTTTCTCATGAGCCAGATCAGACACCCCCATACTTTGCACTGACGAGGGGCAAGCACCCCGAAACACCGTGTCTGCAAATTGGGATTCTGATCTGGCTTATATATCCTGAGTCATATTGCAATGGATTGTTGAAAATCCACTTGTGACTTTTAGGATCGCTACTTCCAATAGGTGGCGCTGTGCTAGAGTTTGTCTCCTTTACTGGAGAGACAATTTGAATATTTCCCAGAGGGGCATTGCAGCTATAAGTCCCCTTACCTGGCAGCCAGACTGGCTTGCAAAGTCTCCTTAAGGAGAATAGTGTTCCCCCGTGGTCCCCACATAGCTTTCTCATGAGCCAGATCAGACACCCCCATACTTTGCACTGACGAGGGGCAAGCACCCCGAAACACCGTGTCTGCAAATTGGGATTCTGATCTGGCTTATATATCCTGAGTCATATTGCAATGGATTGTTGAAAATCCACTTGTGACTTTTAGGATCGCTACTTCCAATACGTGGCGCTGTGCTAGAGTTTGTCTCCTTTACTGGAGAGACAATTTGAATATTTCCCAGAGGGGCATTGCAGCTATAAGTCCCCTTACCTGGCAGCCAGACTGGCTTGCAAAGTCTCCTTAAGGAGAATAGTGTTCCCCCGTGGTCCCCACATAGCTTTCTCATGAGCCAGATCAGACACCCCCATACTTTGCACTGACGAGGGGCAAGCACCCCGAAACACCGTGTCTGCAAATTGGGATTCTGATCTGGCTTATATATCCTGAGTCATATTGCAATGGATTGTTGAAAATCCACTTGTGACTTTTAGGATCGCTACTTCCAATACGTGGCGCTGTGCTAGAGTTTGTCTCCTTTACTGGAGAGACAATTTGAATATTTCCCAGAGGGGCATTGCAGCTATAAGTCCCCTTACCTGGCAGCCAGACTGGCTTGCAAAGTCTCCTTAAGGAGAATAGTGTTCCCCCGTGGTCCCCACATAGCTTTCTCATGAGCCAGATCAGACACCCCCATACTTTGCACTGACGAGGGGCAAGCACCCCGAAACACCGTGTCTGCAAATTGGGATTCTGATCTGGCTTATATATCCTGAGTCATATTGCAATGGATTGTTGAAAATCCACTTGTGACTTTAAGGCTATGTGCGCACGTTGCGTACAAGCCCTGCAGAAATTTCTGCAGCGATCTGAAGAGCACATGTGCGCTTTAGATCGCTGCAGAAATGTTCGTAGTGAGCGCCGATTCCATGCGCTCTGCCTGCAGCTCCTGCCATAGACAGAGCAGGAGCTGCCGGCAAAGCGCAGGAAAGAAGTGACATGTCACTTCTTTTTGCGCAGCGCTTCGGCAGTAGCCGAAGCGCTGCGCTCTTAGACGCCACGTGCGCACGGCCCCTGCACAATCTCCATAGACTGTGCAGGGGCCGCAGGACGCATGCAGTTACGCTGCGCTACAAAGCGCAGCGTAACTGCATGTTTTTACGCAACGTGCGCACATAGCCTTAGGATCGCTACTTCCAATAGGTGGCGCTGTGCTAGAGTTTGTCTCCTTTACTGGAGAGACAATTTGCATGCTTGTCCAGATAAGCGTTTTTCGAAGCGCCTTAAGGATACACGTTATCTTTTTCCCCCTGACGTGGTTAAAGGTTGGACTCAGTGTCCCAAAGTGGATCCTCCAATCTCCAGACTGGCGGCTAGATCCATACTTGCAGTGGAAGATGGGGCCTCGCTCAAAGATGCCACTGACAGGCAGATGGAGCTCTGGTTGAAATCCATCTATGAAGCTATCGGAGCTTCTTTTGCCCCAGCATTCGCAGCCGTATGGGCGCTACAAGCTATCTCAGCAGGTCAAGCGCAAATTGAAGCAGCCACGTGCACGTCCGCGCCACAAGTGGCATCCATTACCACCCAGACCTCGGCATTTGCGTCTTACGCTATTAATGCTGTCCTGGACTCTGCGAGCCGTACGGCGGTTGCGGCCGCCAATTCGGTGGTACTCCGCAGGGCCTTGTGGCTACGGGAATGGAAGGCAGATTCTGCTTCCAAAAAGCGCTTAACCAGTTTGCCAATTTCTGGCGACAGGCTGTTTGGCGAGCGTTTGGATGAAATCATCAAACAATCCAAGGGAAAGGATACATCCTTACCCCAGCCCAAACAGAACATACCCCAACAGAGGAGAGGGCAGTCGAGGTTTCGGTCCTTTCGGGGCGCGGGCAGGTCCCAATTCTCCTCGTCCAAAAGGTCTCAGAAAGAACAAAGGAACTCTGATGCATGGCGGTCTAAGTCACGTCCTAAAAAGACCACCGGAGGCGCCGCTAACAAGGCGGCTTCCTCATGACTTTCGACCTCCTCTAGCAGCATCCTCGGTCGGTGGCAGGCTCTCCCGCTTTTGCGACACCTGGCTGCCACAAATAAAAGACCGCTGGGTGAGAGACATTCTGTCTCACGGTTACAAGATAGAGTTCACCTCTCGTCCCCCGACTCGATTCTTCAGGTCATCCCCGCCTCCCGAGCGAGCCGAGGCTCTTCTGCAGGCGCTGTGCACTCTGAAGGCAGAAGGAGTGGTTATCCCTGTTCCTCTCCAGCAACAGAACCACGGTTTTTACTCCAACTTGTTTGTGGTCCCAAAGAAGGACGGGTCTTTCCGCCCGGTCCTGGACCTGAAACTGCTCAACAAACACGTAAAAACCAGACGGTTCAGGATGGAATCCCTCCGCTCCGTCATCGCCTCAATGTCCCAAGGAGATTTCCTTGCATCGATCGATATCAAAGATGCTCATCTCCACGTACCGATTGCTCCAGAGCACCAGCGCTTCTTGCGCTTCGCCATAGGAAACGAACACCTGCAATTCGTGGCACTGCCGTTCGGCCTGGCAACAGCCCCACGGGTTTTTACCAAGGTTATGGCTACTGTAGTAGCGCTCCTACACTCGCAGGGTCACTCGGTGATCCCGTACTTGGACGATCTGCTGATCAAGGCACCCTCTCAAGAGGCATGCCAACGCAGCCTCGACGCTACCCTGGAGACTCTCCAGGGTTTCGGGTGGATCATCAATTTTCCAAAGTCAAATCTGACACCGGCCCAATCGCTGACATATCTTGGCATGGAGTTTCATACCCTCTCAGCGATAGTGAAGCTTCCGCTGATCAAGCAGCAGTCACTACAGAAAGGGGTACAATCTCTCCTTCAAGGCCAGTCACACCCCTTGAGGCGCCTCATGCACTTCCTGGGGAAGATGGTGGCAGCAATGGAGGCAGTCCCTTTCGCGCAGTTTCACCTGCGTCCCCTTCAATGGGACATCCTACGCAAATGGGACAGGAAACCGACGTCCCTCGACAGGACCGTCTCCCTCTCTCAGGCGACCAAAGCTTCCCTTCGGTGGTGGCTTCTTCCCACTTCATTATCGAAGGGGAAATCCTTCCTACCCCCATCCTGGGAAGTAGTCACGACGGACGCGAGTCTGTCAGGGTGGGGAGCGGTTTTTCTCCACCACAGGGCTCAGGGTACGTGGACCCAGCAAGAGTCCTCGCTTCAGATCAATGTTCTGGAAATACGGGCAGTGTATCTTGCCCTGAAAGCGTTCCAGCAGTGGCTGGAGGGCAAGCAGATCCGAATTCAGTCGGACAATTCCACAGCGGTAGCATACATCAACCACCAAGGCGGCACACGCAGCCGACAAGCCTTCCAGGAAGTCCGGCGGATTTTGATGTGGGTGGAAACCACGGCCTCCACCATATCCGCAGTTCACATCCCAGGCGTGGAAAACTGGGAAGCAGATTATCTCAGTCGCCAGGGCATGGACGCAGGGGAATGGTCCCTTCACCCGGACGTGTTTCAGGAGATCTGTTGCCACTGGGGGGTGCCAGACGTCGACCTCATGGCGTCCCGGCACAACAACAAGGTACCGACGTTCATGGCACGGTCTCAAGATCCCAGAGCTCTGGCGGCAGACGCCTTAGTTCAGGATTGGTCGCAGTTTCAGCTCCCTTATGTGTTTCCTCCGCTGGCACTGTTGCCCAGAGTGTTACGCAAGATCAGGGCCGACTGCCGCCGCGTCATCCTCGTCGCTCCAGACTGGCCGAGGCGGTCGTGGTACCCGGATCTGTGGCATCTCACGGTCGGCCAACCGTGGGCACTACCAGACCGACCAGACTTGCTATCTCAAGGGCCGTTTTTCCATCTGAATTCTGCGGCCCTCAACCTGACTGTGTGGCCATTGAGTCCTGGATCCTAGCGTCTTCAGGGTTATCTCAAGACGTCATTGCCACTATGAGGCAGGCTAGGAAACCAACGTCCGCCAAGATCTATCACAGGACGTGGAAAATTTTTCTGTCGTGGTGCTCTGCTCAGGGTTTTTCTCCCTGGCCATTTGCATTACCTACTTTTCTGTCCTTCCTTCAATCTGGACTGGAAAAGGGTTTGTCGCTCGGCTCCCTTAAGGGACAAGTCTCAGCGCTCTCTGTGTTTTTCCAGAAGCGCCTAGCCAGGCTTCCACAGGTACGCACGTTCCTGCAGGGGGTTTGTCACATAGTTCCACCTTACAAACGGCCGTTAGAACCCTGGGATCTAAACAGGGTGCTGATGGTTCTTCAAAAACCACCATTCGAGCCAATGAGAGATATTTCCCTCTCACGACTTTCGCAGAAAGTGGTTTTTCTAGTAGCAGTCACTTCTCTTCGGAGAGTGTCTGAGCTAGCAGCGTTGTCGTGCAAAGCCCCTTTCCTGGTGTTTCACCAGGACAAGGTGGTTCTACGTCCGGTTCCGGAATTTCTCCCTAAGGTGGTATCCCCCTTTCATCTCAATCAGGATATTTCCTTACCTTCTTTTTATCCTCATCCAGTTCACCAATGTGAAAAGGATTTGCACTTGTTAGATTTGGTGAGAGCACTCAGACTCTACATTTCTCGTACGGCGCCCCTGCGCCGCTCGGATGCACTCTTTGTCCTTGTCGCTGGCCAGCGTAAAGGGTCACAGGCTTCCAAATCAACCCTGGCTCGGTGGATCAAGGAGCCAATTATCGAAGCTTACCGTTCGGCTGGGCTTCCGGTTCCCTCAGGGCTGAAGGCCCATTCTACCAGAGCCGTGGGCGCGTCCTGGGCTTTGAGGCACCAGGCTACGGCTCAGCAGGTGTGTCAGGCGGCTACCTGGTCGAGCCTGCACACTTTCACGAAGTACCATCAAGTGCATACCTATGCTTCGGCGGATGCCAGCCTAGGTAGACGAGTCCTTCAGGCGGCGGTTGCCCACCTGTAGGAAAGGGCCGTTTTACGGCTCTCTTACGAGGTATTATTTTTACCCACCCAGGGACTGCTTTTGGACGTCCCAATTGTCTGGGTCTCCCAATAGAGCGACAAAGAAGAAGGGAATTTTGTTTACTTACCGTAAATTCCTTTTCTTCTAGCTCTAATTGGGAGACCCAGCACCCGCCCCTGTTTTTTTGTGTACACATGTTGTTCATGTTGAATGGTTTCAGTTCTCCGATATTCCTTCGGATTGAAGTTACTTTAAACCAGTTTATAATTCTTTTTCCTCCTTCTTGCTTTTGCACCAAAACTGAGGAGCCCGTGGGAGCACGGGGGGTGTATAGGCAGAAGGGGAGGGGCTTAACACTTTTCAGTGTAATACTTTGTGCGGCCTCCGGAGGCATAGCCTATACACCCAATTGTCTGGGTCTCCCAATTAGAGCTAGAAGAAAAGGAATTTACGGTAAGTAAACAAAATTCCCTTCATTGTAGATGTCCAAGAAAGTATGCCAGCCAGAGAGGTTGGGGCGCAATGGTCTAACAAATATCCTTCCAGGGACTCTGCACTCGACATCAGCTGCAAGTCTTCCCCTGTCAGGGAACTGAAAATAGTAGTCTACACTGTGTGCAGACTTATTAGGCAAATGAGTATTTTGATCACATGACAATTTCTATACATGTCCTACTCCAAGCTGTATAGGCTAGAGAGCCAACTACCAATTAAGTAAATCAGGGGATGTGTATCTCTGTAATGAGGAGGGGTGTGGTGTAATGACATCAACACCCTATATAAGGGGTGCATACATATTAGACAACTTCCTTTCCTTTGGAAATATGGGTCAGAAGAGCGGTTTGAAGGGCTCTGAAAAGTCCAAAATTATGAGATGTCTTGCAGAGGGATGCAGCAATCTTGAAATTGCCAAACGTTTGAAGCGTGATTAAGCGCTTCATTGCAAATAGCCAACAGGAACGTTAGAAGCATGTTGGGCAAAAAAGGCGCAAAATAATTGCTCAATTGAGGAAAATCAAGCGTGAAGATGCCATTTGCCACCTGTTTGACCATATTTCATAGCTGCAACGTTACTGGAGTATCAAAAAGCACAAGGTGTACCATACTCAGGGACATGGCCAAGGTAAGGAAGGCTGAAAAATGGCCACCTTTTGAACAAGAAACATAACATAAAATGTCAAAACTGGGCCAAGAAATATCTTAAGAATGATTTTTCAAAGGTTTTATGGACTGATGAAATGACAGTGACTCTTGATGGGCCAGAGGCTGATCAGTAAAGGACAGAGAGCTCCACTCCGACTCAGACACCAGCAAGATGGAGATAGGGTACTGGTATGGGCTGGCATTACCAAGATAAACTTGTGGGACCTTTTCGGGTTGAGGATGGAGTGAAGCTCAACTTCCAGACCTACTGCCAGTTTCTGGACGACAACTTCTTCAAGCCGTGGTACAGGAAGAAGTCGGTATCGTTCAAAAAAAAACATGCTTTTCATGCAGGACAATGCTCCATCACATGCATCCAACTACTCCACAGCGTGTCTGGCCAGTAAAGGTCTAAAAGATGAAAAAATAATGACATGGCCCTCTTGTTCACCTGATCTGAACCCCATAGAGAACCTGTGGTCCCTCATAAAATGTGAGATCTACAGGGAGGGAAAACAGTACACCTCTTGGAACAGTGTCTGGGAGGCTGTGGTGGCTGCTACATGCAATGTTGATCGTAAATAGATCAAGCAACTGACAATCTATGAATGGTAGGTTGTTGAGTGTCATCATAAAGAAAGGTGGCTATATTGGTCACTAATTTTTTTCGGTTTTATTTTTGCATGTCAGAAATGTTTGTCTAAATTTTGTGCAGTTATATTGGTTGACCTTGTGATAATACACAAGTGAGATGGGAATATATTTTGTTTTTATTAAGTTGCCTAAGAAGTCTACACAGTAATAGTTACCTGCACAAACAGATATCCTCCTAAGATAGCCAAATCTAAAAAAAAACCACTCCAACTTCCAAAAATATTAAGCTCTGATATTTGAGTCTTTTGGGTTGGTTTAGAACGTAGTTGTTGATCAATAATAAAAAAAATCCGCTAAAATACAACTTGCCTAATAAGTCTGCACCCAGTGTAGGTTCTCAAAGCTGCAGTTACTCTCATCAGCCTAGCCCAAGAAGCATACACCAAATATACAACCCCCCCCCCCCACCAGGGTCCACTCTTTTTCTTCTTTTTTTTTTTTTTTACCCATTACCTCCACAGGTCGAACTTGGTGGTTTGTCTTCTGAAGCCACACTCCTGAAAGCCAGAGGCCAGCCTGTCGGACAGGGTAATCGAAACCCTTCAGACGTGCACACACCAGTAACAAACTCCATTTATAATAAAATATGGAACCCCTGGTGTAAACCCAATATTCCAGACCCATTCCGTCCTAGCATAGCTCAAATCTTAGGGGTACTTTGCACACTGCGACCATCGCTAGCGATCTCGTTAGCGATGTGAAAATCTAGATCGCAAGTGGGATCTTTCTAGGTCGCACATGCGTAAAATGACCTATGTGCGATCCCGAAAGATCGCACTTGCGATCTAGAATTTCACATCGCTAGCGATGGTCACAGCGTGCAAAGTGCCCCTTAGTGTTTCTGCAGAATGGGCTAAAGAAAGATCTCAGACCTGAAACGCTTAAGGTCCAAATCTCGGCTCTAGGTTCCTACTTTCATCAAAACCTTGCAGGCCACCGTTGGATCAAAAGTTTCATGTCAGTTAGGTTAAGACCCAGACAAGTCAACCTAGTTTCCCTTTTGGATTTGAAAATAGTTCTTAAAGGACTTACACAACCTCCCCTTTGAGCCAGTTACCGCTTCAAACCTAAGAATCTTATCCTGGAAAACCACCTTCCTGGTGGCAATTACCACAGCCAAACGAAAAGGTGAACTCTAGGCTTTGTCAACAAGAGAACCGTACATATGAATTTGCAAAGACAGAATACTATTTCGCTTAGATTAGTCATTCCTTCCAAAGGTAGTATCTGAGTTTTACAGTTCCTAGGATATTGTGTTACTATTCTTCTGCCAAAAGTCTACCAATTATAAAGAAGTGGAATTCCATTCCTTAGATGTACATAGAGGAGTAATGAACTACCTTCCAAGAACCAAGCCCTTGCAGAAGGACCAAAGTCTCTTCTTCTAAATCATTGGTCAAACCACAGGCAAGAAAGCTGCCAAGAGTACAATCACTAACTGGATTAAAAATGCAATCAGCGAAGCATGCAAGAACCAGGGTCTCACAGCTCATTTTACCAGATCAGTGTCCGACTTTTGGGCCGAGAAACCAGACTCCTCCATTGAGCAGATTTGCAGAGTCACCACTTGGTCCTCAGTCCATACCTTCTTAAAGCATTATAGGCTATATTTGCTATCTAATAAAGACCTATCCTTTGGTCGAAATGTCCTTAAAGCTGTTGGCCGCCCCCCCTAAGTGTACTTGTTGTTACTCCTCCTGTGGTGCTGTTGTGGATGGAGAATAAAGAAAATAGAATTTGTCTTACCGGTAATTCAGTTTCTAGGAACCCTTCATGACAGCACGGTTATTCCCTCTCTGTCTGTTTTGCACTTAATGGCTTATTTCTGAAATAAAAGATTTAGACCATTCATGCTAGTGTGGTTTCTTGAAAAAAACAACACTGCAGATGGGAGGTGGGAAGAGGTTATTTATCCTCTTTGTGTTTCCAGTCCATATTAGGGTAGAGCGTTTACTCCTGTGGTGCTGTCGTGGAGGGTTTCCTAGAAACTGAATTACCAGTATGACAAATCCTATTTTCTCCTCCAGTATTGGATGTTATATACTTGTGTAATGAGAGCGGTGGAGACGGCAGGATCACAGCTGACCACAGATTTCACATGTCCGGTTCTTATCACCATTATTCCCGGGGACTTTTACAATATTTTGTGTTGCAGCTTTTGGATCTGGATAAAGATCTGAACAATATTAATTCTCCAGAGAGAAATGTGAGGGGCGATCAGCGGAGTAAAGAGGAGATTCCTACAGATCACCGCCCCGGTGAGTACAGACCACCGAATAACGCAAACAAGTCACACATTACAATTTCTCCGCTCCTTCCGGTGTCAGTTTTTCCATTACTCACAGCAAGTTGGGCTGCAGTGTGTACATCGCCCAGGCCAAAAGCTAATGCTCTACCAGGATACAGCTAAACCCCCATTAATGTGGAAGCGTCACAGGTGCAGGAGAAGCAGATCACACACACACCTCCATGGAATGGAGGGGAGGCAAATGCTAGATGATAAAACTGCACACTAGTGGCTTGCATAGAGCGCTGTTCACATGCAGATGGCACAGTCACAAACCCGCAGCCTATTAGGTGACGCCCTTCTATTAGATCAGGCGGGCTGCCAAGCCGTACCCCACTGTGTATCATGCACGGACAGACACTCTACAATGCAAGGCCCAACAGAAAGGGGCCTGGCTGTATCCTGTACAAACAAAAAAAATATACACAGTGGGGTACGGCTTGGCAGCCCGCCTGATCTAATAGAAGGGCGTCACCTAATAGGCTGCGGGTTTGTGACTGTGCCATCTGCATGTGAACAGCGCTCTATGCAAGCCACTAGTGTGCAGTTTTATCATCTAGCATTCGCCTCCCCTCCATTCCATGGAGGTGTGTGTGTGATCTGCTTCTCCTGCACCTGTGACGCTTCCTCATTAGTGGGGGTTTAGCTGTATCCTGGTAGAGCTTTAGCTTTTGGCCTGGGCGATGTACACACTGCAACCCAACTTGCTGTGAGTAATACTTAATTTTTGGAGGACATTGTCCTCTTTTTGTTGCTTTTTTTATATGTCAGTTTTTCCAGTGGTATATTAACCCTTTATGTAAAATAAACATGAAATGTGAATGAATCTGTGATCCCGGTGCAGGTGATAACACGGGATGTGCAGTTATGTTATAGAAGAGAAATACAGCTGGACGTGAATTCTGCCGATGTGAGCGAGGACGAGATCCAGCTCTTTCCTATTATCCACGGTCAGGGCTGATGAGGGGTTTCTCCAGTTTAAGGACTAAGTCTCCATTATCTCCTATTACAGTCATGTCAGTGTGTGAGATACAGAACGGGGGGGCGTGGCCTGGACGGCAATGTGAAGAGACCTGTTTGTGGAGCTCTCCTGCAAACTCCCTTGATAAATCCCTGAATACCGCTGTTATCACTGCCTCAGCCGGCTGTCAGGAAGATAAGGTGGTGAGGACTTATCTGGAGTGAGTCTGGTGGATGCAGAGAGGTGCCATGGTCCGTCACAGGCAAAAAGATAATGGAGGCGGGAAAGTCCCCAGCTCTCAAGATGGTGCCATGATAAGGCAGGAAGCTGAGAAAGTTAATGCAGCCTGTCAGGAGAGGATGCAGGTCGCTGCAAGGCTGGAGAAATTTGCCCGGACTTCAGAGAAATCACTTCAGCATATAGATAACAGAGGTGAGGAGGGAGAAGATAATGCCAGCTCTGATGAGATGGGGGATGGTGAAAAGCAGCAAGATAAGACAGGAGAAGTGGAGAAAGCACATAGTGCACAGGAGGCTCCAGAAAACCCCACTTTAAAGGACGTTTTTGCAGTGGTGTCTTTTTGTAAAGAGGCTCTGACTACTCTGACGAAGCAAGTTAAGGGATTACAGGCAGAGGTTGCTGACATTAAGAAAGACCTCAAGAAAGCCGATCTGAGAACAACGGCTGTAGAGGAGAGAGTGGGGATAACAGAGGATCATATTACAAAACTACAAAAGTCTGAAAAAACATTTGCACAGCAGATAGCTGAAATCATGGCAAAAAATGATGATTTAGAGAACCGCTCTAGAAGAAATAACATCCGAATTGTCGGCATCCCTGAGAAAGCGGAAGGAAGAAACCCCACTGAATATGTAGAAGACTGGCTCAGGGGGAAAATGGGTGCTAATGTCTTATCCAAGCTCTATGCCGTGGAACGTGCACACAGAGTCCCGATGCAGCCACAACCAGCAGGCAGGGGCCCTCGCACTATGCTAGCCAAGCTCCTCAACTACAGGGACAGGGACACTATACTGCGAAAGGCAAGAGACATGGAGGATCTTATGATTGACGGCCAGAGAATTTCCATATACCCGGACTACTCCATTTCTGTTCAAAAGCTACGTATGACTTTTACAGGAGTAAAGAGGCGCCTGCGAGAGATGGGGGTGCAATACTCAATGATGTTCCCAGCAAAGCTAAGAGTGACGGCGTTGGAGCGGGTGCACTTTTTTACAACTCCAGAGGAAGCCATGCAGTGGTTGGACGCAAACGAAAAGCGGATCCGTTTGAAGGAATGAGCTGACTGTCTGAATCTGCAGTGTGTTGGAGAAGGCCGGCTGAGGCTCTACAACATCCTTAGGAGCTTACAGGGGACCCTTCTTGTTTTTTCTTTTTTTTTTTTTTTTTTTTCTCCTTCCCTTTGGGATTAAGGTAGTATGCAGGGGGAATGCGAAGGGTTTGATGTGAGCTTCGCAGGACATGGGGACTGCCTAATTAGGCGCGGTGGTGGTATTTACAATTTGAGATTCCAGTTTGATTACTGTTCGCCATTTCTTTAGTGTTCCTATGGGAGACCCAGACCATGGGTGTATAGCTACTGCCCCCGGAGGACACACAAAGTTACTACACTCAAAACGTGTAGCTCCTCCCTCCTAGCATATACACCCCCTGCTAGCCAGTCCTAGCCAGTTTCATGCTTTGTGTCAGGAGGATCACACACACACATGCATCCTTTTTTGATTTTTCATTTTTTCTACAGATTTGGAAGAAAAGCGGGTCCACTGGACTCCCGGCATGTCCCTTCTCACCCCCCTGGCGGCGGTGCTGTTAAGGTTGACTTCAGGGCAGGAGCCCTTCATGCCGCGCTCCTTCACCATCCCTTAGGGGCTCTGGCTTGAAGTTAGAGCCAACACGGTTCTCACTGCCTTGCAGGAGACCGGCCTCCATCCGCAGCCCTTTTGCAGGACCCTGCTGGACGGAGCACTGAACCCCCACCCCACCCAGGGACTGGGCCCTGCGTCTCAAAGCTAAGTATAGAGACGTTATTCAGAGGGTCCTTCTGCAATGTGGGGCACTTTTATTGGGGGGGACAGTGATTTACTTTCATTATGCTGCTTTTTACTGTGTTTCCGGCCGGTTCCACGGTTTTTACTGAGAACCGCGCCGATGATGCCTGATTGTCGGCCGCATGCATAACTCTAGGCCCCGGCTTCAGCCGCGGCCTAGTTTCGTTTCGTTTCGTTCCCCTGCATGTCAGTCATGCAGGGGGACACTGCAGCGCCGCCCGCCGGCCGCTCTGCACAGGGGAGGACACTCCTTTTTGAGGAGATGATTCCCTCCCCTGTACATCTCCTTAGCCCTCCGATTCCCGCTCCTGGGTTAACCCCCGCCCCCCCCCCCCTCACTCTGGCGCCATTTTCTCAGCGTTCTTAGTACGCTGGTCGGCGCTGGCTGCTCTGCAGTGCAGAGGGAGTGAATATCTGGCTGGGGGTCCAGGCTTGGAATCCGGAGGGCACTCATAATAGCGGCCTGATAAGTCACAACCTCTGGTTGTGCACTTTTATACACTCTCAGGGCATTCTGAAGGAGTTAATTCTTTATTATAGAACCTCCTCCTCAGCAGCATGTCTCACTAGGAGCAAAGCTCCAAGGCTGTACACTACATGTTCTGCATGTAAGCTCATATTGCCTTAACCGGCACAGACCCACACTGTAATGGTTCTTATGTGGTGGTGCCTCAGCCTGGAGTCTCCCCAGGCTGAACCCCTGTCTTGGGTATTCTAGACATTCTAGACAGAGCCCCCACCTCTGCAGCATGTCTCACAGAGCGAGGCTGCAGGCTGTTTTTATTATCCACTGCAGGTAGTCTCGTACGGCTGTACCGAGCTCATAACCACTGTGGCCCCTCAGCTTGGAGGCTCATTAATGGTCCCTCCAGCTGCTCCGGTTTCGGTGGCTGACCCCTGGGGGAATCCTATTTCCAGGGGTCGGCTGTCCCGGCATCTGCTGAGCATGCAGCCCCCTTCTCAGGGCGTTTTCTGCTCGCTCAGCAAAGCTCACAGACCCCGTCCTCCTGACAGGGAGACGCAGGGTCCCCTGTCCTCCCCGTCCCGCAGCTCCGATTACGAGCTGACTCGCTGGACGAGGAGGATGTCTCTACCAAGGGCTCGGACGCTACTTTATGTACATTGATCCGTCCGTAGGTGACGCAGATGCGAATGATTGGATTGCGTCCATTATACTTGTACTGGACCTCCATCCGCCTGTATCAGGGGAGTATTCCCCGCTGGCAGAAAGGCATCAGTATACCTTTAACAGGGCGAGGAGTGTGTTCCTTAACCACTCCAGTTTTCAGCCCGCTGCGTCCAAGCCCACAGCCTGTCCTGCAGACCCCACAGCGGGGTTCTGCTGCCTGTCTCCCCCTCCCATCAGAGGTGGTCAAGGAGTGTACTCATTTCAAGAAGTGGGCTCATTCACCTCAGGTGACTCAGCCCGGACCGTTATGTCAGTGGCTGATGGCTCCTCACTTAAGGTTTTGCGGTCCGCCCGGTTGTCCTTTTGGCCAAGTCGGTATGGGGGCGGCAGGAGCTTCGTTCTCCTCAGCTTTACAGCAGTGCGGTTTTTTTTGTACCTTCTCTGCTTCTCTGGAGAACATGCATTCCCTCACAGGGACTCTATGCCCAAACCGGTTGCCTGAACTTCCAGACTTCAGTCTTTTCATCCTCTGCCAGGTCTGCCATGCTGGACACCGCACGGCGGTGGTCTTGGCTACTTTCCTCGCTATCCGCAGGCTCCTGTGGCTTCGGAGGGACCAGTTTCCTCGTAACCAACTGGATGAAATTAAGGAAGCTCTTGGCGGGGAGTGTTCTTCCTTGCCACAAACCTAAACCAGGGAACCTGTCCAGGGCAGGAATCAGTTGAGGTTTCGGTGGTTTCCGTTCCTCCATCTGATCGTCCTCTAGCTCGGCCTAGGTTCATAAAACCAAATGGCTCGAAGCTGCGTCTTCAGAAGACCGCAGGAGATGCTGCCACTGAGTCAGCTTCCTCCGAGCTATCTAGCCACGCCAACAACTCCTTGGTCGGTGGCAGGCTCTCTCCACTTGGCGACGTACGGTTCCAACATGTCTCCGTTCAGTGGGGGCGGGATTATATCTCCCATGGCTACAGGATGGAATTCTGTCCACCCGCCAAACAGATTTTTTCTTTCAACTCCTCCCGGCTCCAAGGCCGCCGCCTTCTCACAGGCCGTGGCATTTCTTGCAGGCCAATGGAGTATTTGTACCGGTTCCCGACTGGGAACGGTTCTGAGATTTTTGCTTAAATCTATTCCTAGTCCCCGAAGAGGGCGGTGCCTTCCGACCTGGATCTTTAGCTTTTCAAGCATAGTCAGGTGTGGCGTTTTCACATGGAGTCTCGGTTTTGTTCCGTGTGTTTTTCACCGGATCAATCAAGAACCCAAGGAGATTCCCTAGCAGCCATCGGCATCAGAGATGCCTATCTGCAGGAGTCAATCGCAGTTTCACACCAGCGTTGACTACGTTTTGACAATCGGAGTGGTCCAATTCGTGGCTCTTCCCTTGGGGTTAGCCACGGCCCCTCGAGTATTCTCATTGGGGCAGCTGTGATTAGGGTCCTGCACCCCTAGGGATTGGCAGTGATCTTTTGCCCTGGACGGCCTTCTTGTCGGGGCTTCATCCAGTGCTGACTCTTCAGCAGAGTGCTTCGCTCACTCTCGCCACTCTAACCTTTTCGGGTGGCTTGTCTTTCTGTCCAAGTCCACTCTGACTTCGAACCAGAGGTTCTCAGGGACGCAATTCGAGACTCTGTCGGCACTTGTGAAGCTGCTCTTAGTCGATCAGTAGTCCCTCCGCTGGCGGTCGACGTCGTTCTATCAGACACCATATACAGGTGCTGGTCAGACGGTGGTGTCAATGGAAGCGATTCCTTGCCCAGTTTCTCCTGCGTCCTCTGAGACTGGATGTTTTCCGCTGTACGAGCGAACTCCCTCCTCCCACGGGGTGGTGGCTTCGCCACTGACCAGGGGCTCGTTTCAGTGGTGGCTTCGGCCACTCTGTCTCAGGGGCGCTCCTTCCTGGCCCCGTCCCGGGTGATTCTCACCAGGATGCTAGCCTATCCGCCTTGGGAGCAGTATATCTCCACCGTGGAGCGCAGGGCGCTTGGACTCTGTCCGAATCAGCCCTCTGGATCAATGTGCTGGGAATCAGAGCTGTATTTCTAGCTCTCTAAGCCTTCACCATCTGTTGGCGGCTAGGCACATTCGAGTCCAGTCGGACAACGTGACAGTGTTTTCCTACATCAGCTTCCAGGGCGGGACACTCAGCCGCCTGGCAATCTTGGCGGCTCAACATTCTTCAGTGGACAAGGGACTCCTAGTCCACCGTATCCGCAGCCCACATCCTAGATGTGAAAACTGCGAGGCAGACTATTTCAGCTGTCCAACCGTGGTCCACAATCCTCAGGTTTTGCGGTAGACACACTGGTTCATGTTTGATCCCAGCTTCGTCTCTTTACGTATTTCACCCTCTACCTCTTGTCCAGAGTCCTGCGCAAGATCAGTAAAGGGGGCCGTCGGGTCATTCTCATACTCCAGACTGACCCAGGCAGGCTTGGTACTCTGACCTGCTCCTTCTGTCCGTTGGGTTGCCATGGCATCTTCCGGACCGTTCAGACCTTTTCTCAAAGGGTCCGTTTTTTCCGTCAGAATTCTGGATTCTCAGATTGACGGCGTAGCTCTTGAGTCCTGGATCTTGGCGACTTCTGATATCCTTCCTGAAGTCATCTCCGCTATGACTCGAGCCCCAAAGTGTCCTTTGACCTTTTTGGCCTTGCCGACCCTCCTGTCCCTTCCACAGTCCGGTCTACAGCTAGGACTATCCCTCATTAAGGGACAGGTCTCGGCTCTGTCAGTATGTGCCAGCAGCGTATCGTCCGGCTGGCTCCGGTGCGCTCCTTTAAGGGCGCATCTCACATCATTCCGCCTTTCCGGCGGCCTATGGAGCCCTGGGACCTTAATCCGGTCCTCCCGGTTCCCGGAAACCCCCCTTTGCGCCTCTTGGGGAGGTTTCTTTGTTTCATCTTTCACAGAAAGTAGTCTTTCTAGTGCCTATAATTTCCCGCCAGAGAGTTCTGGCTGCACTCTCTCGGAGTCACCCCCTTTTTTTGGTCTTTTGCATCAAGACAAGGTGGTCTTCGTCCGACGCCGGACTTTTTTCCCTAAGGTGGTTACTGCTTCCACCTTATCCGGGGCAATTTTCCTGCCTTCCTTTTGTCCGGCTCCTGTTCATCGCTTGAGGAAGCGTTGCATATCCTGGATCTGGTGCGGGCACTCCGGATCTATGTGTCTCGCACCGCCGTTATTAGGCGGTGCACCTCTCTCTGGTGCTGACTGCTAGTCAGCGTAGCGGTCTCTCGGCATCTAAGCCGACCCTGGTTCGTTGGCTTAGGTCGGCCTTTTCCGAGACCTACAAGTGTACTCAAGTGCCTTCCCCGCCGGGGATCAGAGCACATTTGATCAGACCTGTCGGCGCCTTTTTTGGATTTTCAGGCACCAGGTTACGGCTCAGTAGGTCTGTCAGACTGCAGCTCGAATTAGTCTACATCTTTTTCGAAGCACTACCCAAGGCATGCTCATGCTTTGGCAGACGCGGGCTTGGGCAGACGCATTTTTCCGGCGTCTGTCGCCCATTTGTGAAGTTAGGTTTGCCTGCTTCTCAGTTGTCTGTTTATTCCCACCCATGGACTGCTTTTGGACGTCCCATGGTCTGGGTCTCCCATAGGAACGATAAAGAAAAAGAGAATTTTGTTACTTACCGTAAATTCTTTTTCTTATAGTTCCGTCATGGGAGACCCAGCACCCTCCCTATTGCCTGTGGGCAGGTTTCTTGTTCCGTGTGTCTTCACCGGCTGTTATTGTTGTAGACACAGGTTCCGGTTCTTCCGGATTTTACTCTGTCTCTTCTTGTGGGTGGATGTCCTCCTTCAGCTTTTGCACTAAACTGGCTAGGACTGGCTAGCAGGGGGTGTATATGCTAGGAGGGAGGAGCTACACGTTTTGAGTGTAGTAACTTTGTGTGTCCTCCGGGGGCAGTAGCTATACACCCATGGTCTGGGTCTCCCATGACGGAACTATAAGAAAAAGAATTTACGGTAAGTAACAAAATTCTCTTTTTTACTGTTATATTGGTTGAGTGGAATATGATTATACATAGAAAGGGGGGGAGTGGAGAATTGTTGGAAAAGGGACGAGTTTTAAAATGTATCTAAGAGGGGAAGGCGAGGGAGGTAGGGGGGAATTTAGTAGGGATTATGGACCAGGTTTGGAAAACCCGATGCTTCACGGGAGTACTCGAAAACAGGAAGTGGTGGGGAGTAGGAGGGGAGGGGAGCAGGGGGGAGGGGGGAAAGGGGTAGGGTAAAGGCAGCATGGGGAGATACTACAAGGTTTGATGGTTTTACTGGGTGGGATAATGGGGGATAGAATTAAGGTGTTGAGTTGGAATATTAGAGGGTTATCGGATAGGTCTAGGAGAGCGGCATTAATTAAATATGTTCAAGACCAGAACCCGTCAGTAATATGTCTACTAGAAACGCATCTAACAAAGGAGACAACACATGTTTTAAATAGGAGATGGGTGCAGAAGGCCTATCACTCCACCTTTTCCAACTATGCAAGGGGTGTATCACTGCTGATCCATAGCTCTGTGCAATATGAAGAGATAGAAGTGTATGTGGATAAAGAGGGACAGTGTGTGGCCGTCAAGTGTAAAATATTTGGCAGACTCATGTGTATAGCTGCAATATATATACCACCTCCATATAAGTGCACCAAACTAAGGGAGATAAGGGAGTTCTCTGAGAAGGGGGGAGTAATCCCTTTTTTACTGGTGGGGGACTTCAATAATGTGATAGATCTGTACTGGGATAGGAGTAGTAGACCTCCAGGTATCCAGGATAGTTGTATGACTTCGTTTGGCACTCTTATTGGGGAACTTGGAATGGTGGATGCCTGGCGAGTGAGGAATGGGAGGGTATCCTGCTTCTCTTGTTATTCGGCTTCGCATAACACTCTGTCCCGTATTGACATGGCTCTAGCTAGTGATCTGATGGATGCAATGATAAGTGACGTGCAATATCTGACAAGAGTGATTTCAGATCATAGCCCAATTCTAGTGTCCATACGACGGGGGACCCTGACAGGGGGAAGGAGGAGAGAGTGGAAGCTTCATCCAGCATGGGTCCGTCATATTAATATGGGGAATATAGAACGGGATCTTGGGGATTTCTTTATCCACAACGAGGGTAGCACTGGTCCGCTGGTGGTATGGGATGCGATGAAGGCATACCTCAGGGGGCTCCTGTTCAGGGATATCTGTAAACGTAAAACACAGACGAGGCAGAATGAGAAAGATAGCCTGGAGGCCTTAGATAAGGCAGAGCTGGAAGCAATCCGGAGTACTACTACGGACGCGCAGCAAAATCTTAGGCAGGCGCATGAACAGGTTAATAAGATGCTTTTGGAGAAGGCGGTAAGGAAGCAGGCATTCCAAAAATTGCATTTTTATGAGGAGGGGGAAAAAGTTGGTCATCTATTATCGGTCATAGCTGCAGCTCAAAGGAGTAGTTCATTTGTGCATGGTATGGACACGGTGGAGGGGACAGGTCACTGAGGTTGAGGAGATCCTTGGGGTCTTTAAAGATTTCTATCGCACGCTATATTCTTCTAGCGGAGAGATGAGGGTGGAAGAGGTGGACTCATTTCTTGAGCGAGGTGAGCTTCCGGTGTTGTCTGTGGCGGATAGAGATAAACTGGAGTCACCTATTACTATTGATAAACTGGAGGACGCTCTGCATGGCATGAGCAATGACAAGGCACCGGGAGCAGACGGGCTACCAGTTGAAATTTATAAACAGTTAGAAGAAATCCTATTACCCAAACTATTGAAAGTCTTTGAGGTGGCGGAGGGGGAAGGTGTATTGCCTGAATCTATGAGAGAAGCAATAATAGTAGTAATTCCTAAGGAGGATAAAAATCCGAGGCTTCCAGACTCATATAGACCCATCTCGTTATTAACAGCGGACATGAAGCTTCTGGCTAAGGTGTTGTCAAACCGGCTGACTGGAGTTATATCTAACCTAATCCATATGGACCAATCAGGGTTCATGGCCAATAGGTCGACAGCTGCTAATATCAGGAGATTATATCTTAATCTACAGTTGCCGCCTGACAACCCTGGCCGGAGGGTGATCGCTTCACTAGATGCCCAGAAAGCGTTCGATAGTGTTGAGTGGGGGTATCTGTGGAAAGTGTTGCAGCATATGGGTTTTGGCCCACGGTTTGTAAAGTGGGTGCAGCTGTTGTATAATAGGCCTACTGCTAAAGTTAGAGTTAACGGTATGACCTCCTCAGCGTTTGAGTTGCACCGGGGAACGAGGCAGGGCTGCCCACTATCGCCGCTCCTATTTGCTATTGCAATAGAGCCTCTGGCGGCGGCCATTAGGAAATCAAAGGAGATCCATGGATTTAAGAATGGGCATTTAGAGGAGAAAATAGCTCTTTATGCTGACGATTTATTACTTTTCTTGGGGGATCCATCAGCCTCATTGGATCATGCCATGCAGATAATAGAGAAATTTGGAGAAGTTTCGGGACTGACCATTAATTGGTCTAAATCGAGCCTCTTTAAAGTGGATGGGGAAGTAGCCTGGACAAATGAGGATACTGGGGCTAACAAATTGAAGAATGTGGATGAATTTAAATATCTAGGTATCCAGATATCTCTGCCAGTAGAAAAATACATACAGGTGAACTTATGGCCTCTCCTTAAAAAAATTGAGAGCCAAGGTGGATGCCTGGAACAATCTACATTTGTCAGTTGTTGGAAGGGTTAATTTGCTAAAGATGGTAGTAATGCCTAAACTCCTATACATACTGCACAATGCCCCTGTTTGTATTTCCAGGAAAAGATTTAAAGGGATAAACTCGCTGTTTAGGGACCTGGTGTGGGGTAAAAAGCAGCCTAGGGTGCGATTAGAGACTTTACAAAGGCCGAAGGATGAGGAGGGTCTAGCAATCCCAAATCCGGAATTGTATTATATAGCGGCGCAATGTCAACACCTCAGGGGGTGGTCTGATCGAGAGGAAGATGGGGGCATTAAAGAAGTACTGGAATACATAGTGGGTAGAAGTCCATTGGTAATGGGACTAGAGGATGGTGCGGTGGGGCTCCTGGGTAGAACATCTCCTACAATGGCACTTATAAATAAGACCTGGGATAGGCTGAAAAGGGTGAGAGGGGTGACCCGGTTAACTAAGTTTACACCTATCTGGGATAACAGTAATCTCCCGGAGATTCAGAAAATGGGGAATATTGAGGAGTGGAGACGCAAGGGTGTGATATACATGCATCAGATATTGGACGGAGGAATTGTGAAATCGTTCCCACAGTTACAGAGTGAGTTTCAGTTACCGGCGTCCGGCTGGCTCCACTACAGACAATTAAAACATGCGATTGCAGCCCAAGCGGCTAAACAAAGTGTGGCCATACAGACTGACCTGGTACTGGAGTATGTGTGCAAGGGCGGAGGAAGCACTAAAGGGATCATTTCTGGCACATATAAAGATATACTACATACCTTTCTTTTAGACTACCCAATTAAAGCTAAATCTAAATGGGAGGAGGAAGTTGGGCCGATAACGGAGGAGGTGTGGGAGAGTATCTTAGAGTATGTCCCTAAACTTTCCATGAGCGAACCAGCCAGACTGTCTCACCTATACGTGATTCACCGGGTATATAGGTCTCCTTTACTGATGTTTAAAATGGGGTTGAAAAGGAATTCGGAGTGTCCAAGGTGTCAGGGATCTGACGCAGGTATTTTTCACATGATGTGGTCTTGTCCGAGACTGGTCTCCTTTTGGACTAAGGTTATCCACAAGATAGGAAGAACATATGGGTGTGTCCTCCCCAGGGAACCAGTGATATGCCTATTGGGATATGTTGAGGAGCTTGGGGTGGAAAATACTATGAAAATTGTCATTGCTAGGCTGCTGTATGCGGCAAGAAAGCTAATCGCCAGGTCCTGGATTAAAAAAGACCCCCCGACCAGGGGAGAGTACATTAAAGGGGTGAAATGTATTCTTCAGCTGGAACAGGGAGTGTATGAAAGAAGGGGGAATGTTAAAATGTTTGAGAAGCTATGGTCTCCTTGGCTGCAATGCGGATAGGACGAGTGATGGACCAGTAAACTGATCTGGGACGGGGATAGCCGTCTGAGACCTCTGATGTGTGTGTTTTGTTTTATTTGTGTTACTAGTTGTTCCTCCATTAAGGAATAACGTTTGGAACTCCATTCTATGTCTGAACTGGGTGCAAAAAACCTAAAAAACATCACTATGGGGAGATAAGGTATGCACACCAGTGACTATGGAAGGGGAATACATTGGAATAGCAGAAACTGCAGTGTGAATACTGACATGAAAAATTCAATAGCTATTTGTAAGAATGAAATGTGAAAAATGGAACCTGCATTACTGCCATGAATATATGAATAAAGAGAAATTTAGCTACTGAATTGATCAATGCAATAGAGCCCCAACACTACGCCAAAGTATTTCTCTACGTTGGGGTCCCTAGCTTGTGTGTGTCCTCTCATGCAGTTAAAAAACTTACCGTGTATGGGAGGCTGAGACCCAGGCTATATATACGATGTGGATTGGCAATAGGTGTGTATGGGGAGGGTTCACAAACGAAAAACTACTAACATTAAGGAATAACGTTTGGAACTCCATTCTATGTCTGAACTGGGTGCAAAAAACCTAAAAAACATCACTATGTTCCTCCTGCACAACGGGATGGTTGCTATACTGCAGTTGAAGGGTATCCTAAGTGTGTACTAAATGGGATGTAGTATCGGGGAGAAGTGATGCTGCCGGGGTGGGGGAGGGGGAGTTAAAGGGGGTAATAGATGTGATAAATTTAATTTGGATGCCGATTTGTTATTCTGTTGTATGTATTCTGTTTTAATAAAAAAGTATCTGATTTAAAAAAAAAAAAGAGATACAGAACGGGGACATATACCCAAATAACCGGAGCGGATGGAGATTACTGCTCTGAGGGTCTGTAATGCTGCTCACCAGGGAGGAGGCAGAGACAAAGATGGCAGAGCATTATCATCACATCACAAATATGGTTACATGAAGATGAGCGTCACCTCTTATATATAACCCATTGTGTGCAGATAGGATGTCCGGGGTCCAGCAATTTAATCCTGATATTGGGGGGTGGGATTCTTGGGCGATTCTTTTACTGACATAATTTCATCTGTGATTGTGCCGGATACGAGTTTAATAATAGCAAATGGCATAAACTATTTCTATATTCTGATTTTTTTTTTTTTTTTTCTAGGAGTCAAAATGTTCAGATTTATTTTTTTTCTTTTATATCACAAGATGCTGAAATGTAACAAATCTCTCGTTGCTTATTTCTGTTGCTGACTCCTCCATCTTAGGCTATGTGCGCACTTACCGGATTTTGCCGCGGATTTTTTGCGGTTTTGCTGCATGTTTCGCTGCAGAAAATGTTCATAACATCTCTGCAGTGAATCACCAGCAAAACCTATGGGCAAAAAAAATCCTGTGCGTACTAGGCGGATTTTGACAGCTGCATGTTTTGCTGCGGGATTCCCGCAGCAAAAACAATTGCATGTCAATTCTTTTCCGCACGTCGCTGCGGGATTTCACTTCATTGACTCCAATGTTAATCGTGAAATCCCGCAGGGAATAACGCAGGAAGCAAATTCTGTGCGGTTTACTGCGTTTTCCTGCGTTATTCCCTACGGTGTTTCGCGGTTTACCTCCAGTAATGTACATCGCCTGTCTGCGGTTTTGCAGGGAAGTGATGTCATTATAGGAAGAGGAAGCCGTGCAGAGAGTAAACACACACACATCACACACACACACACGCAGACATCACAGACATAGAACACAGACACAGACACATAGAACACACATAGAAAGAAAACGGAAATATAGAAAACAAAGAACGTGGGCTCCGCTGTATATTTACCTTCCAGCCGAGGTAAGCACACAGCGGCGGCCCGGTATTCTCAGGCTGGGGAGGGAGAGGGGCAGGGTTAATGTCCCCCGCCTCACTCCACCTCCCGCAGCCAAGATTATCAGCCGCAGCTGTCCCGGGACTGTCGCATGCATTATGCGGCAGCACCGGCGTGTCTCCGGCTCTTCCTGCCGCCGTGTAGCAGTGGCAGCAGGGTAATACAAGGGGTTAATGGTGGTGGATCACCGCCATTAACTCCAGGCTTGATCATGGCAGCGTCTATGTGACAGCTGACATGATCAACCCGTAAGTAAAGTGAAAAAAACACAGACACCGAAAAAGCCTTTATTTTAAATAAAACAAACAAGCCTGGTTCACCATTTTATTAACCTCTCCCGCACCAAAGCTCCGGCGTAATCCACAGGTCCTGCGCTGCTTACATCCCGCCGCGACTGTCACAGACACAGCGCTGAATGAAAGCAGCAGACAGCAGAGGTAATTACCGATCATTTCCCACGGCCGGTAATGTGAACTCACTGCCGACCGTGGGAAATGCAGCGATCTGTCCTCTATCTATCTATCTATCCCTCTATCTATTCTTCTGTGTATCTATCTACTATCTCAGAATTAAATGACTTTTTTTTTTTTTTTTCAATGTGCTTTATTGCATTGAATGCAATAAAGCACATCCCAACCTGCACGCGGCAAAACCGCGGCAATACCGCGGTCAAACCGCGGCAAACCGCATGCGGTTTTCGGGTGCGGTTTGCCGCGTTTTTTTTACCGCGGGTGCGGTAATCTTTGAGAGCATGCGGAATTTTCTCAAGAAAATTCCATTTACCAGTGCGCACATAGCCTTATAGAGGGTTTATGGAAGGAAAGGGGCTACAGAGCGGTATTCTGTAAGAATTGATTGTTCCTGCACTGGCTTGCCTCCTCTTTTTGCAGCGCCCGGATAATCCTGCTATATGCAGCCCCTTTCCTTCCATGATCAGCTCCCTTGTCTTGGGTGGTCGGAGCTGCAGCTTCCGGAGGATTTTTTCTGGGCTGTTTCCAGTGTTGTACCTGCTAGCACAACTTGCTGTGGTGAGCGCTGTATTTTGACCCTCACCTTCATGGCATCATAAAGTATAATTCCTCTTATGTTGCCTTATATAAGGCAGGCATGGACACTGTGCTTATGTTACCAGATATGATATTCAGTATATAATCAATATTATTAACTCATTTTCTGTGTGATTTCTTTTTGGAATTGTGGAAGAGTCGTCTTAAATATAATAAAATCATCACAATCTGGGCAGCACAACAATACTGCAGTTAGGGGCCTGAATTTACCAATAAAAACCAAGTTCAAATGTTACAATTTTTAAAATTTACAAAATCTGTTTTATTCTTTTGACAGAATATTGTGGTATTATACAGAATAAGTATGAAGAACAAGTCATTATCCCAGATAAATCCTCAGTCCTTCACATTCAAGATCCGTCATCTTATGCTTCTAAACAATATCCTGAGTCACCTCAGAATGTTCAGCAAATTAAAAGCCACATAAGGGGGCATCAACAGCAACAAACTCACACAAGGGATAAGCTGTACTCCTGTTCAGAATGTGAGATATGTTTTAATCAAAAATCACAACTTATTTTACATCTAAAAGCTAGTCAATGTGGAAAATCTTTAACCCAAAAGTCTGCTTTAATTTCACATAATATAATTCACAAAGGAAAACCATTTTCTTGTCCAGAATGTGTAAAATGTTTTACTTTGAAATCAAAACTTATTCAACATCTAAAAATTCACACAAGGGAGAAGCCATTTTCATGTTCAGAATGTAGGAAATGTTTTGTTCGGAAATCAACGCTTGACCTGCATATAAAAATTCACACAGGGGAGAAGCCATTTTCATGTTCAGAATGTGGGAAATGTTTTATTCAGAAATCACAGCTTGATTTGCATATAAAAACTCACACGGGGGAGAAGCCATTTCCATGTCCAGCATGTGGGAAATGTTTTTTTCGGAAATCACCGCTTAATGAGCATATAAAAACTCACACGGGGGAGAAGCCATTTTCATGTTCAGAATGTGGGAAATGGTTTTTTCGGAAATCACACCTTGATTTGCACATAAAAACTCATACAGGTGAGAAGCCATTTTCATGTTCAGAATGTGGGAAATGTTTTATTCTGAAATCACTGCTTGATTTGCATATAAAAACTCATACGGGGGAGAAGCCATTTTTATGTTCAGAATGTGGGAAATGTTTTATTCAGAAATCACACCTTAATGTGCATATAAAAACTCACACTGGGGAGAAGCCATTTTCATGTGCAGAATGTGGGAAATGTTTTTTTCGGAAATCACACCTTGATAGGCATATAAAAACTCATACAGGTGAGAAGCCATTTTCATGTTCAGAATGTGGGAAATGTTTTATTATGAAATCAGACCTTGATCTGCATATAAAAACTCACACAGGGGAGAAGCCAATTTCATGTTTAGAATGTGGGAAATGTTTTATTCAGAAATCAAGCCTTCGTCAGCATATAAAAACTCACACAGGGGAGAAGCCATTTTCATGTCCACAATGTGGGAAATGTTTTATTCGGAAATCACGTCTTGATGACCATATCAAAACTCATACGGGGGAAAAGCCATTTTCATGCCCAGCATGTGGGAAATGTTTTTTTCTGAAATCACACCTTGATAGGCATCATAAAACTCATACAGGGGAGAAGCCATTTTCATGTTCAGAATGTGGGAAATGTTTTATTCTGAAATCACTGCTTGATTTGCATATAAAAACTCATACGGGGGAAAAGCCATTTTCATGTGCAGAATGTGTGAAATGTTTTTTTCGGAAATCACACCTTGATAGGCATATAAAAACCCATACAGGGGAGAAGCCATTTTCATGTTCAGAATGTGGGAAATGTTTTATTGTGAAATCACTGCTTGATTTGCATATAAAAACTCATACAAGGGAGAAGCCATTTTCATGTTCAGTATGTGGGAAATGTTTTTTTCAGAAATCAAACCTTCGTCAGCATATAAAAATTCACACAGGGGAGAAACCATTTTCATGTCCACAATGTGGGAAATGTTTTATTCGGAAATCACATCTTGGTGACCATATAAAAACTCATACGGGGAAAAGCCATTTTCATGTTCAGAATGTGGGAAATGTTTTATTCGGAAAGCAAATCTTGTTGGACATATAAAAACTCACAGAAGGTAGCAGACATTTTTATGTTTATAATGTGGGAAATGTTATACAGTGGAACCTTGGTTTTAGAGTAACTTAGTTTGAGAGCGTATTGCAAGACAAGCAAAGCTTTTTAAAAATGTGTAACTTTAAGAGCAATGCTTTGCAATAAGAGCAAATATGCACTGCAAACACTTGTGGGTCAGTCCTTTCACCATGCTCTGATTCGCTCTGGAGGTAACTTTCTGTACATATGTACAGTATACCATTGCACAGGTGGATGTGTTGGTCTGCTCCTCTCATCCCAGTGTGCCTTCCAGGTCATCCCCTCAGTACCCTCACTCTTGTTTCCTTCTTTTGAAGTCCACACCATTAGACTCTTCAAACCATTCTCCCTGAGAGTGGCAGTTGTGTATCGCCCTTCAGGCTCCTCCCATCAGTTCCTTGATCATTTTGCCACTTGGCTTCCACACTTTTTATCCTGTGACCTTCCCACTCTCAGCATGGGGAATTTCAACATCCCTATTGACGACCCACTCTCCCCATCTGCCACCCATTTTCTTTCTTTAACCTCGTCATTCGGCCTCTCACAACTCACTAAGTCTCCTCCGCATGAGGATGGGAATACGCTGGACCTGGTCTTCTCCCGCCTCCTCACTCTTCATGACTTCACCAATTTCCCTTTCCCACTCTGACCACAACCTTCTCTCCTTTTCCATCACAAACTGTCTTCAAACACGGGATGCCCCCACCTATCACCCATGCAGAAATCTAAGCGCCATCAATACCCAACTGTTAATGAACAATTTGCAGTCATCCTTGGCTCCCATCTCCTCCCTCTCCTGTGCAGTTTCACATTATAATAAGACAATTGCAGAGTGCCCTGGATGAAGCTGCACCAGCTACATGCCTCAAACACGTTTCCTACAGCGCTGTTCTAGGTGTGCTGAGCGTCTGGAGAAAATCCTTTTCAGCTGAAGACTTCATCCACTAGCAGTTCATGCTCAAAAAATATAACTCTGCTCTCCCTCTGGCTAAACAAGCATAGTTTTTACCACTCTCCTCACTTCACTAGCCAACAATCCTAAACGACTCTTTGAAACCTTCCACTCCCTCCTGAGCCCTAAAGCACAGACCTCGGTCACCAACCTAAGCTCTGATGATATGGCCACTTTCTTCTTACAAAAGATCAACGATATCCGCAAAGAAATCTTTGAAAAATCCCCTCAGAGGCTTGATCCGCTCCTTTCCCGCACCTCAAGCTCACTATCAATATTCGAACCGGTCACAGAAAAAGTGACACGACTCCTTGCTCTTCCCGCCCAACAACATGCACGAGTGACCCTCTTCCCTCACATCTCCTTCAGGCTCTCTCCCCAGCTGTCACTACCTATCTAACCAAAATGTTTAACCTCTCTCTTTCATCCCGTATCTTTCCTTCATCATTTAAACATGCCACCATAACCCCTCTACTTACAAAACCTTTCCTCAATCAGAACTGTGCCGCTAACTACAGACCAGTCTCTAACCTTCCCTTTATCTCTAAGCTCCTGGAACGCTTGGTCCACTCTCGGCTAATCCGCTATTTATCTGAAAACTCACTTCTTGATCCCTCTCAATCTGGTTTCCGCTCTTTACACTCCACCGAAACGGCCCTCACCAAAGTCTCAAATGATCTATTAACAGCAAAATATAAAGGCCACTGTTCCCTATTGTTTCTCTTGGATCTCTCAGCTGCTTTTGATACTGTGGATCACCAACTTCTCCTCACCATGCTCCGCTCTATTGGCCTCAAGGACACCGCTCTCGCCTGGTTCTCCTCCTATCTCTCCGACCACTCCTTCACTGTTTCCTTTCCTGGCTCTTAAGGCCGCTTTACACACTGTGATCTCGGTAGCGAGATCACTAGCGTTCGTACCCGCCCCCATCGTTTGTCTGTCACGGGCAAATCGCTGCCCGTGGCGCACAAAATCGCGCGGACCCGTCACACTACTTACCTGCCTAGCGACGTCGCTGTGACCGGCGAACCGCCTCCTTTCTAAGGGGGCGGTTCGTTCGGCGTCACAGCTACGTAACTAAGCGGCCGCCCAATAGAAGTGGAGATGAGCGGGACGTAACATCCCGCCCACCTTCTTCCTTCCTCATTGCCGGCGGCCGCAGGTAAGGTGAGTTTCCTCGTTCCTGCGGTGTCACACATAGCGATGTGTACTGCCGCAGGAACGACGAACAACATCGTACCTGCAGCAGCAACGATAATTGGGAATAGGGGGGCATGTCACAGATTTAGCAATTTTGAACATTTTTGCGACGATTCAAAATCGCTCATAGGTGTCACACGCAAAGACATTGCTAACGCGGTCGGATGTGCGTCACAAATTCCGTGACCCCAACGACATCACTTTAGCGATGTCGTAGCGTGTAAAGCGGCCTTTACTCCACTCCTCTCCCTCTCGCCTTTGGGGTTCCTCAAGGCTCAGTCTTGGGCCCGCTCCTTTTCTCTCTATACACCGCCCCTATTGGACAAACCATCAGCAGATTCGGTTTCCAATACCATTTCTATGCTGATGATACCCAATTATATACATAATCTCCAATCATCACCCCTGCTTTGTTACGAAATACCAGAGATTGTCTGTCTGCTGTCTCTCAAAGCATGTCTTCCCTCTGACTGAATCTCTCCAAAACGGAGTTTCTTGTGTTTCCTTCCTCTACCAACCAACCTACACTGACATCTCAATTACCTTTGATGATTTAATCATTATTCCCGAGCAGCATGCTCGCTGTCTTGGGGTCATATTTGACTCAGAACTCTCCTTCATTCCCCATATACAATCACTCACTTGCACATGTCACCTACATCTCAAAAACATGTCCAGAATCCGACCATTTCTTACTTTCGAAACTGCAAAAACCCTTACTGTCGCTGTTATTCATTCCCACCTGGATTACTGCAACTCTTTATTGATTTGTACAAAAACTTGTGAACGAGGGGGGGGTATTTTTCATGGGTTTTTTGGAGTAAGAATTACTGCACCACAATTGTGAAAAAAGTATACAGTTTTTATTATTACAAAAAATACAAAATACTGGAAATCACATGTGATTGCAGTTAGTGATTAGACTTAGTTAAAATCCAATTAAATGAGACAGAGAAAAGAAGGTCAAAGGGAGGAAGACAGGCTACCCCTTAATTTCTGTGCAGGGAACAGGATAGTTAAATTATATCCAAGATGGCCATATAAATAACCCGAGAAACATAGGTATATCCCCTAAGATAGTAGAGTAATGGAGGGCTTATACATGAAAAGTAACCAACAGGATAAGGTCCAAATCAGGGCCTGAACACAATAGTATGTAACACCACCAGCAAGCACATAGCATAATCTCAAAAAAAAATTCATACAATGGTGGAGATTGGTACCTGAAGGACCTACCTGTGGTATGTATAGCACCCAAGGAGGGGAGTCTGTCAGCCTCACATGTGGACCCGGTCCCAACCGGTGGGTGCTGCACGCCATCCTCCCCTGCTTCTGGCCGACACACTCACACACAGCAGATCACACATACACACACAGCAGATCACACACACACTCATTCATCACATCCAGCATTACAAATGCTTCTGGCCGCAGGGAACGATGGGAGGAAGTCACGTGTCCGCTGGTCCTGTATGCAAGAATTGCGGCAGGTCCTTGCACTCCACTGCACTGCCTCTATGGATTCTGGCGGCGAGAAGAAATTGGTGTCGCTGGATGTCGTGAGTGTGTGTGATCCGATGTTTGTGTGCGTGAGATCGGATGTGTGAGGGGGTGCGATCACTGTAGAGCCTCCAGCTCGGCATCTGGTGTGTGTGATTGCGGGGTGTCTGCTTTCTATAATGAGGTTTCCTGCAGTATTCTTTAACTTTTTTTAGCTGCACGGACACTTCATTATTGAACCGCAACTAGGGCTTATTTTTGGGGGAGGGCTTATAATTTATGCCTTGCTCCGAAAATGCTGAAATTCCCTGCTAGAGCTTATTTTTGGGGGAGGTCTTATTTTTGGAAAAACACGGTATATAGCATGTCTCAATTTGCATTTGTGGATACAGTACTGTACTGTACTTTCTTTCTGCTAACCAGTACAGCACATTGCTTGAACTGTAATCTAATTGCCTGTGCAGTATTCCTACCCGACATTTGGCTTAGGTGTGCCCTTATTTTGGTGAGAATAGATTTGGGGTGTGTACTTTTGTGTACTGTACTACAATATAGGTTGTCATATTTATAACATCATTTTTTCTCTCTATATTGTACCTCCCGCACACCAATAATTCTATTGTAAGGTAATGTGTAGTTTAATTTGTTTTATGGTTTTTACTGTACTGTATTTTGTTAGTGTACTGTAATAATTTTACATGAATAGAGTACATTATTTTGTATTACTGTAATCAGTTTGTATAAATACAGTAAATATTTTTAGGTTGTGTAACAAATTGTCTGCGCTTCAATTATTTCCTATGGGAAAATTTGCTTTGATATAAGAGTAACTTGGTTTAAGAGCAGACTCCCGGAACCAATTATGCTCGTAATCCAAGGTTTCACTGTGCCAGTAAATCAACTCTTGCTGAACATCTAAGAACTCACACAGGGAAGAAGCCGTACTCATGTCCAGAATGTGAGAAATGTTTTTCCCAGAAATCAGATCTTGTAAGATATCAGAGAATTTACAAAGGGTAGAAACAATTTTTATGTTCTGTATGTGGTAAAGTGTCGTCAGCAAAAGTCACAACTGAAATACAGGACTCATTGTAAACTAGCAGTGTGGCTGTTTTCAAAATGCACAATGAGGAGGCAGAAAATGTAATCTACCCAATTTCTAGAGTAAGGTAATCTTCTCTGAGTCTAATTTTCAGCTTTGCCCAACACATGGTCGTCTATAGTTAGATGGAGACCTGGAGAGGCGTACAAGCCATAGTGTCTTGCACCCTCTGTTTAATTTTGTGGAGGATCAGTGATGATCTGGGGATGCTTCAGCAAAACTGGAATTGGGCAGATTAAACTTTACGAAAGACTTATGAATCAAGCTGCATACAAGGTTATCCTGGAAAAACAGTTGCTTCCTTCTGCTCAGGCAGTGTTCCCCAACTCTGAGGACTGTTTTTTTCCAGCAGGACAATGCGCCATGCAACACAGTTGGGTAAATCAATATGTGGATGAAGGGCCACCACATCAAAACCCTGTCATGGCCAGCCCAATCTCCAGACCTGAACCCCATTGAAAACCTCTGGAATGTAATCAAGAGGACGATGGGTAGTCTTAAGGCATCAAACAAAGAAGAACTGATTAGATTTTTGTGCCAGGAGTGGCTTAAGTTCACCCAAAAGCAGTGTGAAAGACTGGTGGAAAGCACCCAACACGCATGAAAGCTGTGATTAAAAATCATGGTTATTCCACAAAATATTGATTTCTGAATTCTTTCTGAGGTAAAACATTATTAGTATTGTTGTTTTAAATGATTATGAACTTGTTCTCTTTGCATTATTTGAGATGTGAAAGCAATGCATTGTTCTGTTATTTTCACCATTTCTCATTTTCAGAAAATAAATACAAAATTTATTGCTTGGAAATTCAGAGACATTTGTCAGTAATTTATAGACTAAAAGAACAATTTACATTTTACTCAAAAATATAAAGAGGAAAATTTTGCAGGGATGTCTCAATTTTTGACAGAGATGTTACCGTATCTTTCGTTTTAGAAGACGCACCAGATTATAAGACGCACCCCAAATGTAGAGATAAAAAAATATATAATGAAAAGGGGGTCCGGTCCGTCTTATACTCTGGTGTTGTCAAACTGGAGGGGGCGGCAGCAGTGGTGGAGCAGGGACACAGGAGGCAGAGGCTGTGCTGGCAGCAACGGCAGGTCAGTGGTTGAGGCAGCGGCGGTTCAGTGGTGGCAGCGGTGGGTTAGTAGTGGAGCAGGCCTGAGCGGCGAGTGTCCCAGTCTGTCCGCGGTCCCAGCTTCAAACAATGGCGCCCAGAGCGGCGCGTGGGCAGATAGAGCTCTCATCCAAGAGCTACATCTGCACACGCGCTGACTCCCTGTGCCATAATTTGAAGCCGGGACTGCGGACAGACTGGGACACCTGCAGCACAGCCACCGCAGTCCGCCTTCCCCAATAGAGTGGCCGCCGGCACCAGGCACCCAGCTACCCGCACGCATCGGGCCGCCCGCGCACAGGCAGCCCCCCTTTCCTCGGTAAGCTATATTCGGATTTTAAAACGTACCCCTCTTTTTCCTCCCAAATTTTGGGAGGAAAAGTGCGTCTTATCAAAAAATTCAGTATATAATATCACTCAAGTGAAGTGACAATACACTGAGCTATAAGAGATGACTTGTCACTAACCCTATGTTGCAAAATGCTACCATTAGGAGACTAATATTTAAGAGTTGTCCGACATAAACTCCCCAAAAAATGTTAAGTTAATCTGTGCTGTATTGTCATATAAAACACCCCTACATTATTTTTTTCGTTTTCTAACTTTTGTTCCTCTTGATTTTTCAATTTTTTCTCTGCAGCACTTTGTTTGCATGCAGCTCAACCAATCATGACATGTTTGACTGCCGAACTTCACAGTCACAGCTGGCACCGGCCGGCCTCAATGTCCAACCCCGCCCCCTGCACACACATTCCTGTCAGTATTCTGCCCCAGCACCTGATAGATAAATGAATACCATGTAATGAAAATTATATATAGCCCGTAATGTGAGTCTATAGGAGATACATACACTCACACACATACACCTAGAGTTATATAATATATTCTATATAATCCCCCCTCATGCACTCTCTCCTCTCCCCCTGTGCGGTCTCCTCTGCCCCCCAAGCACTCCCCTGTCTCTCACCCATGCACTCTCTAGTCTGCCCCCTCGCTCTGTCTCCTATGCACTCTTGTCTCTCCCCCTGCACTGTCAGCCATGCACTCTGTTCTCTGCCCCCCCGCACTGTCAGCTGTGCACTGTGTTCTCTGCCCCCCCACTGTCACCTGTGCACTCTGTTCTCTGCCCCCCCCACACTGCACTGTCAGCCGTGCATTCTGTTCTCTGCCCCCCCCCGCACTGTCACCCGTGCACTCTGTTCTCTGCCCCCCCCCCCCACACTGCACTGTCAGCTGTGCACTCTGTTTGTTCTCTGCCCCCCCCCCGCACTGTCACCCGTGCTCGTTCTCTCTTCTCACTTAAGCTGGGGTCACACTAAACGACAGCGACAACGACGTCGCTGTTACGTCACCATTTTCTGTGACGTAGCAGCGACCTTGTAAGTCGCTGTTATGATCGCTGCTTAGCTGTCAAACACAGCAGCCAAAGCAGCGATCATAACGACACGCGTCGCTGTGCTGCAACATGTGCAGAGAGCAGGGAGCCGTGCACACTGCTTAGCGATGGCTCCCTGCTCTCCTAGCTACAGTACACATCGGGTTAATTACACAATGTGTACTGCAGCTACATGTGCAGAGAGTAGGAGCCGGCGCTGGCAGCGAGAGCGGCGGAGGCTGGTAACGAAGGTAAATATCGGGTAACCACCTTGGTTACCCGATGTTTACAGTGGTTACAGCTTTCCGCAGCTGCCAGATGCCGGCTTCTGCTCCCTGCTCGCTTCATTTCGTCGCTCTCTCGCTGTCACACACAGCGATGTGTGCGTCACAGCGGGAGAGCGACGACCAAAAAATGAAGCTGGACATTCAGCAACGAGCGGCGACCTCACAGCAGGGGCCAGGTCGTTGCTGGATGTCACACACAGCGACAGCGACGGGACAGAAAATGGTGACGTAGCAGCGACGTCGTTGTCACTGTGTGTGACACCACCTTTATGCTGTATCTTCTCCTCCATGCTGTGATGATTGCAGCGTCCTTACAGCCGAGCAATGCAGAGCTCAGTGCTGCTTACCTGGTGTCAGGTGACGCTCCTGCTCTCTGCTCCTAACTATTCAGAAACCAGGAGCACGGGAGGCTGCATTCATCACAGAGACAGAGCACGGGGGAGGGGGGGGTCACAGTTGCCCGGACACCATACAACATAATGAGCTGAGAACACAGTCGGGCAAACATCGCTGATGGTGTCCTAGACAGAGAGGGCAACCCTGTTTCTCCACCACATACAGGGCATATACAGAAAGCAGTGCATAGGAAGTGGGGGAAGGAGGGGGCGGGGACTCCGGTGCACTGTACCTGCCCAGCAGAGCGGCAACATGCTGTTCACTGTGAAGCCCGACAAACGTTTCGGCCCAGAACATGACCTTTGCCAATGACTGAAAATAAAGTAGACAAATATTATACAATTACATATAAAATAGTTCATAGTACATATGGTTTCATCTTGAAAAATGTATGCAATGAATAAGGAAAAAAAGGGAGGGCAAAAAAAAGATAAAAAAAGAATAGACCAAGAAAGAGATAAAATGATGTACGTGAAAGTGGTAGTGTCATCTAATATATAAAGCTCAGTGTGTGTGTGTGTGTGTGTGTGTGTGTGTCCGTGTGTGTGTGTCCGCTAAAGGAATCCGCACCGTCGCATTTACAATCACGAAATTTTGCACAGATGCTCCATGTGACTCAGGGTACGTCGTAGACTATGTTTTGACAGAAAAATTTAACCCCGTGCTTTACAGTTAGTCTCTAAAATCCTGCCGCCATTAAACTGAATGGAGGAGGGAGCTATAGGTTATTAATAGCAACTATCAGTGGTTGCTATAGGAGTAAAATAAACTGTTAGTTGAAGCTTATGCGTGAGGTTATATGATGCCGGTGGAGAGGTGGATAGAGAGAGACAGACAGACAGAGACAGACGGGGAAAGAGACAGAAAGACAGACTGGCAAAGAGACAGACCTGGAAAGAGACAGACGGGCAAAGAGACAGACGAGGAAAGAGACAGCCCTGGAAAGAGACAAACTGGCAAAGAGACAAACTGGCAAAGAGACAGACGGGCAAAGAGAAAGTCCTGGAAAGAGACAGACGGGGAAAGAGACAGACGGGGAAAGAGACAGACCTGGAAAGAGACAGCCCTGGAAAGAGACAGACGAACAAAGAGAAAGCCCTGGAAAGAGACAGATGGTCAAAGAGACAGATGGGGAAAGGGACAGACTGGGAAAGGGACAGACTAGGAAGGAGACAGCCCTGGAAAGAGATAAACGGGCAAAGAGACAGACCTGGAAAGAGAAAGCACTGGAAAGAGTCAGACGGGCAAAGAGAAAGCCCTGGAAAGAGACAGACCTGGAAAGAGACAGTCGGGGTAAGAGACAGCCCTGAAAAGAGACAGTCCTGGAAAGAGTCAGCCGGGCAAAGACACATCCCTGGAAAGAGATAGCCCTGGAAAGAGACAGGCGGAGAAAGAGACCGATGTGGAAAGAGAGAGACCTGGAAAGAGACAGACGGGCAAAGAGACAGACGGGGAAAGAGACAGGTGGGGAAAGAGACAGACCTGGAAAGAGACAGCTGGGGAAAGAGACAGACGGGGAAAGAGAGAGACCTGGAAAGAGACAGCCGGGCAAAGAGACAGACTGGGAAAGAGACAGACCTGGAAAGAGACATCCCTGAAAAGAGACAGACGGGGAAAGATACAGCTCTGAAAAAAGACAGTCCTGGAAAGAGTCAGCCGGGCAAAGAGACAGCCCTGGAAAGAGAGAGCCCTGGAAAGAGACAGACAGGGAAAGAGACAGACAGGGAAAGAGACCTGGAAAGAGAGATCCCTGGAAAGAGACAAACGGGCAAAGAGACAGCCCTGGAAAGACACAGACGGGAAAGAGACAGACAAGGAAAGAGACAGACAAGAAAAGAGACATACAAGGAAAGAGACAGACCTGGAAAGAGACATCCCTGGAAAGAGACAGTCCTGGAAAGAGTCATCCGGGCAAAGAGACAGACGGGGAAAGAGACAGGTGGGGAAAGAGACAGACCTGGAAAGAGACAGCCCTGGAAAGAGACAGCTGGGGAAAGAGACAGTCGGGGAGAGAGACAGACCTGGAAAGAGACAGACGGGGAAAGAGACAGTCCTGAAAAGAGACAGTCCTGGAAAGAGTCAGCCGGTCAAAGAGACACATGGGGAAAGAGACAGACCTGCAAAGAGACAGACCTGGAAAGAGACAGACCAAGACAGATGGGGAAAGAGATAGACAGACATACAGAAAGACACAGAGATAGAGACAGACAGAGATGGAGACCGATAGACTGATACAAATACAGACAGAGATAGAAATAGTCAGACAGAGACATAGACACAGACAAACAAGGATAGAGACAGACAGAGAGACAGACAGACAGACAGCGACACACAGACAGTGACTGGGAGAGAGACAGTTACTATCCCGGGCAACGCCGGGTACTACAGCTAGTCTAATATATAAAGCTCAGTGTATGTGTGTATGTCCGCTAAAGGAATCCGCACCGTCGCATTTACAATCACGAAATTTTGCACAGATGCTCCGTGTGACTCAGGGAACGTCATAGACTATGTTTTGACAGGAAAATGTAACCCTGTGCTTTACAGTTACACTCAAAAAAACATGTCTCCATATCACTGAATGGAGGTGGGAGCTAAAGGTCATTAATAGCAACTGTCAGTGGTTGCTATAGGAACAAAATAAACTGTTAGTATAAGAAGTTTATGTCTGAAGTAATATGTCAGTGGTGAGATGGATAGAGAGAGACAGAGACAGACAGAGACAACCCTGGAAAGAGACAACCCTGGAAAGAGACAAGACCTGGAAAAAGACAGCCGGGCAAAGAGACAGCCCTGGAAAGAGACAGCCGGGCAAAGAGACAGCCGGGCAAAGAGTCAGCCCTGGAAAGAGACAGCCGGGCAAAGAGATAGCCAGGCAAAAAGACAGCCGGGCAAAGAGACAGCCCTGGAAAGAGACAGCCGTGCAAAGACAGATGGGCAAAGAGACCGACCTGGAAAGAGACCGACCTGGAAAGAGACCGGAAAAGAGACAGCCCTGGAAAGAGACAGCCGGGCAAAGATATAGCCAGGCAAAAAGACAGCCGGGCAAAGAGTCAGCCCTGGAAAGAGACAGCCGGGCAAAGAGATAGCCAGGCAAAAAGACAGCCGGGCAAAGAGACAGCCCTGGAAAGAGACAGCTGTGCAAAGAGACAGACCTGGAAAGAGACAGTACTGGAAAGAGACAGACGGGCAAAGACAGATGGGCAAAGAGACCGACCTGGAAAGAGACCAGAAAAGAGACAGACCTGGAAAGAGACAGCCCTAGAAAGAGACAGACCAGGAAAAAGACAGACCAGGAAAGAGACAGCCCTGGAAAGAGACAGCCGGGCAAAGAGACAGACCTGGAAATAGACAGACCTGGAAATAGACAGAATGGGAAAAAGACAGATCGGGAAAGAAACAGACGAGGAAAGAGACAGACGGGCAAAGAGACAGACCTGGAAAGAGACAAACCTGGAAAGAGACAAACCTGGAAAGAGACAGACCTAGAAAGAGACAGACCTAGAAAGAGACAGCCCGGGAAAGAGACAGATGAGGAAAGAGACAGATGAGGAAAGAGACAGATGGCCAAAGAGATAGATGGCCAAAGAGACAGACCTGGAAAGAGACAGCCCTGGTAAGAGACAGACGGGCAAAGAGAGAGACCTGGAAAGAGACAGCCCTGGAAAGAGACAGCCGGGCAAAGAGACAGCCCTAACAAGAGACAGCTAGGCAAAGAGACAGCCCTAACAAGAGACAGCCCTGGAAAGAGACAGCCCTGGAAAGAGACAGCCCTGGAAAGAGACAGCCGGGCAAAGAGACAGCTGGGCAAAGAGACAGACCAGGCAAAAAGACAGCCCTGGAAAGAGACAGCCGGGCAAAGAGACAGACTGGGCAAAGAGACAGACCGGGCAAAGAGACAGACCGGGCAAAGAGACAGCCCTGGAAAGAGACAGCCCTGGAAAGAGACAGACCTGGAAAGAGACAGACAGTCAAAGAGACAGATCTGGAAATAGGACGGGCAAAGAGACAGACCTAGAAAGAGACAGACCTGGAAAGAGACAGAAGGGCAAAGAGACAGACCTAGAAAGAGACAGACCTGGAAAGAGACAGAAGGGCAAAGAGACAGACCTAGAAAGAGACAGACCTGGAAAGAGACAGAAGGGCAAAGAGACAGACCTAGAAAGAGACAGACCTGGAAAGAGACAGAAGGGCAAAGAGACAGACCTAGAAAGAGACAGACCTGGAAAGAGACAGCCCTGGAAAGAGACAGACAGGCAAAGAGACAGACCGGGAAATAGACAGACTTAGAAATAGACAGAATGGGAAAGAGACAGATCGGGAAAGAAACAGACGAGGAAAGAGACAGACAAGGAAAGAGACAGATGAGGAAAGAGACAGATGGGCAAAGAGATAGATGGGCAAAGCGACAGACCTAGAAAGAGACAGACCCGGAAAGAGACAGAAGGGCAAAGAGACAGAAGGGCAAAGAGACAGACCTAGAAAGAGACAGACCTGGAAAGAGACAGGCGGGGAAAGAGACAGACGGTGAAAGAGACAGACGGGGACAGAGACAGACTGGGAAAGAGACAGCCCTGGAAAGAGACAGCCCTGGAAAGAGACAGCCCTGGAAAGAGACAGACCGGGGAAGAGACAGACCGGGGAAGAGACAGATGAGGAAAGAGACAGACGGGGAAGAGACAGACGGCCAAAGAAACAGATGGCCAAAGAGACAGACGGCCAAAGAGACAAACCTGGAAAGAGACAGCCGGGCAAAGAGACAGCCCTAAAAAGAGACAGCAAGCCTAAGAGACAGCCCTGGAAAGAGACAGACGGGCAAAGAGACAGACAGGCAAAGAGACAGACCTGGAAATAGACAGACTTAGAAATAGACAGAATGGGAAAGAGACAGATCGGGAAAGAAACAGACGAGGAAAGAGACAGACAAGGAAAGAGACAGATGAGGAAAGAGACAGACGGGCAAAGAGATAGATGGGCAAAGCGACAGACCTAGAAAGAGACAGACCCGGAAAGAGACAGAAGGGCAAAGAGACAGAAGGGCAAAGAGACAGACCTAAAAAGAGACAGACCTAAAAAGAGACAGACCTGGAAAGAGACAGACCTGGAAAGAGACAGACGGGGACAGAGACAGATGGGGACAGAGACAGACGGGGAAAGAGACAGACCTGGAAAGAGACAGCCCTGGAAAGAGACAGCCCTGGAAAGAGACAGACCTGGAAAAAGACAGACCTGGAAAGAGACAGACCGGGAAAGAGACAGATGAGGAAAGAGACAGACGGGGAAAGAGACAGACGGCCAAAGAGACAGACGGCCAAAGAGACAAACCTGGAAAGAGACAGCCGGGAAAAGAGACAGCCCTAAAAAGAGACAGCAAGGCTAAGAGACAGCCCTGGAAAGAGACAGCTGGGCAAAGAGACAGCCGGGCAAAGAGACAGACCGAGCAAAGAGATAGACCTGGAAAGAGTCAGCCCTGGAAAGAGACAGACGGGCAAAGAGACAGACGGACAAAGAGACAGCCAGGCAAAGAGAGAGCCCTGGAAAGAGACAGCTCTGGAAAGAGATAGCCGGGTAAAGAGACAGCGGGTAAAGAGACAGCCGGGCAAACAGACAGCCAGGCAAAAAGACAGCCGGGCAAAAAGACAGCTGGACAAAGAGACAGACGGGCAAAGAGATAGCCGGGCAAAGAGACAGCCCTGGAAAGAGACAGACGGACAAAGAGACAGACGGGCAAAGAGACAGATGGGCAAAGAGACAGACAGGCAAAAAGACAGACGGGGAAAGAGACAGGGAAAGAGAGAGACAGACATACACACACATAGAGACAGACACAGAGATGGAGACACAGAGATGGAGACAGATAGACTGATACAAATACAGACAGAGAGATAGAAACAGACAGACAGAGTCAATGACACAGGCAAACAAGGAAAGAGACAGAGAGTCAGACAGACAGTGACACACTGACAGAGACTGGGAGAGAGACAGTTACTATCCCGGGCAACGCCGGGTACTACAGCTAGTATAACATAAAGCTTCCAGGTGAGGGTGAAGGAGCAAGGGACTTGGGTGTCATTATAGAGAAATAGCGCTATTGTGAAGTAATACTCTTAGGCTGGTTTCACACTACGTCTTTTTAACATCCGTTGAAAACGTTTTTTTAGCGGACAAGCGGATCCAGTGCAAATGCGTTTTCATTTCAATGCATTTGCAATGGACTCGCGTTAACATCCGTTCACCTGCGTTTGCCTGCGTTATAGTGAGGATCCAGTGGCTTGCAGTTTTTTAACATGTTTCAAAAACGCTACTTGTAGCGTTTTTGAGCTCCGTCCAAATACTGCAAATTGCTGGATCCTGACTATAACGCACGCAAACGCAGGTGAACGCTGGCGTGCTGATAGACAGGATCCTGCTTTTGTACTGAGCATGCCCAGAAAGTACTGAGCATGCCCAGAACCAGTCTCGCGTGATCTGTCTATCTCTCTACTCCCTCCCTCACCCTCTCTCTCTCTATCTCTGTCTTTCCCCCTTCCTCTCCTCCCTCTCTCTCCCACCTGAGAGCTGCGGACACTCGTAACCAAGGTAAATATCGCGTAACCACTTCTCTTAGTTACCCGATGTTTACGTTGGTTACGCGTGCAGGAGTACCTCCTAGCAGCTGCAGACACTCGTAACCAAGATAAATATCGGGTATCCAAGGCCGATGTTTACCTTGGTTACCAGCGTCTGCAGCTGTCAGAAGCCTCCTCCCAGTCTAGCTCCCCTCACTCCCGATCACATGACTCCAATGCCCGCCCCTAAATATCCAGTGCAGGATCCTGCAAAATAACAGATGCGTTTGCATACGTTATTTGCTGTAAAAGCAGGATCCGTACTTCCGCTAAAAAAACGTTTTCAGCGGATGTTAAAAAGACGTAGTGTGAAACTAGCCTTACCCAGCAAATGAGTTATCTCTTCAAACCATAGAAATTCCATAATAAGGGAACATGTGCAAAGCGCTGTTTAGTATATACAGAACACAAAGTGGTCACTAATAGGTTAAAGTCTGTCGAACAGGCTAAAGCTCAGCCCACCCTGCTCACCTATTAGGTATGCGCTGTAAGATAAGGCTCTATTGAAAGCGGTATCCACGGTATGTAAGCGGTATGTGTATTTATAAAGCGCTAAGGAAAACAAACAGAAGCAGTCATCACTAATAGGTTCATGATAAGCATGGAGCGGGATTGTTGATTACTGCCCTTACCTAGTGGTATGGCACCATCTGTATGGAATCTATGAAGCAGCGGTATCCACCGCCGTGCTAGCAAAAGGGCTGGGGATGGCACCAGGGTTAAAAAGGCGGTCCAAGCCAATCAGGTGTGAGTGGGCAGTTCTGTCTACGTGGCAGAGCGATGACCGGTCATAGGAGGCTCGTTCAATACAACCAATGAAAGGTTAGTGGGCGTGGCTAAACAGCACTGCATAGAAATGCATGGAGAAAAGCAGGCGCTTGCGCAGTGGCTCCAAATCTAGACTTGAGTGCTCATGGAGGGGAGTGTTTACACTAGACTTGTGCTGTGAGCAGGTGCACACGTTGTGGACTAGAAGGGCATACAAATAACAGGAAAACGAGAATTAGTCAGTGAATTATAGGTGAAATCCTGTTCTTATGCCAGAATCAGCCGGTGAGTCATGGAAACCAGTGGACACAGAGGAGAATCCAGAGTATAATTTATGAAAATTGTATAATCACAGATGTATCCATAAGGAAAAAGAATTTACGTTAGTATTCAAATAGGCACAATACTATTACAGTAAGATCATCAGAAAAGGGCAGAAACTATAAGATAGGTCTAGGAGGAGGAGGAGTTGATGGGCCCGGCTGGTGGGCTGCGGGTGGTAATGCAGGCAGGCATATAACCCTCTACCCTTACTAACCTCCCCTCCCACTCCCCCCAACCCTACCTCCCCCCCCCCCCTTTGTTCTTGTGCCCAGTTACTTGAATAAAGTCCCCATCTTTCCTTCCCCCCTCCTCCCTCCCCATGTTGTTGTGTGGTTAAAGTGTAAGGCAGAGGAATTCTAACCGGATTGTCTTGGAGTATACTAATGTATGGAGCCCTCATGTGCGGGCGCTTGACAAATGTAATCTTCATTTACCATGTATGATTTTGTATCTGCCGTGTTTTCAATAAAAACTAATTGGATTAAAAAAAGAAAAGGGCAGAGACAATTTAAAATGAATCAAAAATCATGAAAATGAGTAAATGATATGCGTTATTCAACCCTTTTGGGTGCAATATATTAAGTTCGTATATCCAAAAGGCTTCTCTCTTAAGCATCATTTGTTTAATGTTGCCACCCCTGCGCGGGGGCAAAACCTGTTCAATTACCTGGAACTTCAATTGCGAAATTCTGTGTCCCGTGGTGTTGAAATGGTGGGAAACCGGTACTATATTCTCTTGGCATCTTATAGAGGACGGGAATTTGAAAAAGAGTCAAGACACCTCATTAATCTAGAACTGCATTGTGTGACCCTCATGGAGTACCTGAGGGCACAGAGGATATCCGGAGGACTGAAGGCCAACCTCAGACCCACAGTTTTTCACGAGAACCCAGACAACAAGAGGAGGTTTGAATAGATTCTTAACAAATGTTCTTTTGACTTAATGACCCTAAAGGTACCGTCACACTAAGCGACGCTCCAGCGATCCCACCAGCAACCTGACCTGGCAGGGATCGCTGGAGCGTCGCTACACGGGTTGCTGGTGAGCTGTCAAACAGGCAGATCTCACCAGCAACCAGTGACCAGCCCCCAGCCAGCAGCGACGCGTGGAAGCGATGTTGCGCTTGGTAACTAAGGTAAATATCGGGTAGCCAACCCGATATTTACCTTGGTTACCAGCGCACACCGCTTCACACTCGCTCCCTGCTCTCCTAGCCAGAGTACACATCGGGTTAATTACCCGATGTGTACTCCACCTACGTGTGCAGGGAGCAGGGAGCCAGCACTGACAGCGTGAGAGCGGCGGACGCTGGTAATGAAGGTAAATATCGGGTAACCAAGGGAAGGGCTTGTTGGTTACCAGATGTTTACCGTGGTTACCAGTGTCCGCAGAAGCCGGCTCCCTGCTCCCTGCACATTCAGTTGTTGCTCTCTCGCTGTCACACACAGCGATCTGTGCTTCACAGCGGGAGAGCAACAACTAAAAAATGAACCAGGACATTCAGCAACAACCAGCGACCTCACAGCAGGGGCCAGGTTGTTGCTGGATGTCACACATAGCGACATCACTAGCAACATCGGTGTTGCGTCACAAAAGTCGTGCCTCAGCAGCGATGTTGCTAGCGATGTTGCTTAGTGAGACGTGGCCTTAACAGTTGAATTTTTACAGAAGGAAATTAAGAAGACCTCAGATAAGATCACAGCCATTAACACCCAGCTGGAGACCTTCATCACATCCCGAGAGGAACTTGAGGGATTAAAAACTCAAATTAACGAAATCCTTGCTACCCATAGAAGAGAAGTGATGTAGAGAATAAAAAACGCCCAAAATTCACTCGTGATACGGAGGATTATCAATACAATTGAGTATACAGATGGTATTCAGGTTTCTTCAGCTCCAGACCCCGATCACAATACAGAGGATCTTCCAGCGAATCCTTGTCCAGTCAGGAGAGAGATACCAGGGGCCTTTGAGGTCCGCAGTCTTCCACTTTTTCTGTTTTAAGGGGATGCACACGACAACAAAATCGACAACAAGGAGAGGGGGCTACGGGAAGAGGCAACATAGGAATGTCAAAATCAACCAGGTCACAAGTAAAGACTCATTAGTCGTTAACGTTTCATCTAAGTTAATCAGTCCAGCACAATTGCTGGTTCTATAGAGAGGCTTATTGTTTTGCCCAATCCAAAAATGTAACACTTTTGAATTAGAAATGGACCTGAATAGATTCTATAGAAGTCTGAGACTCGAGGCCCATTTTAGCGAATCTATAACATCCATAACCCAACCTACATCTGCCTTGGTCTCTATCACAGACATGGGTCTTAGAAAGAAGAGTTCATTCAGACCCCCAAGGGGATCAGCTCCCCTAGAGACCTTCATAGAGTTCACCCAGAGAGACTTTGAACAGCTGAAGTGTTGAATGTGGACAAATTCATCTACGAAGCAATCTGTCAGTCGTCGAGCAACGGGCGATCAACAGCTTGCTGGAAGATAAAGACATCATAATTAAACCCACTGACAAGGGTGGTAATTATGAATCATAATGATTATATAGGAGAGATTAAAAGACAATTAAATAATTCTGATGTATATCATGTACTGTTGAGGGATCCCACACAAAATATCAGGGATGTTTTATTGAAACACCTGAATAATAGTACTATCAATCAAAAGACAGTAGAATATTTAACGAATAAACACCCTGTCACACTGGTCATATATATACTCCCGAAAATTCATAAAAGCCTTAATACCCCCCCAGGGAGACCAATTGTCGCATCCTCAGACTCTCTACTCTCCCCCCTCTCCAAATTTCTTGAAAAGATACTGACCCCCTTACAAATAAAACAAAAGCATTTATTTTGGATACGTCTGATTTTCTAGACACCATTAAACGCATAGGTAAATTTGACCCCACGGCCTTGCTGGTCAGTTTTGACGTAGAAAGTCTCTACACTAATATTACACTCGATAGGGGCATGGAGTCCAAGCGTAAACTCCTCTTATATGACAATAGCATTCAGCCACCAGTCATAGATCTGTGTATGGATCTCCTTGATCTAGTTTTAAGGGAAAACTTCTTATTTGAAGATACATACTATCTAAAGCCATGAGGGACTGTGATGGGCTTGAATGTGGCCCCCCTTATGCCAATTATTACATGGCAGACTTTGAGGACACCATCGTTTACAAGCATCCCTTATTCATCAAACATTGTCTTCTATGTCGTAGATTTATAGATGATGTCTTTTGCATATGGGTGGGGCCACTCGAGTCCCTACCTGATCTCCACATCTTGTCCAAAAAACTGTTATTAAGAAGATTGCACACACGTGGTTCTGGACACCCGGAGCAAGTGACACTGAAATGGAGCATTGATAGCCCTCGAGGAGCTTATGCTAGAGAGTAACTCTGAGCCACAAGGTGGGTTCCCTCCTAAGATTGTGCCTAAATCGACAAGGTTTCCCCCTCTGTCTCTGTGTTCATCAGTGGAGATCTTTACACGGTTAGTTGCGGATGATTTCCATACTATCTCCACGCGACGTGCACATGATAACTGCAGTCAGCGTCAAAGGGTGGCATTGAGAGAGCTCCAGGGGCTCACTGATGTTCAGATAAAAGCAGCGGACAAGGGGGGAAACATTGTTGTATGGCCTAATCAAAAATATGAGAAGGAGGTTATGAGACATCTTCATGATAAAAACACCTATGGTAGATTGGATTTTAACCCACTACCCACATTTGTGGCTCAGTTACAGAAGATCCTGATAAATGCTTTTGAAGAGGGCATCATTACCAAAAAAGTACTCAATGGCCTCACGGTGAGATACTCTATGGTTCCAACCTTCTATCTCCTCCCTAAAATCCACAAAGACCCCGTCAACCCACTGGGTCGTCCAATTGTGTCTGGCATTGGCGCCTTATGTGAACCAGCTTGCAGGTTTATAGACTTCTATTTACAGCTACTGCTTGAGACTTTGCCGTCATTTGTTAAGGACACAACGGACGTCCTTAAACAGGTTGATGGGGTCTTTGTGGATCCAGACACCTTGATTGT